>NC_065530.1:33811831-34149490 GCF_020184175.1 Aphis gossypii | reverse complement strand
TTTTTATGAAATATCAACCCACGATTACAAGTCGACTGGTCGATGGTTAATAATTTCTAGCGCATAACGCCATAACGGTAAGTATATAATATGTATTTTATGTAAAAACAGTAACGGAATCATTTTTTTTATCGCTTGCATAAAAAATAATAATTAATATGTAATATGTAATGTATAATAATCCCAGGAATGGCTCGCGAAAAACAGACGGAAAAATATGGAAATGAAACGAGGTAGAAAAATATTCAGGCAAAATATTTACCTAAATTATAGTCGTTCGTGTAAATATAAAATCGGTTATTATTTTATTGTGTCGGCGACGTCTAGGAACATCGTAGTCATTCGTTAATACTGTATAATATAATATGATATTTGTACGTTTTATAACTACAACTGCGGCTACAGTGCCACATTATAACATCGTATAGCGTATAAGTTGCAGTGTATACCGAAATCGACAAAGATCGAACGAGCGAACCGATTCGGCGTGAAATTGGACGTACGAACTTTATTCAAAATTTAGAGCGTCTCGATAAGTGGACAACGACGGTTATGCGTATACGCTCGCGCGGATCACAATAACAGAGAATTTCGCCGGACTACACGCACAGAATTTAGTGCGTGCTTGTGCGTCATATGTTTTTTCTCGACTTACGTACGTAACAAACCAAACGTGTTGCCGCCGCTCGTCAAAATCTATATCAATTGCGCAGCGTGTGTGTAATAGGAAATAATCGAGGAAATAATGATATCGTTTCTTCTAGTGCGACAAACTCGATTTCAATACGACGATAAAGCCGCTAACTGATATCGTATAATAACGGTGTCCCGACTCGGGAAGCATGTCCGACTGCAGTTTATAAAAATATTACTTGAATTGCGTGTGTTTTTATAACACACAAAAATAAACAAATTTTACAATTTATTTCCCGGGACCGGGTCGTACCTACTTTAATACCGGTACTGCGTGATTATAATGCATATATGTATATATAACACAAATACACGAATACTATATACCAGGGTTAAACTGTGGCTCGTTAAAATACCGTAAGATCGTATACTAAACAAAATATCTATTGCTACCTATAATATAAAAAAAATTGTATAATGACTACAATTTTATTAATGTTATTATGTTGTTTCATATTTTATACATTTTATTACATTGGATATTATCCAATCTATAGCTGTTAGTAAAAAACAATCAGTGGGGAGTAGGGGCAATTTGTGCAATTTTACTACGATTGTTTAGAATCGTTTTTCTTTTAGCTCTTGGCTCCTTACATAATAATTATAATGTTTGGACCCTTTTCGAAAACTACCCTTATTATATACATTATAAATCATTAGTATTAATGTTACAAAACGTAACTTATATGCATCTTCAAAAACTGCATTCAACTAGAAATATTCAACTTATAATAACTGTATTTCCGACCAAAGGTATATTCGTTCGCTTACGTACCAAGTTACAAGTTTACAACTTACAATCCTGTGATGAACTGAATAAGTATAATATTAAATAAATATAAATATTATATACTGTACATCTCTCATGTATCGTTTTAAATGGATCGTTAAGCTTTTGAGAGGACCCGGTCCATATTTAAAACACTGTAAATGCTGCAGCATTATTGTTTTGATAAAACAGAATATTATTGTTCCCGCCTTGCCGAGTGTATTTTTACACTATATATTTTACTATATTTATGACACAGATCACAAACACAACATAATAGTAATATACCTATTATAATAGTCATTTAAATAAATATAATAAGAGGAAAGTATTGATTATTTTTTAAAAGTGACTAATCACGGGTAAACATAAAATACAGTTATAGGCAATAGCAATAATAGCATTTATTAGCATTAATAAAAGCCAATTATTAGTAATAAAGTTTTTTTTTTAAAAAAACAACTTATTCGTAATATAATTATTAATATGTATTTAGGGTTTTTCAAAGAGGGAACGGAATTTTATTTAACAGTTACGATGATAAAAATGGTATTTTATATCATAACTGTAAATAACTATTAAAATATAAAAACATTTATAATAACAACTTGACACAATCCGGCGACCAATTCCGATTTATGCAGGTCTACTTTTCTAAACAATTGACACCTACTTATTATCGATAAAAAAAAAATAGTTTTCTTCTCGTTTAGAGACCGTCCGAGTTAAAAATATAACTTTTGTATAACAATGTACTAGTGCGAAAGAGAATAAAAGAATAATATCATTCAGATGTGCTCGAGCTGGGCTATATAGTGACTCAGAGCGAAATTTTTTTACATTTATTGGAATGTTTATGTTTATTTTTTGTAGCGCCGTTGGTGGTAAGAGAAATCATATGGTAAATACGTTTTTCCGCTACTTAAACGTCGTCAACGTCCATCATACTGGTTCAAATAGTTTTTTCTCTTCTAGTCCGTCGCGGCGATGAGAGTACAGTTGCGGTTTTGATACACGCGTCACTAGTGTACACCGACTACGTTTGTTTTTTTTTTTTTATTATTATTATAATAAATCATCGGTGAAATGTCCACCGAATCACTGTAGGTACTTAAATCTACTACGGTATACTAATATATAGGTAATTGCAATACTCGAATTCGTTTCAACGATAAAACAGTTTGACGGGAGGTGCATCATTAACGTTTCGACCTCTACGTTATAATATACCACGTGAACCAATTTCTGTGGCGGAATTTAACGAGAAATACAATAATGGTTCAATATATACGTAAAAGCAGTGCACATCGCGGGAGCGTGAATATGACATGAACCGATTTAACGTATTCCAACGGCTGCAGAGTAATGATCGACATAACGTGCCATTATAATATTATCGAGATATTATTCTCGTACACAGTGCAATATAGTACTTATATAATATTATTATCGTTATTGCCGTATCGCGATTTATTGAAATTACGTAAACGCCTATTGGAGTCATCGTGACATTCGTGTGAGAAGTTAATTCAGACCGCAAAATCAACTATGTTGTAAAACTTTAATTATTGGCACGTGTGAATTGGCTTCGATGGGTGTTTATTTGCAGGGCATCACCGACGAGCCCCGGATGTAATGGTCGTGAAATGTAACCACATCGAACTAGTATAATTAAATTTGGTGATATTAGTGTTAAAAAAAAAATAAATAAAAACGACAAACGAGACGATTACAATCATTACAAACTTGACCGTCAATTAACGGTTTTTGCGTTTATTTACGAAGCGCAACAGTACGCGTTGTCACGTGCGGCCGACCAAAAACTAGGCCGATTCCTGTTAAAATTTTTATCTCGTAAATTTGAATAAATCATTTATGGTCGACGACTATGATAATTATTATCATTATGATATAATTTCGAAAACAGTTCGGACGGGTTTCGGTTCGATAATTGCAGTTATTCGTATATGCGTAATGCGTATGCGCACTTCAACAGCCACCGCGGGCGCGTTTACCGTTTTTATTATTTTTATTATTCTCTCAACGTCCTAAAATGATAATAAAAAAAAATTCGTCGAATTTTCTTTTCCTGACGACGGACGAACGCGCGTTGAGACAATAAAACTGCTGCGTATAATATAATATATTATTATTGTATTGTAAATAAAGCATATTATATAAAAAAAAAAAATAAATAAATAAACGTTTACAGCGACGATAAATATGTATAACGTTCCGAGAATCTGTGACCGATATTATTTTACTATTATTTTATGATTGTCGTATGTACGTGTGCGTGCGCGCGTGTGTGTGTATATATAAATACGTATAATATTATATTATTTTACACTGCATTGTACCCATACGTTGCAGTCGATCCCGTTTAGCGGAACGATCGATTTGGACGACGACGAGAGATGCATTTTCAATTCGGTACGCGAAAATCGTCGTCCAGCGCGGACCGTATATATTATACGCATATATATACGCTATCAACGCGGCTCCCAACAGATACATGCGGTATGATAACAATGCGCGGTGTTGTACCTATTTATAGGCACTATAATGCGATATTAACTACCTACATTATTATATGTAATAATTGACCGTGCAGCGAAAAAAAACTCGGCGAGCCGTGGAAAGTATACGCGAAAAAAAAAACCGCACGTACGTGACCAATGGGAGACGATAATATAATATTGTCTGCGAGCGTATATTGCTGTACGTATAGCGAGTGAGCACCTACCACATATAACACGTCGTTTGTTGGATAGTACCCACCAATTCTACCTACATAACATTATGTCGCATGATGTGTGTCACTCGGACAAGACGGCGACGGCGGCAGTGGAAATAAGTATATAAAAGAAACGAAAGAAAAATCTCCCATTGTCAGGTGCACGGTCGGTCATAATATTAATATAATATATATATATATAATAACACGATATATTTTATTGTATACTGAAAACCGAGTAAGAAGTACATACAACCTGCACCGATCGTCTGTCCGTTGGCGACGGATTTTTCATTTTATTACATTTCATTCGTTTCTTCGGTCTTTTATATCGCGGTATACACACGTCTAAACTGTAATTTATAAAATATAATAGGTACTTATTGCCATTGCTGGTGAAATAAGGTTTTTAACGACGTATTATTATTTGTCGCGTTCCCAGAGACATGAAACCCGATAACGTGTATCAGAAATGTTGTGAACGCACAACTGCGCAGTTCCTATATAATCTCTTTCAACGGTGGCGTCAGAAATATTTATTAAACATAAGACGTGTTGTAGGTTAAAATTCGATGTTCGAAAGGCGTTGGTATAAGTAAGAGTTTTCGGTTAAACATTTTAAAGGACAATAACGAGAACCCATGTATAAGTATTAAAATACAATTGTGACATATACCTATTATATAATATATATATATATGTATTAATACGGATTAACGTGTATTACGTGGGTGGTGGGTGGCGTGCCGTGTGCAAGCACAATGTACAAAATATATATATTATGTCAAGTAGCTATGTCTTTTTTCTGTACGAAAATGTAGTAAATAAAGTTTACTATTCGAAATTCATTTATATTTATATTTGTAAAGCATTAAAGGTACAATATTGATAAAAAGTATAAAATAGTTGCCTGTCATATAGGGAAACTCTGTAAATTAATATTTTTAATGACGTTAGAAAGTTACACATTAAACTATAAAAGTGAGATTATAATATTAATCGTTTTCATATTCATTTGATGAAATGTCAATAAACTTTAACTATTATCTATTTATCATGTATTATGTATTCCAATTTCCAGAAAACTAAAATGAAATCGTTTCTCGGTTAATAAATTATTATTATAATGGTTTTTGATAACAATGCTAATTGTAAATTGTAGATTAAAAATAACTATCAAAACAACTTAAAATAACTTAGTCTGTACTCAGTACTTGGTATATTATATTTTTAATTATGTATTTTTACGAGTAATTATGTGTTTATATGCGCTGTAAATTACAAAAAATTATTAACTATTCATAGCGTTTGCTCAAGTTGACAAGAACAATAATTTCATACGATCAATTTCTAATTAACGTTTATAATTCTTTTTCCCTGGTTTTATTTAAATGCATTACCGGACTTCTAAATTTATTCGTATATTCAAAATATTAAAAAAATTTTGTCACTTCTTATGTGTCAAATGGGTGTCTTATTTCAACGAAAAAATTGTATATTTTATTATTTTATTTATTTATTATCATCTCATATCTGTGTATCATTGTATATTATGCTCTTGAATTGCGATGTTCAGCTAATAAATCGTATTATATACGACATCCATGCGTTGTTGTATTATCCACCTGACACTGGATTCCGAGTGATGGTTGTACTTTTAGAAATCATTTTTATTATCTTTTCGGGAAAATGATTTCTAATTGACAAGATCAACACTTCGATTCACGAGTTATACAAGTTAGCCCTTAGGTAAGATAATTCTCGGTGTATAATATTTATTACTTATCAAAAACCTGGTATAGCAGAATAAATCAGAAAAAATAGAGAGCTAGAGGACGCGATCGTCGTCCACTGAACCCAAAGTTATTTTGTATTAGATATTTAGCTCTCAGCTAAAACATTCGTAAAACACGCATGCCAACTAAGTATGGTTAGGTAGGTAGGTAGGTAGATAGGTAGGTTGTAAGGCTTTAAAAATGTATCGGCCGACAACCGCCGGGCAGACGACTGGTTCGAAACGTATCCCACGTAATACGTTAGAAATAAAAAACAGTCGAAACAGGTTTTCGCGGAGTTCATGGACCAAGGTCGGGATGTGTTTTTTCTTTCGAAAACCGATTTTTGGCTCTTGTCGTGTCCACTGGATTGCGGAGGAAGCGAAGTTTAAATCAATTTAACTAAAAGCCCAAGACCGGACGATGAACATTATATTATTCTATACATACCTATATACCTCGAAAAGGTGTTTTAAACAATGTACAAGGTAAAAAACGACGGATTAAAAATTGGTGTGCAAAATTGATTTAGTTTTTTTTGTCTTATCGTACACATGGATACTATACGCATATACAAATTATTGGAAAGTTTTTTCTCATAAGCGCCTGCAACTGCAGTAGTCGAATAAAATGTTTTTCAAGGTAGTATTTGAACCAAAACAACTCTTCCAGTATACTTACATTATTATTGAGCAATATGTTCCACCGAATTTTTGTTATTTGCATCATTAATAATAATGGTATTCAATTATTATTATGAATCTATTATAGGACATTAAACGGCCCAAGGGCAGAGGAAGACAGTCGCGGTATAATATTGTTTCGTTGCAGCGTATAAAAAATATAAAATAGCGATAACGTCGTAAATGTTGCGCCTAAAATTATAATCCGTGAGAAAAACAATTGTTCTCCTGCAGATAATAATAATAGACATTTTGTGTGTACGAATGAGTACGGATACATTTTTTGCGCATAGAATCATTATTCGTAATTATTGTGGGTACGAGAAATTGTATACATTACTATAAGAGCTGTAGTTAATATACACTAATAAGTGTGGGCGCGTAATGTTATATGATCAGATTTTTTTTTCGACACAAAGTGTATGACTATAAGTACCTATACTTACAATATTTTTGATATTAGTATTGAGTTAAGCCGGAGTTTGTTTTATTGTTTCGGTGTAAATTACAAAACCACGTGTTTATTCCAAAATGGACTTCGTTTACTATAGTCGTTTGCGACTTGAGTGACGAGACGATTTATTTGAGATTCTTTTTCTCTTTATTTATGGCCGACTAATGGACCGCCGGGTTGTGAATAATTAAAAATCGTCTGCGGTTATTGACTGGTAAATGATGAGAACGAAAACTGTCGGTGCCTCGGCGTGGAAATGCTTATACATTATGAAGATTCCGCGACAATGACTTACGGGAAAAGGTGCGGTAGCCGTGAATTACGGTCGGTTCAATTACCGCAATAATACCTATCTATGTGACATACTGCGTGGAACACGTCATTATTATAAAATAATTATGTAAAGTATATTTTACGAACCCGTCGGCGGAAACACGCGCCGATCGTTCGTCGGTCTTATACCACCCCGAATTGACAAGAGTTCAAAATCGTCCATTTGTTGCAATTGCAGCTTTATTTTAGAATACGATTACCCAGTTATAATACGTATAAGTAAAGAAGCAATATCTAACACAAAATTTGGGACTTTGTCTTATGAACAACCCTTAAAATGTATTTATCTACATCTACTGTTGAAGTATAGAGCTTATTATTACTTAGGGTACGAGCTTAATGTATAACAGGTGTATACTATACTATAATAGTATTGTAATTTGTAGGTCGACCTACAGGTAGGTATAGAGGGAAGCGTAACTAATTATATTACGAGTAATGATTTACTTATTTTACGATACGTGAGCTCGGCGCACGGTGGAGGATAGACAATGCAGCAGCAGCAGCAGCAATAATAAGTAGCAACACCACCGAATTTTTATACCGACATAATATAATATAATATCATATTATATTTATTGTATACACAGATACAATAATAATTATCGTCGAACAATAATAATATTGTTCGGTGGCAGTGGCGGTACCTAACTAAAAGAAGTTAAAACACATAGTAATAATAATAATCACGTGATAGAAAAGAAAGAAATTGATGAGTTCGGTGAACCCCGTCGTCGGATGGTTGTTTTATAATCAAGAATGCTCGCCCCTCCAGGACACGCGGGTGTCTGCTACTTATGTATGTATAAATAGTTATGGATATCTATACGTCTGCCCATATACTTACGTATATATAATATTATATACGTGTGTAAAGATGTATATACACATATATAATAAGGTATGAGGTCATCATCACCTTTTCCATTATTATTATTTTTCTGGTTTATTTTTCGACGTGTGCAGCACCACTACGTATATAATATTATAATAATATTATGAAGGTATTAGTGACTTAGTGTGTATACTTTATAGGTACCGACTCTGTACGCATTGTCTCTTTTGCAGCCACCCGAAATGTTCAAACCGGTCGCGGGCGCGCGTGGTGTACATAATAATAGTATATAATACTTATGAAAAGGGCAGGGCACCTATAATTCTGTGGAATTTCGACACGGTTGCTGTGTACGGCGGAAACGACTCGTGTCTATATTATTGTGCTTCTGTAATTAATGGGTAACTTGTAATATAGCGATGGCACTGTGTACGACGTACAACTGCCGCTGCGTAGTATTTTATTTAAATTTTTTTCCGATAAAAATGACGAATCGTTATCACTGTTTACTGTGATCCGCTTGAGACCCATCCGGTGATGCGAAATCCTTGCGGCACGTACTCGAAAGTCGAAAGACTTGTGTTTTCCGAGATAATAATGTTAAAGAGATTGACGTACCGACATTATTTAAATTTCACAGCGAAATTCTGCAATTTCGAGTTACATTTTTGTTTATTTATTTATTATTATTTTGAGATGAATTCAACGATCTGGACGTTTTTAGCACGTACAATAATAGCCGAAAAGATTTTCATTTGACAGGCATATGGACTTGGGTGAAGACGGAATTCGGACAGCTTCAAATCTACCGATGAGTAAAAAGAGTTTTTATTTGTGATGTATCTTATTTACGACAACCTTTTGTAAAATAACTTGTTATCGTTACGCGAATAATTAAATAGACCACGTTCGTCGTCTTCGTTATACTTAAATGGTCAAATACATTATTTAGAACTGTTGATCACCGTCGATTAGATGATTCACACCCAAACTCTGCACATCATAGATATTTATAACGATTCGCAACGCTTTTTAAAATCATTAGTATACACAGATATAGAGTACAGTATAGACTCGCTAAAACATAAACGCGTCACGATGACACCATCAATATCCAATACGCATTATAGCTAGTAATGTACATTAACGATATTTGTTTTATGAAAATCGATTTTTTACCAGGTACGCCAATTATAGGTAGGTAGGTACCTATGTATATATATAAATTATTAAAATATAGGAAACGTCTAAAATGTAATGGTTCATTATATTTGCTTATTGTTGTGCTTTACCTTGAAAAATGCCGAAAGACGATTGAAACGTCCATCACTTTGACAACCTTAACTAGATAATATTTATTATTTATTAAACGATCGAATCGATTTCCAGTAAAACAGAAGCTATTTTTGTTTTAATTGGTAAATTAGTCATTAATGTAATTATTTATTTAATTGTATTTTATTATAATAAAAATTATTTATTAATGACAAGAGCCAAGGACAACCACAGATTATTAGGGTTTTACTCATCATAATATTATTATGCTGTTAAAAATAAAGTGTCATTTTATTTTCAAACTCTTCAATAGTTGAATATTTAATTTTTTGTAATATTAAATTGAAATTTACTTAAAGAACCTTTGATTTGATTTTTACTTAAAACGAAATTGTTTTTCTAAGTTCTTAACATATATTCTTAAATATTATAATGTGTACAAAAATCTTTCATAAACAATAATTATTTAAAACAGCAATGCACTAGTCTTGCTAAAAAGATAAGTACGGAATACTTTACAATTAATTTTTTATTTGAAAAAAATTACAATGTAAAATAGTATTATTGTTTAAATAAATACTAATTTTACACGATTAATATTTGTGAATAGATACAATATTTGGTGCCTAGGTATTTAGTACCTAGGTATTTAGTACCTAATTTAACTCATAATTATTTTATGCCATATGGAATATTATAATTAAACGATTGAATTTAAAAGATGTTATAGAAAGTAAAAACAATATCGATTTCAATCATTATTTTACCTAAAAATTAAATTAACTCCTCGTAATAATATTATACCCATTAAATTTTTAAGTTGGTTATAAAATTTATTTTCTAACATTTTTAAAAGTATTAAAAATATTTATAACTTTTAATTTTAAAAATAATTAATAGATAATTAATTTTTATATACATCCAAATATTTAGTACCTATTTCTGAAACCACTTAAAAATATTGTTTATTAATTACTATAGGCTAGCAGTTGTTAATTTAGTAGTTAGCAATGTAATATAAATATCGTGATGATTGTTTGGGCCATCAGTATATTATTTACAAAAACAATTATTTTAAATTTAAAATATATTAAGTATTTTTAGCTTTATAATTATCAATCATTACTTGTTACTACTTGTGTTTGGTGATCATAAGTCATTTAAGTTAGTTGTTATTTTCAATTTAATGGTTTTTTTACGGCAACAGTAATAAATAATAATACTATAATTGGTATTTATGCCGGTATTTTCAAACTCTCGAGTCGTACAATATTATTGATTCCAATTGTTTTATTCGTGTTTTTTATTAAAAATGTTATTTTCTCACACGAATAATTGTTATAATATATATTTTGGAAATCTTGTATAAGAATTAAGAGTACGTTTTGTCCTCATTTCTCCCAAAAAGACATGATATACTACAGATAGTGCTATCACTGAATTGCCATCGTCTGCCGTAGTTGAGTCGTGTCAACAATTGTCAAATAAATCGGCAAACAATGGTCTGAATTTTCGACCGTATTTTTTGGTTAGTAAATATAGTAATACAAAATATAATAATGATACATTATATTATAATTATTATAAATCTTCAGAACGGGCGGGGCGTGTGGACAGTCTACGCACAGATTTATCACAATAATATCGCCGTACTCATTAGTCATTACTCAGTGTGCGAAACGTAAACGACGAGAATAACCGTTGGAAAAACGTCTCTGCGACCCGTTAGTCGTTACGCGTGCGGCCGCTCCGGAAAACACGGAAATTTTTTTCCTCTCCAGTCTCATATCCAATATCGTATAAAATTATTATATAGGTACAACAATATTACGCACCGGTAAAACCACATCGAACGAAGACCGACCGACTGACGATGACGACCCGTCCGAACGCTTTTTATTGTAGTTTTTTTTTTCTTATCATAAAAATGTACGTAATATTATACACGATATCATCATGATTCCTACAACAGTTGTATATTATAATAATAAGGTATTTATTGGCCGGCGGACGCGATCGTTTTATTGTTATTCTCTATTGTATTGCAGCGTGTATATGCGGAGCAAGCGAGTAAAAATTCCATAATATTATTGTTATTAGGTATTTTGTATTCGGACGAAACGTACATCGCGGGTTTTTTTTTATTATGATCATTATTCGCTGAGTAGCGAAAAGTGGAAGATGTCTGTCTTTCCCGCGGTACGTCAATTGTCACACGCGACGACGTCGTCCATTTCATTTGCTAGTTAAAAACGTTTTCTGCTCGGACTTCGGAGGTCCAATTGACGACGACGATGACGTACATTTTGCGCACATTATTATTAATTACTTACTATCGCATGCACACGCCGAGCTCTTGCGTGTGTATAGTTGGCGCCGATAAGTCGAGCACTGCAAAACGGTTGGATTCGGTAGAATATAAACATATACATTTTTCTAGGTGTCTTAACACACACAGTGTCAAAGTTTATAGGTTAGGCGCAATTTTTAACGACGAGTGATGTCGCAAACGGCGGATGTAGACACCCATAACTTGATAGTTGTATACCCGCGATTGACGGGGTAGCCGAAGATGGCGTACGGAACAATTATTATTATGACGTCTTACAATGATGTTATTATTATAAGCCGTTTTATCGACTTTCACGTGACCGCAAAAAAAAAAGAAACAGAAAACAAAAAAGTCTTCCGATGACGAGCGCGGTTGCCGGTGTAGCTTAAGTGTATAAAAATAATATTGCAGACGAGAAACCGGCACGTAATTTTTTTTTTTTTAGCACACATACGATTTCGATGAAACTGCAGTGATTCATCTCGTCGTACGAACCGTGTGTATATGAACAACAACTATGTATCATTGTATAGACTATCGACAAATATAATATTATATAAATAAGGATAAAGCGTGTGTTGATTTGTTTTCTAATTTTCCGATTTCCGGTAAACTCACACACGTTCAGCTGTCGATAAATTGTCGATTATTTGCTTTCCCGTCGTACATTCTCATCGCATTAACCGCAACTAAATAATTGTGGATTTTAAATGTATGTTTAAAAAAAAAAAACCTATACATACCTATAACTTCAATAAATTTTTAAAACCTACAAGATTACATTATCGATTAATGGTGTATATTTCTATACGATAAACGGAAGAAAGTCTAAAATAAAAAAATGGTCAGGGGTTGTTATAGTACCTATACATATTTTAGAATCTATAAGGGTCTTACATACACATTTTATAGCTAGTATTTTTTTAATTCAATGAAGTTTTTATAATAAAAGGTCATGTTTATTAACTGTTTACTACGTATAACATACAATAAGTAAAAGTTGTGTTAAAGAGTATAGTATTCATAGTTATGTTTGACGCTTGTATGGAGGGAGTGTCCGCAGTAACACCACTTCAAAACAGGACTCATCATTCGGGTATCATTTATTATTATTATTCATTTTTTAACTATGTATAATATTATTATTTACCTATTATTTATTTGGTATTGCTGTCAACAACTATAAATCCTTGACATGCATTTTATTTGAACAAGTTTGTCATGAGGTCGTCCTGAATTTCAATCGTTTATAAAAGTTACGTAAAAAATGTATCTGTACGTCGAATGTATCAGCTATGAAATATTATTTGATTCTATTATTACATCCTAATTTGAGTGTAGTGGTTTTTTTTTATCGAACCTCGAATTTTAATTATGAACGTTCCCACGAAAGCTTATTTAAATATGTACGCCATTCATAATCGAGGATACTTGAAGAGTTATTATGTCGCTGTTTTTGCTATAGATCATTCACGATAACGTTAATTGCATACTCTCAGTTTAAAAACGTCGAATATAAATTGCAAATATATTATAAATGGTATAATATTATTAAATATTTGTTGTTATTATTTTTATTTGCATAATATAATCGAATTGTATAATATTTTGAATAATCATTATACAGTTTACGGTTTTAATGTTGTAAATTATAATCACGAGATTAAATTATATTTTCAAACAAATTTTAATTTTTACTGCACAAAAATAAATACTTTAAAATATTACCCGCTTTGTTTGGTATTATGTCTGTACGCGCATATTGCATAAGCTTCCTTTTTGTCAAATCATCTTCATCACTTATCGTATAATTGCGCGTTACATGAACGATGAACATACGTTTATTGTTTATGCATAGGTATACTGTACACATATAATACTACTATAGTATATAGGTAGCCATTACAATCATAATCAAAAACATTGTGCACAGACATTTGTGTGTATAATGTACGCGCGTAAACCGTCGTCGTACAATAATTAGCCAAAGAACATAATAAAGACAACCATTACGATTATCAACGATAATACCAACAATTATTTATCGTTTTGATTTAGTGCATGCGAGATTGAATATTATTGTGTGCGCCTCTACAGCTGTTATGTACAGGTATCGCAATATCTGTAGCGCTGCAGAGCGATCGGTACCTGATGTCCACATAGCGTCTTGAATTTTCAAAGAAAAATGTATAGTTTATTTATAATTGTAAGATTACAAATACACAATGGCGGAAAAGGCGAAAAGCAGGCAAAGTGAAAACGTTGTTGAATATATTATAACATACCTAACCGCTTCGAATAAGTTTCGCCGTTTCCGAGTGTATAAAAAACTATACAGTTGAATATTCACACGAAAGCGTTATAACAAAATATGCTTAAATATTATAACATAATAATGTTGTGCACCAGAAGAACACCATTGCAACAGGAAATCTCACGCGGTTTTATGTAAAAATTAATACGCGGAAATCACTCACACACATACGCGCGCGCGTAGCAGGAAAAACAACATGAAAATAATGTTCGTCCGTTCTTGCACAACTCACGCCTTACACATCGTATTATACCTACACACACATTTCGAATACAATAAGTATGTGTGTGCGCATTTTTTTATATTCTCTCTCGATCGTTTCTCGACGTTATACCGCTGTAGCCCGCAGCTCCAATTATTGTACGAGAATATACCTATACGAGTATACCTACGTCGTATATTTTATTATTTTATTGTATTTATTTTTACCCGGCTTCCTCGTTTTATTCGGCAGCGATATCGCCAGAGGGAGAATACTATTTTGCCGGAGCGCTGTGTGGCACCATAATAATATTATTCGTTCGACTACTCGGCATAATATAATAACAATAATATCGAGATATCGGTGTACGGCGACGTCGCATATTGCGTGTCTCGGCGGTGTGCGGGATGTAGAAAATTCGGGCGGGCACCTACACGCGCGGTTCAGATATCCTCCGTCCATTATAATAATAATATACATCAATTACTAAACGCACATAATATTATATTATTATTACATTATACAGCAACAGTAGCCCACACACAGGCGTTGTGTAGGCTCCATAACAACCATATTATGAGCGCGAGATCTCTCCGGTTGTTTTTTTTCAATATAGACCGTCGTTCCAGAGCGTTGCTATATCGTCTGTAGTAGGTATTTATTATATTTTGTTGTTATTCGACAAGAGTTCCATATTATAATATGTTACATTAATATAGTGAAATTTAATACGTATTAAAATATAGGGAATTTTGAAGGTTCAGTTAATCATTTTTGAAATTGTAGAGGATACCTATATAATATGAGAAGTGATACTATGTATAGTATACCATTAATATATATTTATATACATGTACAGTTAGTAATTAATATTAATTTATCAACATATATAAGTTGTAATAAATGGTCCAAGTATAATAAAGTACTGGACATTTCATCTATTTTATAAACATATTAATAACTTAGAAACTACTAGGTATATACCTACTTTAAATTTTGAATTTGATGCTTATTTCAAAATTTTTAGAAAAATAACGTGTGAAATAAATTATTGCAGTAGAAAATAATGGGAACTCTTATTTGAAAAGTAGAAGTTCATATCTTTTGAAAACAGAATTCAAGTAGATAGTTCATGAAATCTCAATAATTTGAAAGTATGGTCTTTAAATATATTTAAAAATTCATTAGTATTTGAATAAATTAATTATTGAAGAAAATGATGACGGATAATACTCGTATAGGTGTGTACCTATAGTAAATCGCGATCATGCGTGTATTAATATGTTGTATAATAGATACAATCAACAAATTTTTTAAAATAATAAATTTCATATTATCTGTATTTAGCTTACGTTATAGAATGTATTTAATTTTTTATATTCCATAGATTGGTAACATTTGACATACCATGTATATAGTACGCCTATACCCCAATAATATTGGTCATAACTCATGATATACAGGGTGGCCAACTTGCGGCTCGTGTCTTATTTATAAAATCAAAATTTACTTGTATTATTGTTATGAATTTAATTTAATTTTGGTAAAAATTTATCAAAAAAATGTATAAAATGTTTTTATAATAAACATTTTGGCTCTTGGCATAATATTGTATTCGTCCATTGGCTCACGAACACAATCACGTTGGCCACCCCTAATATAATATTTATAATATTCATTTAATTTTAAGTGTTATTTAGGTACCCCGGGTACTTATGCCTATAGTTATGTATTATGCAATGTGCGTGTCATAAATATTATGGGACTATTGGTATATAGGGACCTGGGACCTCTTATAATACTTTAAAAAGACGTCGCAACGACGGCCGATAGCTATGTTATATACCTACCAACAATATAGTGTATAATACTAAATATACTCCGATGAGGACCCAAAACCACTTTCAAGGCTACAGTTATTCTGCAGGACACTTGTTTAGTTCGGCGACAGATGTGGCTAATGGTAACACGTATACAGACTATTGTAGGGTACATACTACATACTACATAATACCGCTTGCAGTCGGCACCAACCACTCTGTCGGGAAATCGTTCCCACAATAGCACGGAAACTCGCCGCCTTTTCCGGTCGCATTTTCGTTAGTGTCGGAGTGTGGGCGTAAAGAAACGCGTACAAGTGTAACACATACGCAAGAGAAAAGTAATATTAGGACTATGTGTTTGTATATGCGTGTGAAACGGAATGCCGAAAAAAAAAATCGTGCGACGAACAAAAGAGGTTTGTCGTCGTGAGAGGTAGTGCGGTAAACACGTGTTATCTATGTGCGAGTATCTCTGCGTACGACGCGCGTGTGAGTATAATAATATAAATATATAAAACCGACGACGGGAACACGTAATCATTAGTAATAAATACCTACCTCGTTTTTTTGTAAAAAAAATTTTTTTTTTACTTATCGTTTTCTATTGCAATTTGCGTGGAATTTACGATAGGCGAGTATAACTATATTATATTTTATTTAATAGGTATACCATATTTATCATTATTTTACACGAACAGGTATGTATATATAACAATATAGCTGTGGCTTAGACTCAACTTGCAGTGTCCCTGTAGAGTATATACATATTATGTTATCACACGATTTGGCGTTAACGGGGTTGGTGTTATAGAGTAAAATGAACGCGCGTTCTCTTCATCTTTCTTCTACATTTTGGATTTTTCCATCAGATTATACGTATTATAACATAGAGGCGCAGACTACACGATTTCTGCTTTAGCTTTATCTATTGTTATAATTATATATGTGATTAAAAAATTGAAACGTATTAAAGCACGATATAATTAAAACGATAACGTAAATTGCCAATATGTTAATAATAGAACACGTGCGTACATATTATTATATTTTGAACGAAATAAATTTGTTTCTAAAATCAGTATAATATCGCAGTCATAAAACGAGATCGTACATGGACATTTTGTTTCATATAATATATTTATGCTCGTATATTATTATATGATAATAATCGCCGGGTCAAGAAAACATTATTATTATAATATAAGCGATCACGCCTGCAAAGCCTATATACTAAGGATTAAGAACTTTATAATATATGTTATTATTTTATATTTCATAATTGAATACGATGCGTAGAAGGTCGACAAAGCGAGCGGCGCTACAATTCGTTAAGTCATAGTCATATCAAACATGAACACGGACAGAAGAACGGGGATATACCTGAACGACTAATTAATAATCGTTATGATATTATATTTTGAAAATAAAATTGAATGGCCTTCAAGAAAAATAATAGGAAGACGGAGCTATACGGGAGTACACGACGAACGCGCATATATAGAATAATAACGTCGGAATTCTGTTTTCCTAGAAATTCACCTCTGATGATCTTTTTCACAGTATAATATTAATATTATACGTCTGCAATCGTGCGTGTGACTGCAACTACAAATTCAGAAATAATAATAGTATGTAAGCCTTAGCCTATTAGCCCATTTTCACGGCGCCGCAACAAATTATTCGCCACTACTGTTGCGAAACTGCGCACTTCCTCGTTAGTCCGCCATATCATGCCAACATATTTGGTCGTATATAGTTGAAGAAATCCGATCCACATAACACAATCAGCAATAATTATTATTTTCGAGCGGAAGTAGCATCACGCGAATCATATTATAGTATAAAAACTTTTAAACCCGCATATTATATTGTAGACGAACAATTAAAAAAGTGTATTATACACATTCAGAAATCTGACCGACATAATAAAATACATTCGGGTGGTCTAGTTTACTACTGTTTACTCTCGTCAAATATGATTGTGGACAATTACATTTTCATATTAATATATTATATTATCTATGTATATTATAGCAAAATGTATGATCAACGACACACATACGAACGACTCTATCTAGCCGACTCGCAATTTAAAATCTATATAGGTACCATCCATTAGGTAAAGGATTTTTATTTTTTTTATTTCAATTTCGACGATTTATTTGATTTTAGTGTCGTATCGTGGACAACTATACGGTTCGTATAGTGATATTGTAATATGATAATACGTATACGTCATGATAAACGATTACGCGCACATATTAAATACCTATATCAATTATGATAGCATCACAGGTTTCTATACAATAGACTAGACGTATAGTCTGGGGTTATTATATATAATATATATATATATGCGTAGTACAAAGGAAGTCGAGCTAGATCACGGCAATCCAGCTATGAAGCTGACGATGATGAATACTTTTTGCTCGAGGTATTCGTGTCTTCTGCGTGATTATCCGCGGTATTATGCGGCGCATTGTGTTTTATCGGAGTCTAGCAGTTTGATTTTTATCAACAATCGCATCCGATTTCGTCTAACAAATACATAATATGTGTTGTGTATGTATATTTGATACAACATACCCATAATACCCATGTCCCATATAGTGTGTATACACGAGAGAATAGGCATTATATATAGTTAGTGCGTTATTATTATTTCCCTGGGCACTTTGCGCACTCGACCGACGAGAAACGATTCTCCAATGTGCACACAATATTATAATAGTATAAATTCAAGTTAAGGCTTGTCACACACTACAACATACTATACATTATACGCCGGCGACCGAGTGGTTTGACCCCAGAGCTCTCACTTTTCGACGACGTCGTTGGCGGCGCAGCGCGGCTTCTAATAAGAAAAGTCGTTTTGCTCAGTGTAAATAATTTTAATAGTTATAACACGCATATTATACAGGAACCGTTTCGTATACACTCCTGAACGAACCTGGTCGTAAAAATCTTCTAACGACCCAGTACAGCACAGTTACATCGTTGAGGATAGTTAATATTTTAAACGCACGTTTCGTGGTGACGTTTAGGCGCAACGACTGCTGAACGGCCGTCATTATATTATGTTATTACGTGCAGACACGACCGCAATAATTATTAAATCGACTCAGCTCTATACTATATAATGTGTATGCATTTATCACACTAAATATACCACAATTGGCATAAATTAAATCGTCATTATTTTTATATAGAGTAGTAAGTGTGTGTGTATTTTCAAAATGACTAGCGAATCATAAAACGTATTATCAGTTATCGCATTATACAAATAGTATACGATTTACCATTTACACATAAACATATTATACAAATGACATTTTTAACTTTTGTATTTATAATATATCAAAACAATATGTATTATACGGTAACAATGGAATCGGAGGGAAATGTTTAAGTTTTATATACCTATTGTCAATTTAACAAACCGTATTAAAAATAATTTTCCTTATGACAATTTTAGATTTTTCCATTACGATCGGCTTTGAGGTTCATTTAATTTCATTTGTAAAACATCGTTCCACAATATTGAACCCACCGGCCACCACGTGTGACGGCCAAAACAAATAACCAACAATTGAAACTAAAATATATATTTACTATTCAAACAGAGTATATCATAAAATACAAATCCCGTTTAATATACGTATGAGCGGGTGTACACTTAACAATCGTAGTGTTTATGCACTAATAAACCTACAAACACGCACTTAAAATTTAAAATACTCCACACATTTAGATTTAATTTAAATATTACACATTTAATTCCTAAGTTTTTATGATAAAAGATCTTGTGGTTGTGAAGACAACGTGCTTATTAATACAAAACATATATTATTCCTTTTACATAGGTATATCATTCGATTTGATCATAGCATTTTTTATAAACGAATATAATATTTATAAAATGTGGTAACAATTTTTTTTTTTAATAAACTATGAAAGATCGCAAAAAGTAACCAGAATCGTTAAATATTGTTGTAAAATTAATTTAATCATGTGCTGTGAAGTATGTGCTTATAATATATTTCATTTTAGAAAAACAAAAAAAAGTTAATATATTTGTGAGATTTTTTTTATTTTTTAACAACATGAACATGTGATTTATAAGACATGTTCCAATATATTATAACGATTTGTTGTGTAATAATATTTTATTTTAAATGTTGCGTTGTTGTAGATGATTTGTACTTTTATCAACGTTCATAAATTATAAATCATAAATATAAGTGGGTAATTATATTATAATAATATTGAAGTATTTGTTACTGTAATTATTTAACACAGCAGTGTTTTTGTCGTATCTCTTTTTAATCGATGCTTGCAAAAAATATAACTATATGGCCACTAATATATTTTATTGTCAGCGTGCAACATATGTATAAACAATATACTCAATATAGGTAGATGTTACATAAATATATATTATTTTTATAGAGTATTTTTAGTATTTTTTTTTTATCAATTCTTTAAAATATCAAAGCATAAACACAACAGTCAGTTTCAACAGCTGACAGTTTTACATTTATATTAGTTTGAGACTTGAGTTGATGTTTGCGACATATTCATTTTTCAATTTTCCGTCTACGCCATATTATGTCTACTTTTTTGATAGGTAATTATTAAATAGATATCTAAAACACGGCAAACTTCAGCGTTGTCGTAATCAGCGTTCATAATATAGAAAAAATAATTTTCGATTTCATTATACAAGCATTCAATACCGTGTCCATACAAATCGAACACTTTAAAGTTTAAAAATTTAATTAATATGATCGCATAAAAAAGAGATTAACATTTAAGAATAATGCAGGTCTAGGTCGTTTATAATCTCGTATCAAGCTGGAAAGTTATCGAAACGCTCGATCACAAAGGGCGTGAACAAAAAAATTTCCAAGATTGCAGTCGTATGCCAATAATAATACTTCCCTCAAATGCTGCTATTTAGACACGGCTGTGCCAAGCATAAGTATATATACAACACAATTATATGATGATAAATGATAATAATATTGCTAATCCCGTTATAGGGCGTGCTAGCGAGTGATATAATATAACATAATATATTTTGCAGCATGCGAACTAGATATAGTGATCACTGCGATCACCAATAAATTATGAATGTAGATTTACATTTTTTATCAATAATTTCAATAATAATGAACATTGTTTGACAAATTCACCATGTGATTAACCAGTTTTTTGAGTTAAACGATTTTTGAATTTTTGAATTTTCGTATTTCAAACAGATTTAAATACTTAAAAACCGTTATGACTTACTACATGTCATCGTCGCACTGCATACGCAACTGAAATGAGCTGGAACATAATATTAATGTACCTATTATTTTATTTTCCTTTAGACTCAAATCGAGAAAACAAGATTAAGATCGTGTTGCGGGGAGGGGCTTGAAACCATTACGAAACTTAACTGCGCAGTATTAATACACACGAATAAACCGAAATAATTCAAACAGAAATCATTTAAAACCAATATACTGTTGATACTAAAAATGTAACAAAATCTTACGATTATTCATAACTAATCATAACTATTTCTCCCTGCTCTTAATTTAAGACCAAATGTATCGTTTTTATCTTAATAAAAAAAAATGAAAAACCCATATCTGCAATATTTTTTTTATTGCAAAATATGTCATCAGCTAGGAAGCCTTATTTATAGGTATCTGTATTAAATTTTTACAATATTCAAAAATAATTATTAATAGAAATAAAAATTTAGTTTCGGTCATGTATATGCCTACTATATTCAATAGGTGCGAACAGTGTCATCTAATATTTTAATACAATACATTTTTATGAAAATTGAAAATTATAATATTTAGTATGTAATATGTAATGTCGAGTTACTATACATTTTTATTTAAAGCTAAATAAATAAAATAATGTAATCCAAAAACTATTGGTCAATATAAAACTACGGAAACAAAAATTTACGATATGCCAATTAAATTCTGAATATTCAATCTAAGCACTATACCTTTCCATCGTCTTCACCACCTACTTTTACTCGTTAATTGTTAAGAAGAGATATCGGTGTCTTATCAACATGTGTTGCCACTTATTGTCTTACTATCCTACGTGTGTGTAACACGGCAAATGTATGTACTCAATAGTTATCGTTTACCTTCGTTTGTTTAAATATTAGAGTAAATTTACCTATCATTAAACTTGAAAGTTACAATATTTAATGTTTTTTTTTTCAATATTTAAATTTTGAAGCTAATTATAATTTATAAGTGAGTAAAGTATTACAATTAAAAAATAATCAAAATTAAAATATCTCAAAAAAAAAAAACACCTTCAATAGACTACAAAAACTTTTGTTACGTAGTAAGGTATCTCTAATGGTTTAATAGTGGGTAAATTCATTTCATTATTACGTAGATATATGACAGTACAAAAACTATACACTTTCCGATACTGGCACGCAGCTGTGCATCTAATAACATTATTATGCAGAATAGATTGAGCACGATGTATAATAATATATTATATTCATTGCGCAGGGCGCGCACGTACGGATGGAAAGATTTGAACGATCTATCATATCGCATTATTTCGGGCGTTCTGAGAAACAGGTTCCGATGTCTCCCGCTTGGTGCTACCCGATTATGGTCACTCGGGCGGTTTCCAGTCTGGAATACGCACCCCACCACGAGTAGTAGATTTTGTCCGGCCGGTCACAGACGGATGCCACAACAATAATTTTAATATAATATCGAACTGTACAATATATTTATTTCGTAGTCTAATTCGATAACAGACTGAGCTGATCGGTGTACAGCGACCAAATAATATACCATTTACACCAGGTCGATGTTTTGATAAACATTATTTGTTCACGAAATATTTGTCTATCTCCATTGTCTGGTGTATGTAGACACGGCAAACACCTTTACGATATTTAAGACTTTTTCTATTTGACACGTTTAGTTTGTATGACGTGTAGTTTGGTATAGGCTCTTTGTAAACGTATTTCCGTGTTGTATATTATTATACAGCGCTCTTGCGATGGTTATATGGTTTCGTCATTTCACTCTTTATCACCCGAGTTTCTTTTGACAAAATACAATTTTGTGAAGTGTAGATGTTCCGCGTACACACTATTACGTTATATAGGAAGGTGCAAGTGCGTGTAATAAGCCCTACTACTATCGTGTTTGAATCATGTAATATTTCCTAGTTCCTTAATTTGACGGGTGGCGCGGCGTTTTATTTCTCATATTTATAACTCTATACCATGTCATTTTTATGACTGTTATAAAACAACTTTAATTTTCAATCAATTTATTTATCAAAAAAAAAGTAGTTAAATGTTACAATTGGACCATTGCAATTTATTTGCAGATTAAAAATTAATGATCATAAGCTCATAACTAATTATATAGCACATAGTAAATACCTATGACATTACGTAATCATTATTACTGACTTATAATAAATTGTCATTAAATATTTATTTCAATAAGTCGATGTAACAATGGATGTATTATAATAATAATATCATACCAAGAAATGCAGTTTCTGTGAAATGTGTGTGTTTCTGATAATAATGTTTTATTATCACAATAACAACTAATCTTTCGTGCATAATATTGCAGGCGTGTGGACTGTGGAAACGAAGAATATTGAAGATAACAAATTTTGAGTAAAACGATCGACACTGCAATGTCAAATAACTAGAATTGCACTAATAAATATACCATACGCTTAAGATTACAATAAATATATTATATTATAATTATATAATTCGCTTTAAAAACTAATAATATCATTTTAGAATGTCCGACGATTTACTGGAAAACGGTAATTCAATAAATTATATAGACATAATTAATTATATACGTTATTAATTTTATTTTGTATATTTTGAACGGTTTTTCAAAATATTTAGTTATTGTAATTACAAATACTTGGTATTCCACTTGGAAAACACAATAAAACAATAATATTATTTTCATATAGTATAAAGATAATCATAAAGTTTTAAGTCATAAGTCATATTTGTGTGACAAACAAATATACCTATATTTATCTAACGTTGTTTAATCGTATGATCACCACACATTTTAATTAGAATATTTCTATTGCGTGTTTATATCCTATATTGGTACCAAAACTGTTTTACCAACCTATACGTACAAAATCGATGATCCGTTTCGTACCACAACAATATTATTAGTCATAGACCATAGTGTAGGTCGTTGGAGTGCCATAATTTCAAACAATATTCCGGGTTTACCAAAATATAATTAAAAAGTTCATTATTCTTATTAAAATATACTTAATTGCAATTTTAAATGTTTTAGTAAATTATATTTCCAAAAGCCTTGTTATTAATCAATAATATATAATAATAATAATAATAATAACCTATGAGACAGATCGAGATATAAATACGCTCAAAACTAATCATACTAAATATGAAAAAATCACCATATTTTACAGAGTATGGTTGTTAGTGTACTTTACTACGATAACAATAAATAGAATCATAATGGATGAGGTTTTATTAAAGTTATACGTTATTGTAATTATTCGACTGACGGATTAATAAGTTTATATTCCATTTTAATTTTCAATTGTTATACTTATACATAGGTAGATTAATGGATTCATTGCAAAACACTTTAAGCTAATGAAATTACTATTTGCTAAAATTATATCAAGTATTAATAATAAAATTAAAAATTGCGTGTATATTTCAGAATAAAGCAATTATTAATTTACAATCACATCAGTACATCACTATCGTGTTTATTCGTGTTTCTATCACTTCATTGCAGTGGTCGAGTTGTCATTTTAAAACTACCTAACTAAAAGCATTTTGGATGATTGGAAAAAATCTATAAAATTTAATTCCATACACTGTCATCGCGGAATATCATTTTTAAAAGCGGTTACAAAGGACCTATAAGCACAATCAAACAATAAAATTTTCGGAGACTTAAATGCATTAAAATATTTTTACTGCATTCATCGTGCATTGATGATACATCACATTAATGTATACGTGATATTCTTATATTTCTATACAGGGATAGCATAAAATAATCCAAATGATGTTTACCAATGTTAGGATTTTTCATTTTTTCTTAAAATAAAATTATTTTATCCGTATATCTATAACACAGTGGGATATAACTATAGTATAAGCTGTCGTTGTCGGGGCAACGAGATTAAAATCAACATTTCCAACGTGTCCCGAGATGCATTGGTACAAATACATATTATAAAGGTACTTATGGTACTAGTATAGTAGTATAACAATAATAATATATATTATTATTATGTATTAGTATACCTGTTCATCGGGGTGTTGGAACGGTGGCGAGGAATGCAATGAAGACAGGTTCTCCGAGTACTATACTCGAGTACAGAACGATTCTCATATCGTAAACCTACAGACAATACTTCAAGGAAATATGCAAGGAATTGTTGTTCAAATATTTTTTTATACGGTTTAAAAACATACTATATTACACTTTCCATAATTGTTAGTTTTTGTTTTTTAAATTTAAAAATAACATATTTCTTTAGGATATTGTCTGATTCACGATAAGAGAATCCCCCTGTATATCGCGTATACACTATACCTATATATACCTATATATACCTATATACCTATATTATTATGAGAAGGGATTTCGATGGAGTCAAGTTACACATTTTTGTTATTATAAATCACAATATGAACAATGGTGGCTAATATGTGGTTGTGGAATCTATCAAGGGAAGGTTTATCAAAATTATTGAAATATTTTCAATTGAATATAATGCGCAATGAATGTTCTCGACACATGCATGAAACACTTGTAATAAAAAAGCTTTTTATAAGTCTGCAATAGAAAAGCTCACAAATAATTGGTTAACTATTCTGAACCTATAATATGTACAATGTACATAATGTATTATTATGTATTAATATTATTATACAGTGGTGTAAAATATCCAAAATTGAATGATGGCATTAAAACCATGATATAAATATATCTACTAATAATAATGTCCTAAATTTGAAAATATACTTAAATCTCTAATACAGCGGCACTCACGTTCTATGTGTATGGTAGAATAAAAGGTATTATAATATTAGCAAATTGTATATTTTGAATATTTTAGAAATTTTTATACTTTATTAGTCTGTGTCCGTTTGGCATTAGTGGCCATAATCATTTCATACGAATAATATTTATAACATTATAACCACTGGTATGATCCACTCGTTTATTAATTCACTCATAATTCATAATATATAGATGCGATGGGAACCGGAAAGTGTTTATTCAGGTAATAATAGTATAAATACTGTAAATATATGAATCATCACATAGTACTCATCTCATAACACATATTATAATATTCCCGATAAAACATATACATTATACATTCTGTACCTATAATAGACCAAAGAAGGTTACAGCGCTTTGTTGTTTAGTTTGCACGTAGCCCCATGGCGACAATATCACAGCGGTTAGTGAGTCACGCCGCGACTGGCGATTGAAGTCGTCTGTGTATTAATATAATAATATTAATTTTATTATTTTTACGATAGAATTATCATAATATAGATAAATATATTTTACACAGATGTCTACGAAGATGAGGACTGCAATATCAACAAACAATAATAATATTACAATAAATTATAGTCTTCCTCAAACTTGCGAAAGTCTCATCCTTGAATCTTTCGTAGAGTATAATTAATATTTAATACGTATACATAATATTATATTGTGTACACTATGTAATAATTCCTATTGTGTATTAAATAACATTCCTTTAATGTACTGTTTACGCTGATATATTGCAAGAAGACTTTAAAAACATTAAGTATAGTTTTTTTAAATACAATCTCTCACGACTCGACTGTTATGAATAGGTTAAGAAAAAAGAATTAGACGATTTGAGCTTAAATGAATAAAACTTAAACAGGTATAGGTATACTTATTACAACTTAAAGAAGAGTTTTAATACACATAATATATTATTATATAATAATATATTCTAAAATTAAGTTCTAAACGTGTTTCATAACTCTTAAAATGATAATATAATAAATAATAGTATAATAATAAAAATCGTTGATGTCTTAGCTTGTTTACTACCTTTTAAATAAGAATGATATTCCTATTCATAATAAATTAATGTTTCGTGTATGTAAGTTAATATTTTGTCAATTAATATATATTTATATAGGTATTTAATATTATACAATATAAATTCGTCAATCGTCAGTATCGTTGTATACAATGTATTATTACTTCATTAAGTTTAAAAATAATTATTATTATTATTAATATAGACCATTAAAATGATTGACTGTCATTATTTTTTTCTTTTTTAGTTATTGTATAGACGGAAGTATTGCCGCGCTTAAAAAAACAACCGTAGGTTTTTACAATACTAATTTCTCTATACTTGAGTAATTTTTAATTGTCTGGCAACAGTTTGTTATAAACTTAATAGATAGCCAATTGCCAGTAAAAAAAAAAAAAACAATTTTAATTTAAAAAAAAATATATTAGTTAGTCCTGTCATAAAAATAATATATACTTAATTAAAAAAGAGTTTTACACAATGAACTTAGAAAAGCTCATTATTCACGCGCATAAATATAATATACGTATTGTATTATATAATATATTGTGTACTAAATATTAACCTTAAATAAGACCACAAAAATATTAATTTTAAGACCGATTTACGAATAAGGCGAAACTATTTCTTTTAAATCTGTTATCAATTTAACATGGATACATGATAAAAAAAATAGCTACTCTACATATTTCCCAAAAATGAATGGAAGTCGAGAAAGAAACCGGTTTTTTATTCATTACAATGTTTTACCATATAGTTAAATTTACAGATGGCAAATCTATAAAATATTTTAAAGAAAAGAAAAAGTTAAAACTGAATTTATTTTTTTTATTTTTAATTCATGTATAAATACCTAAAATAATTTATTGGGTATACTGATAAAATAGTAAAATCTCATACATGCATGCACACTAATATATTCATTTATCTACTATAGGTATGCAAAATTATTATTTATTTCAACGCAACTATAATACGAAATTTAGTAAGTTTTTCAATACAATTATACGTTATTTATTGTAATATCACTAAGCACGTTCAAATAAAATAAAATAATTATTATAAATATATTTTCAAGTATAGTAAAGTTCAATAAATTATATTTTCAATTTTAGGCAGCCAGCGAAATTAAATATTATTATGTTATAAGTTTATAACATAAAATTATAAAAGCTTTAATATATTATCTGTAATTTGTAAGATACTTAGAGCATTTTATTTTAAATCTATTAGGTTGACTTGGCATTTATTTTATGAGTAAAAAAATTAAGCCACCTAATTGATAAAACAAAATAATCTTTTTTAAATTATCAAATTAATTCCAATTAATTAAAAATAACATACATATATCATTAATTAATTTAAAAATTCTTAAAGGGACTAAATGAGGGATTCAATTATTAATGACGGCTCTTTTACGGCTAATTCTATCTAACTTATACTTACTTATTATTTGTTTAGTGAATATATTTAATATTTATTTAATGCAGACCAATTATTGATTGGGGTTATAAATTGTAATCATTAATTAATATAAACAATAAATAGGTACTTATTTAAGGTATTTTATTAAAGTAGACAGCGAAGTGAAGAAAATTTTATTATTGAGTAATATATTATAAATTAAAAGCGCTATTGAATTGGTACTCATAATATAGTAAAAACAACTATATTATAATTTATAATATACATATTGTTACTACGATTACATTTTTAAACTTTTAAATAATCCGATAATGTTTAAAATGCATGGTTTTTAACATTACATATAATATAGTAATTTTTACAAATCGATATCTAGATGAATTAGTTAAAACTTGTGAAATATGTATTTTGTAATAAGTGGATGATTAATGGAGAAATATTATAATTGAGTAAACAATAAATAACAGTAGGTAAGCGGTAAGTACAGACTTCATTATCTATTTACGAATAGAATATACTTTAATCTATAAACTATATATCATTTGATAAATGTATTGGCGTTAATAAATTATGATTTTATTATTATTTATCACTATTAATGTACAAGTTATACTAGCCTATTTTTATAAAAATATTGTAGTAACGATAAAAAAATATTATGGAGAGTGACTACATTATAGGAATGATTATAACTTATAAGTGGTGATTTATTTAGCTTTTTTCTAATAAAAAGCTTAAGATAATACTTGTTGCTGCTGTTATTTTAATAATAACTTGAAATTTTACGACTGTATTTTATAGATTTATTTATTGTTTCATTAACAAGAATAACTAAACAGTATTTGTTTAAATATTAAGTACGTTAATAAAATTAAAAGTTTATTTAAATGTCAAATGTATGATGTATAGTCCGCGCAATAAAAAGCGTCGGTGAAACTAATAGTAATGTACCAGTCTATACTTCTTCTGAAGCAAATCATAAACTATACTTTTTCTTAGCATAAAACAACATATTATATTTACAACCAAATTATTATACTGACAACCAATCAATAATATTTTATAATGACTGTATTTTTTTTTTATTTTATATTTTTGAATACCTAACTAATATAGGTATAAATTAAATTCTACTACCAATATTAAATATTTTTGTATTTACGTTTTTCTACCCGAAATAATTATTAATTAAAAAGTCAACTTCTGATTTTATGTGAGTATTGGATAACTTGTCTTTTAAGTACTGTAATAATTTTTTAAACGGTTACCGAGAAACTAAATGTATATGGTGTTAATTTGTTAGCACCGACTACAATAATATGTAATATATATATAATATGTCATATTATATATATAACATATATTTGAGCATACGAGCATAAACAATAATGATTTACATATTATGAATATTTTATTAAAAAAATTTAAATCTTACCTGATTAGCGAATCAAACGCGTGCGAAGCGGACTCGTTGAGTAGTCTCGGCAGCTTTGAATATAGAATTGGAAAAAAAAATTACGCACAATCGCACCAAATCTGACAGTAAAACTGAACTAATTAGACGGGTTATATCGTACGAGGATCGAGAATACAAACCAAAGATCATAAATCGTTGTACACAAACATCACATGTATAATATTATTATCGAGAAACGGTGTGAGGGGTATCGAACACGCGCGTGCCGGTAACGAATTCAAACTGCCCGCCGAGTACAGCGAACGGCGACGGGACGGTGCGTCAGACACGCGTACACCACCGCGGATGCGTTCCACTGCTGACGATTGCAACGCCATCTGCAGGCCAAAAGCCTACATCGCCGGATGACGAACGACAACAACAAAAACGACAACGATATGTGAGACGTGCAGTTGTAGCATCAAGAACGTGTAATTATTCCGTCCGTCGGTGCATTCGGTGAAAGTCAATTAAACGTTTATAAAAACAATAACAACAACAACAATAATAATAAAAGACCTTTATGTTATAGGTGGGCATTACGATATGAACCGCTCGTAACCCGGTTACCGGTGGCCGTTGACATTTTACATTCGAACGCGGTAGCGGGTTGCTGTTGTCGTTTCCGGTCGTCGTTTTAAAATCACCGCTCACAGATATTAGGTTTAATAATTTAGGTATAGGTACCCGGTACCGTCTAGTGGATTATGAATGATGACGACGACGACGACGGCGACGTATATTGTTATTATTAATAAAATACTATTATACATCACGCTTGGTCAGCTTGCTGGTGTGCGCCGCGAAAAACGATTATATTATATGGAATCGACAAACGGTGCCGTCTCAAATATTCACTTCCTCGATTTCACGAGGTCGGCCGTGTGCGTTGCGAGCATAAGTACCTATATGGTACCTGACTGCCTACAACACATTAATACCTATATCGGGCTTACGAACAAAATCTTAAAGGTTATGGGTACACTATAGAATTCTCGTCGACGTGAAAAAATAAATGTACGTACCAACAATATAATATATATATATATAATATGAATAACAAAACGACGATTATTATCTCTTCGTCGTGAAAGTCATGTCAAGCGCGCCGTGTGTGTGTGTTTTATCGTTGTTACAATATAATTCCGCACAGAAATATAAATGCGTGCGAAAAAATCGCATTTTGTCTGGCTGATATAATATCTTCACCTGTAGTGTGCTGCTTGTGTCGCTTGTGATTTCAACGACGGCCAGACCACAAACGTAATAATATAATTATAACGACGGCACGAGCTGTAATGAAGTCGTGTTTGAACGTTTTTAATATATGGGACAACGTCTACAATATTTATGCATATACGGGTAATAATATCCGTAATAACGCCATACCAAGTATGGCGCTATTGCTGTTGAGGACGTCGTACCCACACTTGTTATCTCCGTCTTACTATCGCGATTTTAAGTTAAGAATATCTACCATAATCTGTGTTCTCTACTCAGTGTTTTACGATTTTTGAATTTTTAAGTGAATTATATTTAAATATTAATAATATTATTATTTCACATACTCATAATTCGCTTAAAATGAGTAATAAAACCCGACGAGAGAACACAGATATTGTTCTTACCTTGAAGTTTGATAATAAATAATCTCACTCTAATATTTAAGCCAATAGCCAAACATACAAAATTCGAATTGCTGAACGTATGTATGGTTTGCATTATAGTAAGACGGAGACAACACATATGAGTTTAACGTCTTAAGTTTTTAATATTATGCTGGTTATTTTTTATTTATTTATTTTTTGTTTTTCCCTATAACTTTAATACTAGGTTTTTAATGGTTTAATTCATCTGTGTAGACAATTGGAAAGTAGAAATTCCATATAACAATCAATTCGTCTATATTATTAAACAATATTAATTTTATTATATTTTATAAAAATAGTGAAAAATAAGTTATTTTAAATATTTCAAATGTTTAGTATTAGGAAAAATAATCAATATAAACCTACTTGCGAATTTTTCAATGTTATTTAGCCAAAATTTAAACAAACATTTCATGAAGATATAAGTCTTTACTTAATACCATATTATTATCTATTATCCGTTAACTGTTCAATGTTCATTTCTCATGAAGTCGTTAGACATTATCTTATTTTCATGTGAATTGAATTATTTATTATTTATTTTGAATCATGTTTTTTTACATATTCCTTATGACATATCTACACATTTAGTTTAGATAATATCTAAATATATGTATATCCTTTAAATTACTTATTATTAGTGACACGTGAAAACGATAATCGAGTTATAAATATTTCAATTTTAAATGTATTATATAATACTATTATTATAATAAAGGCTGTAGTCATAGATTTATTTCACACGTCATGGTCATAACGAGAATTAACGGTGCGACATGAAAATTTGAATTTCACTATAGAAGATGGAACATTATAATTTATATTTTAGGCTTCATATTATAACTTATACACATGGACGTTAAAACGCGTATAATGTATATTAGTATACTACAAAACTACATAATATCCTAACATTTTTAATGGAATTAACGAATACTATTCTAGAATTTAAAATAGTTGAACCGTTAGTATGTGTGACGAAATACAATCTAAAAAAAAAAAAAAAACACATTTTTAATCTCAGAAGAAACAAATAATATTAAATAATATTTCTCGGACAATAACATAACGAATACACACACATACACACACACACAGCTATATAAACACAATGTTGCGACAAAGGTTTATTGTGTGTGGTAGTAATATAATCTCATAGGTATCGTGCAATATTAATATTGTTATAATAATGTATTCTTGTCTTATATGTGTAGAAACACAAAGAAAACTAAACCCGGATAACGGCAGGGGGACGTGGTTTAATATGTTTTATTTTTATTATTTTTTTATCGACGTTGGATTGAGATCATAACGGTGGTTTGACGACGGGATGACATAAAATAAAAATAGTAATTTACTATTAATAGTATAGTATAATAATACAATAATATGTGCTTAATAGGTTAATAAGTACCTATACAACGTTATCCACGATTATACACCGCATGTCTCTACGTCATTATAAATGATAATAGCGCATAAGCATAAGCAGATTGTGTAGCTACGTCAGAATTTGCCGTCAAATCATTCCTTGTATAAAACGTCTCCTACTCGGCTACTCAAGATATAAAATTATATAATATATAAATATGCAATAAATTAAATCGTCTTCGTAAGGATATACCGAGCGAAAAGTGAGATCAACAAGACATACACATTCGACACACGCGACTCGTACATAATATTTTTTCCATCTATTATTGTGATAAGTATTCATTTCGGAGTGCATAATACAGAGTGAACCATCGTGTTTTCTCGTTTTTCCATAAAATAGCTAACACAGAAACTGAAAAAAAAACATTGTAGTTCACTTTGTATTGTGAATCTACACTATAGGGATTCAAATAGTCTTTTGACGTATCAAGATATGTATAAGGTCGTAGAGGTTAAAGTGAAAGTTTTCTGAGACAAATATTTGCGATAAAGTGCATTGTGCATGTATATTATATATTTATATTAATACCTAGGTATTATTGTATTATACAGACGTACTTAATGTATATATTCTTGTACAGACGATGGCGATGATGACACTGTGACACGCCGGCTGTAAATGTAAATCATTTATTAAATAAAAATTTCTAAATTTTAAAAGTATACTTGTCAGAAACTCAGAAATGATTTCAACAAGATAAAAAACTAAAAATAGCGAAATTTTTGAACACAACAATATGTATCTTCATAGTTGAAATAAATTTAATTTGTATAATAAAAAATCCTACAGTGTATTTAAAAATAATATTTATTTTTTTTTTGTGAATCGACGTGAATTTTTATAACAATATTTCAACAATATTTCATGAAGTCACACAATTTCAAGATCGGAATAATTATATAGAGTTCAGCGTTTACAGTCATATTCAGTTTTTAAGAATTTTATCATACCTATCTTTTACTGTTAAGAGTTTAAGATTAAGACTTAATAATGTAAACAACAGAATAAGACAAAAACAAAACTCGTTTGAACTGAACTATGAGCTAACTCGGAATGCTCGCTAATTTAGGGTTAATATTCAACATGAACGAGTAGGTATGTACATGAGTTGACACTTGACCCCCGCAGAGGAGGAAAATCGTACGACAAAAGAAAGCCAATTAAATTTAATTAATGATGAATATTTATCGAGTTGGTACCTACCACCATATATTATTACACAACGAAGACGATATCGCAAAATAACTGTACATTCGTGTTGTTTTTTTCTATTGTCTTAACACTGTGAGCAATCATTTATGAGTTTTGAGAAATCGTTTTCGTGGAATTCTCGTGATTAAGTAAAAAATACCATCATCTCTTAGTTTTCATTTCCCGTCATGAAGAAAAAAAATAAAAATGTTTGACGATCCGTTTTTCTTTTCTTCCGACTACATAACAACACATTATAACGGTGACAAAACATCGAGATAAGTATAGTCGATAACAGCAGTTGCAAAGTACACTGAGGGAAAAATAAACGTTTTTTACTTACTATTTTATATTATTATTATTACAGCTATATGTATAGTTTTACCTATGGCGCAAAATGATAGTCTCTAAAATGCGGCTATTTACGAAATAAAAATATGGCGGCCGCCGAGTGGAAGATAATTTTTTATTTAAAACATGCCAAATGTATAAGCGAGATAAATGGACGTTTAACCGTGAATAATGTACGAGAAAATCATCGCCCAAACAAGTAGAAGTAAATATTTGACAAGACTTATAACGCGAAACGTATAATATAGTGTGTACCGTAGTATAATAGATAATTTTATGACGTATACTACTAACGCAGTAAAATACCCGGAAAAAACACCTAAAAACAAATAAAATATTCAAAAATGTTAACAAATAAAGTTTATATAATATTGAATTTGCTTAATACTATTTACAAAAAATTATACTGCCTATACTATTGTAATATACTGTATAGACAATAGAACCGGCAATTTATTTAAAAGAATTCTTATTTTTTTTATACATAAATATTAATCAATGTTTTCGACACTATAAATTCTGAGTAATCAGTAATGTATTAGTTTCAACTTAATCGTTTTCTTGATTTCGTCATTATAGATAATTAAATCAAATGTTTTTTGTAACACTTCTCATTAGTTATTATACTTATTTTTAATATGGATTCTCCGAGTCTAAAAATGTTCTTTGAAAATCACAAAAATCGTATATGAACACATTAGAAATATGGTTTTAGTACCAAGCTCTATACTTAATATTTTTTTAATGCAATATTTTATTATTGTATTTAAAATTATTACCATAATACATAGCATATTATATCCTGCGTCAATGATTGTAACTGGACCAGTTTTTGTCCGGTTGTTAAATTACGTATTTTTTAAAAAAATAAAAAAATACAATACAATACATAATTATATACTGCATCTTGATAATTGTACGTATGAAAAACAATTTATAAAATAATAAGTTTGCCTCAGATATTACTAATTACAGCAATTTAAAAAATACGAGCTATATTTATTTATTGCAATTAATGTTAAATTGTATTGTTTTATTTATTTACTTATATCAGTTACCAACTTAAAAATCATGTATTTATGTTTCCTATTCTTTTCCTAAATGCATTCATAATTTTATAATATTTTTTCTTTATTTCAGCCATTTTGGGGATATAATATTTTCAAATTTCAATATGGATTCATTTCATGCTTTTACCATTATTATAGTCTGTGCTTTTACTTTGAGTCTCCGCATAGAAGATAATATTATGGGTATACGCTTTGTAGGAATAAATCCCTCATTAACCATTACGTATTATAAACGGCATACGGTGTAGTGTGATGAATTTTAATTATTTGTTCTCGGCGTCTTTGATGGGTCCCAAATGTACATCACGATTCACTATAATAAATCGTTAACCTGTTCTATAATGCCGTCGGACAGATAAAACCTCGTTCAACCCGCTGAAATATAACAATAAATTAATATATAGGTACATGTACACATGTGAAAATACGACGACTCGAGGTTGGCATGGTCATTACACGTGCACGGTATGTTTGCAAAAAAACAGACTCTTACCAGTAATGATAATCACTCATATGTTTCTATATCAGTAAAGTTATGATCGTACCTATTCATCGCAAACGAAAGCGACTGTAGCAATTCGTGGCAAACGGAAATCGCGTTTATGCAGGGGGACGGCAAAATATTCACCTTGACTGTTACGTAGGGAGCTGATTATTATTATTATTATTATCATCATTATCAAGGTTAGTCGCTGACAGGTTTCCACCATTTAAAAGTTGAAAGTTTTAAAATTTTAAGTAGATATTAGGATTTATTTTTCCATACAACTTTTTTTTTTTTAATTTGACAGAAATTAGTACAGTTAAATTTGAAATCTATGAAAATTTCCAACGAACTGATTAAATAAATAAACTTAGAGTACATTATAAAGAGTAACTTTTAATAGTTTTATTAGCACATGTATAAAGTACACGTTATAGCCTGTAGTCTATATTATACTAACTTACTCGTTTACTACAAAAGTATTTTATCATGCCATACATTCAATTAAAATGTGATTTTAAAATTAATATAGGTAATCTTATTCAATAATAATTATTATTATAGTTTTAAGCGATTTTTGATTCAGGTACCTGAACTCAATAAAGTAAAAAATATATATATTCCAATTTATCTGGTGCTCGTTACTTAAAAATCTAATATTGCCATTGACTATAATTTATGTAAATATTTCAAAAGTTGTACTATTAGCATTAAGTTTTCATTAAGTATTCAAATAGTAAGTATAATTGTATGGAAGTTTTAAAATAGATATAATCAAGAGTGGGTAGAAAAGTATTGAGTATGTTTAGTAGATGGGTATTGGGTATATAATTTGTAGGTTTGAAAACAAATATTAATAAGTTATATGGTTTTATCATTATACATAATAATATACTGTATTTTTCAAAGTTTTAAATTATTCCATTTCCATAATTATTTTTCAATAATGATGTGCATATTCAATGAATGTCATCAAAATTTTCCGTTTCTTCATGTTCCCTTATGGCCATATGAGCCATAGCCCACAACTAGGGCTAGGAACTTATAGAAGTTTGTGTGTTTTCTAAAGATTTTCAAAAACATAGCTTTGAGATAGATAAATTTATTTTTTAATATCAGGAGTCTACAGTAATTTTTATTGCATATTTTGCATGTTTTACATTTTTTTATGTGTTAGTACATATTTTGTTATATTCTCATTATTATTTCATATGATTTTACACATATTTTTTAAATTAGTATTTCATCTTTCTTTAAATTGATAAAAAAAATGTATAAGTATACAAAAAAGAGTATTCAAAAAAATTAGTGTTGGTTATGTTTTCCTCGTCTACGGAACCATTTATAGTTGAAGTCACGGACCATTGATAAATGTATTTGTGAAAATTGACATGTGATTTTGTGAATGAAAATTGCAATTTTTATGCTGCAATAATTGAAGTCAGTACATCACATATTTTCAAAACACTTAACATAAAAATAAGGGACATTTAATAAGGCGAAGCTAATTGGTTGACTTTGACTACTTATAGAATACAAAATATAAATACTCACCTAGCCTTGAACGTATACAGATGAGGAGTATGTTATTATATATAATATAGACGGCGGCACAGTTTAACTCGGATTACATCCAAATACGCAGACCTTGATATACGCTGCGAAAACGAACATCGCCGCACACCATTTAACCTTGCGGGGACCACAAATCGAAAATATGTTCAAAACATCATCGCCGTTTATAATATTACTATGTATATCACGAATTAGAATATATTATATATTATTATACGTTATAATAATACGTACTCATCGCCCGTAGGTCGCAGGCCCGGAGCACACCTATTACGCATACTGCGGTTAGCGGTCACCCGCCATCATATTATATACGTATATACATTTATTAGTTTATTACCATTTTCGTACATTAGATACGTATACGATCGACATAATTCGCGTTTCGCCACCGGTCCTATGTAGTGCAACAGTATACGTAAACGTGCATTGTATTATTATTATTATTATAGTTATCGTAACGGAAAGCGAAAAGAGTGAAACCGCGATGTCGGGAATGCGTCTCGGGTGCGAGAAATTCGTTCAAATACGTTTCGCCATATATAATAATAATCTTATACCTACAACCTGCCCACCGAGTAGTTAGTACACAGGCTATATACACGCAGTGCGTATAACATAAAATATAAATATTATATACGTATATCCTATAGCTGTATCTTATGTACTGTGTAAATATTTTTCGATAATAGCGGTATTCGTGTCGTGCAACTGAATCGACTGCCAACGGTACCTAGTAATTATTATTTATCCACGTCGAAGGGGATACTAATTCTATCGCGATGTCGAATACGCGTTTTATACACTTCATCGTCAAAGTCGGTCCAATACTCATATCAATGATTTATTTTGACAATTATATTCATTTTTTTCATCAGCAATATTGCATATTCAATACTATACGTGTGTTGTAGAGTTGTGTACACGATGAGACGAAAGAGATCCCCAAATGAAATGTTCAAATTTTTCACTTCTATTAAAAACATTTTTCTTAGACATATACAATATACATGCCAGGATATAAGGACGTCCCATATTTTATGTAAATGTCCCTTTTTTGTTTGAGATAATAATACTCCATAGTTCATACGCACCAAACTTAGTTTGTAATATACCAATAGTAAATAATAATACAGAACCATGTTATATTTATGTATTTTATAGTCATATATTTGATAAATAGGTATAGGTACTTTTAATTATAACAAAAAAATAAAATAATTAAAAAAAAAAATATGTTGAATAAAATTTTGCTAAAAACACTATCGACAAAACAATGCATTTAATCAGCTGACGAAAATAGATATTTTTTCAATTCACCAGAGTTTACGAGGGGGGCATGGTCCCTTGCCCCCCTTGGATTCACTCCTGTCGTACACCGGGCACTACAGAGATTTGATAGCCAACGACTGGTAGGAGAAGAAACGTATGTGTTTCGCCGAAAATATTGTTATTGGCTATAAATGTTAATATTTATTATTATTTGTCCGGCAAAAGACCTAAATGTCAATGGACCTGCAAGGCTGGTAAATAATGAAAATATTATTATAGCATAAAACAATTATTACTAGAAAACAAGGATAATGCGGTACGACGACTCCTCTAACGCAATACAATCCTACGTAGTGACGTTATTAGATTTTTGAATATACCAGTGTATACACATGAAGTTTTTATTATTGTTATTAGTCAAAAAATAATAATGCTGCGCCTTCTAAACGCGTTTAAAACAATGCTTTGACGCGGATTTTTGTCAATGATCATAAATCAAAATAACAATAATAATAATATTCCGTGCATCGTAATGCTCGAAACAATAACACGGGTGTATCAAATTATGCTGCTCAAGGATCTGTTGTTATTCTGCTTAATGTTATGTAGCGTAATACTTGGTCTAGCATACTAATTGTTATAATCATCAAATTTTTATAAATTATAAAAATATGTTAATAAGTAGATTAATATTAACTATTAGAGTTTACTTGTAACTTGCAGTAAAAAGAGTGATGCTGGTTTGAAAATATAAATTGTATATCACACAGCTACAGTGCTACACAGTTATACAGAACACTATTAATTGATATATACAGTTTTCAAAATCTATATATACCTATTATATATATTTGTACTTGAAAACGTAGTTTTTAGTATAAAAATTTCAAGCATCAAAATTAGAATAAATGTCTTATTAGTTATTAATAGGTAAGAGAATGTAGCAAGTTTGGCGAATCACCCTACAGTGTATGCTTTTATATCAAACTACTTTAAATCACAACGGTCACGGTGACTACTACAATATATTATATACAAATATTTAATTTGATAATATTTTGTACACTATGCATAATTGATTTATGACTGGTGTTTTTGATTAAACAACATCGTTGACTGATAGTCTATACTTTCTATAGAAATATACTTACTTACTGAAAATGTATTATTTTTTTAAGTCAAACATAAGGCAAATTTGAAATTTATTTATAAATAGGTGGTTTAATTAATACAATATTATATTTATCAAAAGTATTTATAATTACTATAAAATGTTTGGGCATTTAGTTCCGACACTTATTATAGCCGGAGTCAGTTGACCCTCTTTCATCAATTTTGGTCATCAATTCATCACCCATCATTGGAATATGTGCATTACCCAACCAGTATAATAAATAATAATTGTTAATAAATAAGAGCCCTGATGATTAATAATATACCATCTGTCCCTTCACCAGTGTATATTGATACTACATAGTTACCTACCACTATGAAAATTCAATCAAAAACTGGCATCATATTATAGGAGAATGTCTACATTGTGGTTTTAAACACAGCCACTCGAGATCGGCCCCATATAATTCCTATGTTGTATTTAAAAACAAGCTTACATGAAATGCCCTTTAACTTTTTATCATCACATTAAAACGAAGGAAACCAGTTTCTAAATATCATACTATATATTGTTAATAATATTATATTTTTTATTATAAACCAAGTACCCAATATTGACAACTGACGGCATTAGACCCACTGGTGTTCCGGGCAGACGTTTTCCAGTTATCTAAAGGGTAACGTTTATTATTGTTCTTTGTACTAACCGCCACTCAGTAAGTTTCATTAAATTATTTATTTTACTATTATATTGTATGTATTATCAAGTTTGTTCGTGAGAATATTGTCGATAACGTCGCCACCGTCGCGGGTGCAGTGCAATATAATTTATGGATTTTATTTTTTCATATTCATAAACATTCGACGCATGTATGTGTACATTTTTAAATCACAAACGATTCGATTATTAAATTGTGTATTTTATTTTTAATTTTTTTGTCATATTGTTCGTGTACTATCGTACGGCAGTATTCGAAATTCGAATTTCTCTTGAGCTCACACGTGGCATACACGATGAATACAATTGCGGTACAATGGTGTTTCTATATAATATACACTATACAGTCTACACGTATATTATTATTAATATTATATAGTATCTCCTATATAAAATATTATTAACCCTCGGCCCACGGGCCACATAACGCGTATAAAATAATAATAATAACAAGAAAATGTCGCACATATTTTATTTATTATAATACGATAGTATGATATACTGACGGCCTCCACCCCGTGTTATGAACATTATTTTTGGCATTTCTAGTTTCGTCTATGTATGTATGAATAAATGTACCTAATATTATGTATATGCGTGTTTTTCGTTTTTATTTATTATAATCTGACGTCGGCTATAATATATACGGCGCAGTAAAGCGTTTTTGTAATGACACTGCCATATAGTAAGTATAAGTACTTAGTATAATATAATATACCTACCTACTTATAACTGCACACCACAACGAATTGTATTATATACTAATCACGGACATACCACTTTCGAACAACAACTATTTGTCACTCCGTCTGTACAGGCAGATATGTACAATAATAATATTATTAACAATATTATATTTTTAGGTACACAGTACACACATGCAAATCTTAATTATATGATATGCAAAACCTAAAATCATTATCGTCGGACGTCGGCCCACCATCGCTTGTCCATTGATTACTGTACAGAAACGCAGACGGTGCAGTGCGTGTATTATTTCCGTACGTATTATGTGTTATGGTAATATTATTGACAGACGTAAACTGTCGTAGGTACAGCGAAAAAGCATCAACGTTTAGATGGTATGTCTAAAGTTGGAAGTAACATTTCGGAACAACACATTTTTTTTTAAATTACGTCGACTGTAATGGTGTAACAAAAATCGACCATTTGTCACCTTAATAATTTGTGTAGGTGTACATGTCCTTGAATTTTGAGCAAAATTGTAATATCATTAAGGTGCTCGTGCAGTGAAACACTATACGGTGAAGTTTGTGTGTGCCAACATTTTTTTTACCTATATAGAATAATATTATATAAATATTGACTTTATATAGTAAAATATATTGTATATTATATACTATGTCATGTACATAGACATTATGAAATATTTCATTGTCGATAATAATTAAGTGTTAGGGTTTATATCTCATATTCATATACAACTATATATGCGACTTTATAACTAACTATAATATAACGATAATATATATATTTTAATACTTTTTAGATTCCAGCTACACCTATATAGATAGGTTATAATTTATATTATGTTTTTCTTAAAAAAAATACATTCCTAATAAGACACGTACGTCGTATAATACCTGCGTATTTCGTGTTGTTTATTGTTTTATTTTAAGTTAAAAGTTATATTGTTATAGTGAATAATATTTGTATCAGTATTTGGAACAAAATGGCACGGACTTTTAAGATTTTTAAAAAATTTCACAATGTTTACAGTGATTAAAACAATTTTATTGTTGTACTATTTTATCAATAAGGTTAAATTCAAATTATCAAGTGTTTATAAAGTAGGACTATAATTTTACAGATTTTTTTAAATTTACAAATTTAAAATAGATAAATGGTAAATACCTCCTACTGGTTGATAGTTTTTAGTGTTGTGGCTACTTAAATTATTATAATAATAATTATACTAGTATCACTAAAAAAAAATTATTCAAAGTTTTTCCATGTTCAAAAATAAAAATACACATTATTAGTGAATAATACGAGTACATGATAATATGTCGTTCTTTTTTTTCAACATAATGTTAATGTATTGTAGCAATGATTATATTCGTACAAAAATAATCAATTTTTATAATCTCGTAGGGTACATAATTTTACTAATGTGATTTTTACTTGACAGAAAATAGTAAACATTTTTACATTTAGTACTCACTACTCTTATTTATTATTATGTTTTCATTTAATTATTAAAACTACTAACAACATTATATTGCGTGTACTAAAAAAGTTGTTTTGACAACAGAAGAAAAAAACAAATTAACTGTATTTGTTTAGAATTGATTTCGAATTACATTTTATATTTATTGTTCATGTGTAATGTGTTATTCGTAGTACCAGTGCTGACTAGTAGTTTCTTTAATGCTGTGAAATAAGTTAGAATTATAAACAATATACGTTTGATGTCGTTAATCAGACATATTTGTATGGTACACAATCAAAGTATAATCAGTGGAATTGATTTTTACACAATATGAATATAAAATATACCTATATAACCAAGATAGTTTTAAAAATTTTAAAAATTTATACTGTCAAACATAACAATATTATTTCATTATTCGTTCAGCACATTACTCACTACTACAGAACCATACAGGCACCTCACCTCTGCATTATAATATACAGACATAAATGATATTATATAATGCACACAAAAAATTAGATTCAATAGATATATATTATGTTCTGATGTTCAGTAAATGTATAATAAATTATTATTACTTTTATTTCAATTAATATTTCGACTTAGATTTTTTGTCGTTCTGTACGTAAAAGTATTTGGTATTTGTACAGAAACTATTTTAAAATTAAATAACTCGCTATATGCGTTTCGCTCGTCAAAAAAGTAATATAATATACTGTACACACACTTGCACGCACATTATAAAAACTTTCCCATAAAAATATAGTTTTAAACCAGTAGGTAGTAATTTATATTATTGCTGTTATTTTCGCGATCGTTTGATTTTATTTTTTTTTACATCTTGTGTTGACCTTCGACAAACAAAATTCACGACCACCTGTAACATTGTCACTCAAATATTATTTATTGTTTCGAGGAGAACGCTGTAGTAATGCAATTTGTATGCCAACCGTAAAGAGTCACATCTTATGAACAATAATATAGTTTAAATTTATGATAATTCTACGAAAAATGAGTTATGTAACTGGTGGTATGCATTAAAAAAAAAAAAAAATACGTTCAGAGCCTTTATGAACTATAATAAATTTAGTATTAACATAGAATATTATATAAATAAAAATTATAATAATATTCTTTGGTATTATCCTCGTACGTTTACTAAAACGTTAAAACAGTTATAACCTATTAGCGATTACACCTTGACGGTTATACAATTTATCTTCAAATGAAGAAAAGAAGATACAATTCAAACATGAGTGTTTAAAAAGTGCAACGTATTCAATTAGTGGTAATTAATTGTCAAATATTAGTTTAATATATTTTTTTTATTTTTCTATAAAGCTATTGGAACGTGATTTTTGGTACGCAAAACAACTTATAGGTATATATTATAACACTGAACCTATAGTGTCGCCTCAATGTGTCTCAGCCATGTCCTGGCGACTGTATCGAATTTCTATAATGGCGCAATGATTTTTCTGACGGTAATTTTTTTTCAGCTCCTCATTTTTTAATGAGATAATAAGACCTCAATTGGACATGGTTGACTGAAATTATCTCGTGGCTGTGAATTATTATTTATTATTTGCCCGCATTTTTAGTATAGTCTCCCGTCGTTAAAATAATCCAAACCTTCACTGTGTTCTGGTGACCCAAATCCTCCGGGAAAAGTCCATTAGTTATCTTATCATCGTATCATATACGTTTTAAAAATTTGGAAAAGAAAAAAATGTATAATAATTATCATTGTTCAGAAAAAGCACGAAAGTCGTTGCTATTGCAGGATTACCCATCCGTGAAAATCCGGATCGTCGTACCATACACACACATACACTTAATATATATCTATGTAATAAATGCTATTGTACTGATCTCACATTTTTCTTTCATTATAATTCATTTCGAGAAAATTATATTTGACCTATTAATGACTAAAAAATGTAAAAGTATATAATTATTTACGTCCCATGACAATGAACTTGTGCTGAGAAGGATCATTCGAGCAGCACCTAAAACAGTATAATTAGATAACATAGTATAATGCGTCTCTAACATTTACTCTTTGGTGTCAATAAAATATGATATATAGGTAGGTAAAAGGTAAATTATTATAGTATTATCTCTATTTTTTTTGTTTCAAATAATGAAGAAATAACATGCATAAAATAATATGTATTGTGTAAATATTGTTGGGATCAGATACATTATAAAATAAAATAGCATTAACGACTTATTAACGATCAACATTAATACAATTAAAAAAATTATATTGATTTATATGATAGGTATTCTTATCATAATATAACAAGTTAGCACGTGAATAATTTGTACAATTTAAACACTAACTATACTTTAATGGATGTTTTATATTAATTTAAACATTCCTATTTTATTTGTTTACTCATTTTCCGTGAGTTAACAAAATTATAAAATTATTTATCACCCAATGGTTAATTGAAATAAAATAAACTGTTAAGTGCGGTATTGTAAATGGAGTAAATTATAAGTAATCTTAAAAGCTTGTTTATACATATAAATGAAAAACTTATCAGTATAAGTAAAAGATTAATAACTATAATAACCATACATGTATACTATTTTAGTATTTTACAACAACAATTATTATTAACGTTAAAATATACATATTTATTATTTTATATCCTTTGGTTGATTTTTAAGTACTTGATAAAGATAAAGAACTTATTCCATTTACAACTATAACGACTGATGTTTTATTTAATGCAAATATCTTAAAAACCCTAAGTTCTATTCTGTAGTTGAGCAATTATTTTGAATTAGGTGCCTGTAAATAAATGATTTTAAATGTGTGTTTATGCTATGATTCAACTCGAGTTTGTGAATTTTGCATGCGTATAAATGTTTGACAAACATGGGCGTGTGCCACTCATTTGACAATAAGACGTGCTTTTAAAATGTATAAATTAGAAATCTTTGCCGTATTTTTAACATGAAAAAATTAAAAAAATTATAGATTTCTAAAAACTGTATGTTTTTAATGGTATTTTTTTTAGATAAATTTTAATATTTTCATAAACTATTAGATGCTTTCATTTTTAAACGATTGGACATTATGCTCTTCAACGTATGGTAGTACTCTGAAGTATAGTTTTTTTTCTAACTAATTGATATTGTTCGGCTATCAATATTTTTTTTGAATGTCAAATATGTTCCAGTCAATTAATTCGGTTTATAGGGCGTCTCGAAATGAACTTGACCTCCACGCCTTCGTTAAGTGTGACATTAGATACTGCCAATTAGTTCAAATAAGAAACGATTTAGTAAAATTATGGATAATTTTAATTTCTCATCCAATATCAATCTTACTGCTTATGCATAATATCAAACAGCTATGTTGACTTTTAAAACAACTTTACAGTGACCGATATCGTTGTATAAATATAAATTAGTTTTTTAACGGATTTCCTCGTCAGTTGCAATGCGATACTTTTAAATACGTACATATATAGTATTATATGATTGCTATTAATAGCTATTTATATATAATATAATAATATATGAATTGAAAAATGTTTTTGAATTTCGTACATTGTTGGGAAAATCACAACATTAAAAATGTAAAAAAAAAATATCGCCTCAATACGCGATGCGTACGAGTAGAAGTCAGGTGTTCAAACGATTTATTGTTGTATCGCTACTGTTATACATAGGTACAGCACGTCCGATGGGCGACGAAAAAGAAAATATAATATCGTTGTAGAATGTCAGACCACGTACGTATTTTAATGAGTGTATATATGTATATTATATATAATATTATATGAATACGTCTACACACATTATATATACCTATGCCTATTGCCTATAGGTACATGCTCACCGTACATCTTATAAAAATATTTCAAAATAAGCGTACTCGTAATTCGTATACAATATATTTATTTAAGTTGAAGGACAACATATTTCGTATAATAATTACAATAGAGGCAAAAAAACTGCATTCGGTATTTTCGATTAGTAACGATTCGTTTCGCCACACATTTGAATGCACACACGTATATGCAGGTACATGTAGGTACACGATAATAATATTACAAATTGTTAGTGTGAGCACTGCACTTTGGTACCTACAAATTACAATATACATATACATAACACACATATACGAGTATGTGTTGTATAATACGGTGTTATCTGTCCGATCATCGCGTCCTCGCGCCCTGACTTTCGTGTATTGTTTTTATTGTCACTGCAGCGTAAATTGCGTCTCGTTTTTAATTTTCGTGTAAATTATGGCCAGGTATATTTTTATTCATAATATGTAAATCAAATAATTTTATCCATACGTAAATCACGTCTACAAATATTTTAACAAAATCAAAATGTTGTCTTCCATTTTCTAGATTCAGGACTGCCAGTATAATTGTATTAGTATTATTGGTATATGATTAAAAACAATGGATTTAAAATTTTGAAATTTATAGTCTATGATTAAAGAATGTTTTAACAGAAATTAGTAATTTATAAGTAACTTGTAAAAAATATGCATATTAACTCCCACGCAGAGTCCAAATGAGTGCTTATATTTTTGTTTTCAATTCGTACATTTTTTTTCTTGTACGTATATAATATAATATTACGTTTCTTTTCAATAATTTATTTTTTATAGATACCCCTTGACTTTTTCCAGACAGATATAAGTATCACTTTACATAAAACGAATGTACATATAAGTACATGATACATACATTAATATTATAAACTGTTTTGCCAATTAGAAATAAACAGAATATTATTATCCCGAGAGCCGAGACGTACATTACGTATAGGTGGGTAACCTATAGGTTATAAACGTTTTAAAATTATTCGGATCGCAATTTATGCGAAGTGACTGTGATGGCCTTTTTTCGGGGACGCAATTTACTTTTTATCGGCATAAACGGTCGTAGAAACATAATAATATGAATCTCGCCACTGTACAGTTAATCTCGTTGGCTATATACACATTATAGTACATGCATTTTAATAATAACAGACACGTGCATATAGCTATATATATATGTATCGTAACTCGTAAGTATCATTTCATATTATATCGTATTTTAGTGTCCCTGTCACCGATCCCAAGGTTTCGATATTACGTCAGTTCGCGCCCGCAACGGATCGCCGCGACCCGGGCACCGACCGACAGCTCGGGGCGTTCATAACAACACTGTAGTCGCTGGTGCTGCAACGATGAGTTTCGCACGGCCCGCGCGACTTAGCTACATCACCGACGAGTTTCGAATTTCAACGATCGTCGTATAGATTTCGGAAAAAAATTACTCACACTCGCTCCGACTCGGTCAAGTCCGACGGCCTGCAAGTCGATCGCCGACCATACAATAATAGTAATAATAATTATGTAGGCACTATAAGGTTAGGTTACCAGCGCGTCATATACCGTGCAGTAATGCACATATATATATGTATACGACGTATAGATGTGTATATATACGCGTGTTATTTACGGTGCTATAATATATGTTTATATACAGTGAAAGTAATGAAATATTCAGGTCACGTCGACTACACCGGCCATCCCCCTCCCCCTCTCGTGTGCCCTTTGGTCGGTCTGATCGCGTGACGATTATCATTTTAATAAATTATAATATCTATCTATAAATGGTCATTTGTTAATATTTCGGTACTGTGAATTCAATAGGTACCAGGTACGCCAAGTATTGTAGAAGAAATCGAGTACGTTCATCATGATGTTATTCTGTTCTATACCTAACCTTAAAGTGCTACAGGTACACGAAATAATATTTTGCGTGGTTTGTGTTTTTGGATATTGTACGATTATAAGTGCATGTTTTCATAAACCATTTTGATCTACGATCATATTTTTCATATTTTAATAGTTAACACTATATAGACAGCAAGATTTAAACAATCATTAATTCTTATTAAAGACGTATTTTTAAATGAACGTTTATTTTAAATAATAATTTGTAAACTGTAAACAAAATCAAAACAGAACTATGACTTTTTCAATTTTAAATCTCATGTTTTTGTGGTATGTTGTGATTTTTATTGCATAAGTTTCGTTGCTTTTTGTCAGTGTTTTGGTTTATTAAATGTACAGCTCCGGTTTTATTATTATTATTATCAATTTACGTATTTAACGTCGATGATCATTTACACCGTTATAAATATTTTATAATTCAAATCGCGAGTACTCGTCTATATACGTTAATTTATGCGCATATATTACTACGGTATTTTATTATAATATATAATACATATATATATATGTGTGTGTATTATACTATTCATTTAGTGGAGAACTTTTACTCTTGTTCGTCGCAGTCGCGACGTAAATGGGTGCCAACGGGTCTCGTCCTGCACACGGTATGCATAGTAGGTACACTGGTTTGACCCGTTAAACCGCGGCCACTTTCTTCGCACGGCGTATATTATAATGATTATTTTTTTATTAATTCGATCGAATAAATGGCTTTCGATATATCAGCCAAAAATGCCAGTCACACGCATTAGTGAAAGTATATAATACATGAACACAAACACAATATTATGACCGTGAAAAACGCAAGTGCTCCGACGACAACGACGACGACGGTGTGCGACGCCGGCGCCCACGAGGCTCGTGGCAGCGGATTATCGTTATTATTACCTGCAGTACATTATAATAATATTACACTCTCGCCGTTGAATCGTAGACTGAGTATACGCGAGTATAATATCATTAATATCATTATTGAGTTTTCGATATAACGTGCGAGACGGCCGCGATCGATTGTCCGATTTTGTATCATACTTTATAATTTGATTTCTATCAAAGTATAATATCGTTGAAATTTACGTACAGCGTTTTGCATTGTTACAATTTTAGCGTTACATTCAATCATTTGATAAGAATAAAAATCAAACCAAAAAGGGTGGTGTAGCACTGATTGGAAAATGTTTATGTTTACAGCATCGTCAAAATAGTCGTTAGGTATAATAATAATATTGTCATCACTCGACTTGATTGCCACGAGTGAACCGCCACAAACGGAGCTTAATCGCTTGCAACATTTGTGTCGTCGTCTATAAATTATGTATATTGTACATTGGTTTTCGTACATGTACTTTACACGAAGTGATATTACTGCAGTATTATACTATATATTATAATATATGAGTACAAATAGCACGGCTGAGTGACTGTATAGAGTTAGATTAATATTTGATGATTTGATGTTTGCAAATAGTTGCAAAAGTACAATTAAATGACGATTTGACTGCGACAGTGCGTGTGAACAATATCTTATGACGATCAATTTTTATCGGAATTCCAATGCGGAGATTATCGTCAGATAATTCATATTTATATAAATTATACAGACTGCTGCACAGCAGTAATTAATTAACTTTCAACGCTTATCAAACATAAATAACAAAATGTGGTGTGGTAGACTATTATTTTTGAGTTATATGATATTATAGGAATAATATAAAAAAGTTATTATTCAGCTTAATAATTAAAAAAAAAAAAAAAATAGATAACTCTACAAGTGGCAGTACGGTCGTAGTGTAATCGTGTACGAGTATAGTATAAGCAACATAAATAACAAAAAGTGTTTCTATCTAAAAACGTTTTGTTGGATATTGGCACTAATTTATTTTTATCAACTACAAATTGTTACCTACACAATTAAATGGTATGATTTTAAAATGGAAATGTTGATGTAGGAGTGTAATAGATCTTAAACGCTACAACCTGCTGGTAAATGTTTTCAGCGAGTTTGCGGTTTTCATTTTCAGCAGACGCTCTGTCATACTATTACCGCACAATATATATCGCACTATCGCATACATACAAGTTTACTGCTGTTGTGTGTGTGTATCGCACACCAAGTCAACAAGACCTATCTTACGTTGCACATGGGGTTAGGTCGTATAGATTACATTGCTACATTATTTTTCACACGTACGCTCTACAGAAGAAATTACTTGACGGATGTGTATGGATGAGATCTTGGCATCTAGAATAATACTGTTACAGGTATACCTGCTATAGTGCTATTACCACAGAATAGAACAAAAAAAAAAAAAAAAATAATTTACCTAAAAAAATTACTTAGCTCGAAATCGGAATTCAAATTCGTTCGCAGGCAATATGACAAAAAATATTAAATCAGAATGTCACATTTATCTAAAACAAATTCGTTAATTGTTGGATGCGTCATTAAAATAATACGAGTATATCTATCCAGACCATCTTTCACTCAGTATATATAGTTCTTCATACGCATAACGAGTTGTGTCGTGAAATTTAAGTTTAATTTTTAACACGCGTCTATTTAACAGTAGCGGATATCACATTCAATTACGAAGTACTTTTGACTCCTACTATACAGCTGCAGAGTCTCTCACGGATTTTCAAACGTATAAATAAATAATTTATTAATCACCCAGCCGTCAGTCAGCACCCGCCTACCACCAAATGCTGTACGTAGGTATAATGCTGAAACATCACAATATCATGATTCCGGACCGTAGGACGTGGCAGCCATTGAGTGTACTACCTATGTGTTCGGTACATTACCATACAATTTGTTGTTATCTGCAGGTACGCTATGTATCATATATGATTTGCAGTTTTAGCGAGAAGAGTTTAGAATCGTTAAATTTACCACCACCGTTCGTTTGTAAAAAAAAAAAAAAAATAATAATGCCGTTTACCGTTGATATCAATGTGCTGCAGTGTGCACTTATACTCAGGTATACTTTATTACAGACGATCAAACGAAAATTATAACTATATAGATCCAAAATTCCATCTACCCCCTTCTACACCTCTACATACGTCGCGTCTGTTTAATAATATATCATGTCCCATTCACAACAAACAGCTATATATGTATGTGCGCGTGTGTGTTCCGTATAAAGCCGATGGTGGAGATATCATATACATTCGCGCATTATTGTTGCCCGTCCACTTTCGGATACGACATTCCGACAGCTGTGTAGCGCTATAATATTATAGCGTTATCCGCCGCTTGTGAGTTGTGATATTGTTGGCGGTCGATTTTGTTTTCTATAATAACGCCTTCGTCGCCGCTGCGTACCCGTTTCGAAAAGTCTGCTCGGCACCGGTCCCTTTTACATCCATACACCCGTAATACAACGCGGCCATCGAGCAAAATAGGCGTATTAGTATATGTTAGAAATGCAACGCCGCCGTTTTGTTTCCGAACTATATACGGTAACCTGTAACCGGTAATCGTCAATAACTTATTTTCTATAAAAATGATTTTTGAAAACTATCAGTAGCCGGTGCAGTACGTTACCTATTTAAAAGTTACGGTTGCAGGTTGTAATACTATTGTTTAATACTCTAATGTTTTAATAGTATTTTGTTTGGTTTTAATGTTTTATATAGTTACACGAGATTGATACTGCAGTGTTTATTATTTTTTGTTTGACGCACTAAAAATTTGTCCATAATTCATTTATTCGTCATCATTGTAATCATAGTTTTATATATTTTTTTAATCCCATCACAAATACAATATAATAAGATTTAAATATAAAGTTAAGATTATATTGTTATAGGCTTTATATCAAATGTTATTAAATTTTATATAATATAGAGTAATTGCCTATTAGATATACTCATGTAGAGTAATATCGGTTAATGTAACTTAGAGCAGTTAATATTCTGCATATATTTGTTATAATCAACTAATATACTTATAGTAATACAATTTTTTTTTATAATTTAATATAAACGCAGTAGAATGCTATAATGTAGTAGATCTGTAATAAGTATGGACTAATAATGGATTCATAACTTCTCCTTACATTTTTGAAATGCTTATTTTGTTATTTAGCAAAGGATATCAAATCCTTGCCAAATTGTTAAGGCACGCGAAAATATTTTTATTTCATTATTAAATCTCACATTTAATGAAAAATATAAATAAAAAGTTTCTTTCTAGACAATAATCAATATAGTTAATAACTATAAAAATAAAATTTGTTTAGAACTCACTTTCATACATTTGTTATGCTTTGAAAAAAAAAATGGTTCATTTTATATATATTCTTAATACTGAATACTCACTGCACTCAATACTCGCGCCAACGTACACTAGTAAAAATTTGTCGCAATAAGATTAAAGCAAAATCAGGGCCTGATTAAGGAGTTGGTAGCCAGTAGGCTAGAGTTGATTTGGCTAACCTACATTCTACATTCGTAAAAAAAATTACTTTGTGGCGTCCCCAATTTAACCATTGACCGATTGGCGCCCTAGGTTGTAGCCTACTCAGCCTATTGATTAATCAGACCCTGAGAAAAATTGTGGAAAACATCGAAGCAAACATAGCTGGTGCTTCTTGTTTGCCACATCAATTTTGGGATGTTTTCGAATCAAAAATTATCTATAGTAAATATTATCGTGCATTTAATTATTTTTGTACTTCACATCAACCTCCCTAGACATTATTTTTTTAGCTCTTTCGTTCGATCAACGTACTGCGGCCGATATACTCTGTCTTTCTACCCGAATTAACGTGTTACCGAAATAAGATATTTATAAATAAGTCGTAGCTCACAACTACAACAGAAATGACACAGTGGTTAAAGGTCGAGATATATATTATGGTCACAGCCACTCGCACGTTACGCGCTGTAGAATATAATACTGTATGTGCGGATATCGAATTAACGTGGAGAGAAAGTCCACAAGGTAAAAAAAAATTCCCCGGCACGTATACGCGTATAGTTTCCGACTGTTTGTTCATTGTCTGCCGGAAAATTCACAACAAATTATTTTAATTCAGTCGGCGATCACTAATCAACAATGTCGTACATTTAAAATATAATATATATAATATGTGTGTGTGTGTCCACGTCTAACCGGAATAACTTAGAAAACCCGCATCTAAATGTGAAATGTATTAAAACAAACGGGCGTACTATTATAATCGTCAGTGTAAATTAAGTATCCGTGTAAAAACTAATTAATTAGGTACGGATATAATATTGTGTGTACCTATCTACATACATAATAAGTATATAATATACTTAACAACACCATGGGATGAGAATATAATTATAAAAACACGCACATTTTATGTATTATATTATTATAACCATCGACCATTATGTTTTCTGACCCAAAAACTTGGAAATAAAAAAGAAATTGAAATTCGTTGTCGGACTGAGCTTTGAGTGTATTCAATAACATTTCTAACGTTACACCAATATTGTATACATATACACACGCCTGTAGTATTATTATAAAGCGTGTGCAGTGTGCATCTTATGTAGTAGGTAAATGTTATTATACATTATACATAAGTATATGACACGTTAGACTAATGGCACCTAGTCAGTAGGTCAAATGGTGATGATGTTATTATTATATCGTCAGACGAGGCTTAAAATTATTGAGCCGCTCGTACGATAAGTCGGGAACGGGCACATACGTATAAAAAAGACGATAATAGTCAGTGAGCAGAAGTGTATAATATTGTATGATGGCAACGATGCGCGCTTGAAAAATTTAATTATAACAAAGACTAATATTGTTACCCGTGGTAGGTACATGAACATAATTTCATAATGTGTAATATTCACCGAAAATCAAAATGATTGTCGGTGAAAATATTTACGATAATCTAAACATGACTGTGTGCTTACTGCAATATATAATATTAATGTATGTGTATGTATATAATCGGACAAAGATAATTTATTTTATATAAAAACTAGAAACGACAACTACGACGACCATAACGAGTCATAGCGGTTGCACAGTCTAATATACTGTTTATATTGAGCACATAAAATAATTATTATTATTAGGTGCGCAGTAACAGATTGAAGAATAATCGCACGTACTATTTTGTGCGGCGCAAAGAATATAATAATATTATATACGGGTAAGGTCCACACCGATTTCACAATTCACTATGTTATCGTCGTATTACAACAGAAATCATTGTAACCTCGGGAAGTCGTGGATGATGGGCCTGGTTCGGAGACTTTTTTCACGTGTATAGTCATTTTAAAACATTATGTATTGTGTTTGATGACGCATTGAACACCAGAATATGGTTCTGTCATTCGATCTTCATATTGATCTTGGTACAATAACTGCAATAGAATTTCCTATACTACGTATATGACGACAAATATATTGTAAAAATATATTTATATACGAGAAAGTTTACCAATAAATCCCATTTTCATCAGTGTATTAGATTGTTTTGATGTAATCCTCTTATGACAAACTTCGACAAAACCAATTTCTTTAACAGAAAAAAATGAGCCAAATTACGCAACGAAGCCAAAAATCCGAACTCAGCTTAGAAATAAACCTGCAAAAACCCTATGATAACCATTAATAGTCTATTATCAAACTCACCACAATTCTTTTATAGTTTGGAATTACTCAAGCTAAAAATTAAAATATTAACCAAGGTAGGAAAATCGATCATTCTTTATAAATTACCCCAAGTCCCATATAAATTTGCATTTTGCTTATATATCTCTCTTATAAATTAAACTATATTAAAAACTAATATGTACCTAATTCAATTCTAGCTATATAAAATCGAATTATCATTATTATTATTATTTAAAAATATTCATATTTATAAATGCTATTAATTAGTTCAAAGTTAAAATTAAGGAATATTAAGACATTAAAACTTTTATAAAATGCTCTGAATATTAAAAACAAATTGTTAAGATCTTTAACAAAAATTTCTTTTATGATGCATAATGACTTTGGTTGTGAATGAATAAAAATATACGGTTTAGAGTTGTTGAAGAACATGACCCATTTTTATTTTATCAAACTTTTAGTTTCACCCGTATTCTTCATCGTATACGTACCTACTATTAAAATTATAGTTATTAGTAGGTAATTACTAATTACTGCCTGGTTATTAGAAACGTAATATATTGCTTTCATTTTTTCATGTCATTTTAATAAACATCTATATCTTAAGTGTCAAGTAAAAACTATTTTTTGATTTTATACAGTTTTATAAACAAATTTACAAATTACTCGTATATCTAATCAGTACATTAAATTATACAATAAAATAACAAACACATTAACTCATATTCTTTTACAAGACATGTATTACCTGCGTCGTATTAGGTACATATACTTATTCTAATAATTATTAAATAAATTAGATGGTATCTGTATGGCTATCCTCAGCTTGACTCGTTTTTCACTCGATTCTACAAGGAAGAATTTGAATTAGAGAGCCCATGAAATTGTATTTATGTCTTCTATAGTTCTATTAGTCGGTTTAAATGTACTTAAAACTTGTTTACGTATTATATTGGTATATATACGATGTACTAATTACAAGGTACCTATAAAAAAAACACAAGGGGGTAGCTACCTCTTATAATATACACACAAACAAAATATAAGTAGAAACAATATTGACAGCAGAAACATTTTTTTTTTTGTCTCAATTAGATTCAAAATAATCAGGTTGTACTGTAATATACATATGCACATTGCATATGGTGGTCTTAAATCGTAATTATATCGTACGCGATCGTCTATGTTTAAGAACAGAATCATTGATCAGTAAAGTGGCTAACGAGTAACGAGTACCTAACGAGTGGAGCTGAAAGTCAATGCACTGTTGGGCCCACCGAATTCTTCGTTATACATATATACTTGTTTCTCTTTGTATATATAATATTTTCGTATGCCCATTCTGACCTATATTTATCACCACTGCAGATACATGTAATAATATTTATTTATAATATAGCGTATCTATTACTCGGGACGAGCAGCAAAAAATGTTGTTTAAGACCTTTTGTCTTATATATTTATTATATTATCATGTATTTAACATTTAAGTTTAAATAATATAATTTTAATGGTTATAGAAGTGACGAAAAAATGCGTACTCCGGTAAGAAAATAATGATTAAGTCATGTTTTCTTTTCATTATTAGGCATGCATTTTAAAAATTATTGATTCGGTGTCTCGGTGGATTTGATAAGATATTTACTATCAAAAATTAATATTATACAATACTAACATGTTTATCATATTATATGCCAGTATAGGAATTTAGAACGATATATACTTCTAAATAAAATATGTGTCATGAACTATATAGGTATAAATACATATTATATTATGCTAATCTATCTATCTATCTATCTATCTATCTATGTGTAATGTGTATATATATATATCAGATTATTACGACCATAATTATTCAGTATCTATGAGTTAATAATATGTAAATTTATAAAGAATAGTCGTGTGTGTAAGAGCATTTAAAGATGAACTCCGAAAAGTACACTATAGATGATTATTCCATCGTTATCAAATGAGTATCTGTATAGGTAATTAGATCAAGTTAAGTAAACCTGATTATCTGCTTTTAGATTAGCTAAATATTTTTCAAAATTGTTTTCTATAAAATATGTAGAATATAAATAAATACACAAAATGTTAACTATCTATACATTAAAATTTAAAAATGTAATATACAATGTTCCATAATATTATTAGAATTATAAAACAATTTTCAGTCTAATTCTATAAATATTTATTATGATCATCTGAAGTTTAAACGTCTATGGACTTGGATATCCACACTTAAAATTACAATTTCTTTTCACAAGATTTTATATTTTATTTTTTTAATGTAGGCACATTGTTTAAAGAGTACCTATTATATAATCACAGAGCCTATGAAACATATTTTACTGTTATTTATAAAATTATTTTCAAAACATGTAGACTAATTTTAAGCTATTTACTCGTATATGTATTTTATCATTTTTTTCAATTAATTTTATATGATTTTACAGTTTATTATACTTATAATACTGTTATATAAGTGTAGAATAAAAAAAAAAAAAATGAAAAAATAGATAAAATGAAATGGCGTATTATATGAAATAAGAACTAAAATTTAACCTTAGTACGTGAGGAAGACCCTCTTCATATTTATTATAGTTATTACAGTTAACTAAACGAGTATTATTTGGCAGTGATCACTATTTAAACTATCATTCTAGTATTCTACCATGTAATTACTCTTTTGGAGTATATTATCATAGGACTTATAATGTGTAAAGTAAGCTTTCTTTCTATCATAAATCATATTAGCTTAGTTTTTCACCATTTGATATAATAAAGAACGTCATTTATTTGTATATTGTTAATAAAATATTTTAAAGGTGATAAAACACATAAATATATTATACATTTTAATTTTTATAACTTATTATTAATATATTATCAAAAAAAAAAAATCCTTGAAATTATTTATTAAATTATTGTCGATTTAAACATTATATATTTGCAACGCATAGTGTTCGATATAATGTTCACAGAGACTTGTCGGGGTATAATCATCTCGTTGAACAATTTGATAGCCGGATATTTTTTGACATACTTATGTGGCCAACAAATATCCAAAACACACGAAAAGAACATCCAGTAAAACTGTTAAAAATGTCATCTGAAATACTCCTGTTAGGTATAGGTAATCCAGATGGCCGCTTCGTTGACATATTATTGTTTACTGTCACGTCACATGCATGCCGTTTGTAGTTATAGTCTGTTCAAATAATTTTATTTTCACCGAATACTGAAAGAACGGCTCAGTGACGACAAATGGCCAAATCTATCATACAATTCACACTATACACTATCGAATGCCATCACTCGGATATCAAATGCTAATTACCGTGCATGTATAAGGTATCTATATATAATTTAATATTTTAATGTATAGTTGTTTGTGCCTCAAATTCAATCTAGTCGGTCGTCACTATAATCATAAGAGAACGGACCGCAGTGGATTACGTTATTATTTTTCAACACTCTGTGCATTCAATACGACTGCAGAAGTGAGTTTATTATACCTATCTAGTAATATGTATCCACCTACTAATGTATTAAAACGTCAACGTTGTATTTGTTATTGAATAAACACATTATAACAATAATGATGACTTATTACAAAACAACATATTACAGGTACAAATTCTATATTATTATTTATTAACTATGAATATTGCTAACCTAACCGAATCGAACTCTGCTGGCTTTAGGTGGCGCAAATTGTTTTTAAATTATTATCGTACTTATTGCGAAAGCGAGCAAAACGCGTATTTACATTTGACACATCTCCCGTGAGTATAGCCTGCAGCGCATACTAGTAGTATTAGGTACTACTACTAATAATAATAGTATAATAGTCTGCAAAACGTCACCTGTTTCGTCGATATTAATTTATGCATAGGTACGCGCCTATATATAAATACGTGTGACTGTATCATAACGAGTGACGAAAGTAAAATCTATTAGTCTGTAAACTAAATGCACCGACGCGATTTTCACCGAAAGAGAATGGAAATCTGCACCCGCGGGTTATATTAAATCATTTTTCTCTCTTTATGATTATTCCTAAAGAATTTTACTGGTCCGTCTTAATATTTTTAACTATGTTGACAAACAGTTTATGGCTAATAATTACAGTCAGAGAAACGTGTAAAATTACGAAGCACAAACCAAAAAATAAAAGTACTCTGTATAACGAACAAAACATCAAGGAACAAAATATGACAAAGTACATTATGAATAAAATAATAACCCGAATTTAGTTTGAAAATTTATATCATTTAAGTTAACTACCGAGATTATAATTTTATTTATAATAAATAGATATAGGTATTAGAAAAAAAACATGTTTTTATTTAACAATAATAACAATATTTTATTTTTTAATTAATAATTTATACCATAATTTTAAAATATGTCTATTACTAATTGGACTTCAAATAAAGATTATTGTATATTGAAAAATGTATAATTTATTTTTACTAGGGCTCAATTTTATCTGCGACCTGTTTTTTTCCGGGATCCAATTAACCGAGAAAAATTATTCAGAACCCAATTTACGAATCCCGGTTCTTAGTTGTAATCTTTATTGTTCATATTTTTTATATATATATTTTTTTTATACAGACTTTTTACACTGTTGCATGTTGCAATACATTCATGAACATACGATGGCATTCGACAATCACCCGTTGTGTAGGTAGGTACACTTAATAAATAATGTGAACCTGCACAGCAGCGCACCACATCCCCGAACCAGTTTGTCCGTTGTCACGTGCATACACGATATCAGTTGCATAGGCCGGTTTTTAAAATGTAGAAGAGAATAACGAAATTTCGAACATTCTTCGCCTGATCAGATTGATCAACGACCCCAATAATTATGCCGACTTGTGTATGCGTTCAACGACCGCGTTCAAACTGCATCGGCACTGATGACATTTCATCGGAACTGCGTATAATGTGCATCAGCACCATCGGGTATATATTATATTATGTATACATATTTAAATACATTATACCACATATGTTGCACTATGAAGATAGTGTATATCTTTAGAGTACCTAAGAATTTTGTAGCTAAATAAAAATAAAAAATTAAATTAAATTAATGATAATAAAATACCTATGAAGAAACCATTTGAAGGCGCATTAATTTTGTTGTTATCTTTTAAATTAATGCATACAAACACCATTTCGTCGACACCTAAGGTTATATATTTATTTAAAAATTCTAGGTAATAAAATGTTGACGTAATATAAATGTATAAATGCTAAAAAAAAAAAATTTAAATTGCTTACTTACATTAAACGATATACAAATGAAACCAAATATTTCAATACGCATTTATTTAAATTTTAAAATACATTTTGTAATAAAATATACATATATATATATTTAAAACTGTAACAGATTTATGATTTTCAAGGAGCTTATATACAAACGTACGATACACTTTACAAGAATATTCCCCAAAGTGTTGGCAAATATTTTAATGTACGAAATACGAATAACAATTGAGATCATCGTATTCGACCTATCCAACATGGTAAGTGGTAAACCTGCAGTAAATTAGAATCAGTTATGGATATAATAGTTCACCGCATCCGTTGACTATATTAATTTATTATATCCGTTGATTGTATTCCGTAAATATACAACGATTTTTTCTAGAAATGTAACAGTGAGCGACCATGGCCAAATTTTGAACCTCAGGTATAGGAAAAAAGAAACTGGTAGGTTTGTATGTCACATATAAAGAAGTCGGTAGCACAGTATTGCCAGATGTATTATTGTCGTTGAGTTTACAATGTCTTCACATTTTTGTAGACATTTTAAAATTAATTTGTTTTATATTAAATAAACAAACTATAATTTCAATTATATAAAAGAATTTCGATACATGACTTTGAATTGACGGACAGTAAGCTATACTTTTTTAAGAAATACATTTCTTGAATTGGGAATAATTGTATTGTTTCCCAATATAATGCCTTTTTATGTCTTCTAACTTGTTAATTATTCTCAGTTAAATTAAGAAGAACAATTAAATACAATGTTTGACAAAATTATATTATATGTAGGTATATCTACATTATTTAGATTTTATACTTTTCATTTTTATTATTTATTTTTATATTTTTATCGTTATACTCGTATCTACATATTTTAAAATATTTTAGTTTCTCTGAATAATTATTGTAAATATTTTTATAAAATATACATAACACGTAGGTATATACATTTTAATGTGACGATGATCGTGCGTATAAGGTCACTAGTGATCAGTTTATTATATCTGTTATCTCAAAATACGAGCGTTTGATCGGTAACAAGAAGGCAATAATAAAAAAAATCCATACATAGATACCATTATATTAAAAAAACATTTTTATTATAAGTAATTTATTTTTGGGATTTCAATAGAAAACGTCGTTTTTTTTTCATTTCAATTAGACAATCCTTGCAAAATTAAAAGTAAAATACTAAAACTATACATTAAGATCCGTCTCATTTAAAAAATATGTTAAAACTATACCTTGAACCAAACATTCTTTTTTTGGATTATAATTCTTAATTTCTTAAAGTACAATTCACACACAATATTTTGATATTGTTCGAACACATTTGCAGGTTTCTCTAAGTACAACAAATTATAAGTATCATATAAAAATTCAAGGTTAGAGTAAAAAAAAAATTGTGAATATTCAAATACACGGAGTAAGACAGTCATTATAGTCATATTATAATGTATAATTTAGTGTGAACACATTTTACTCCAAATAATATGCTGCATTTAATGCTTATGTAATCAAATAATTTGACGGAATTTGTTTCTAACTGATTATTAACGAGTCATAAACTTAATTATCTTTAGAAGTTTAAAATAATAAAAAAATGCTTTTAATTTAAAATACAAGTAGGTAAGATATTCTATAATAATAATCTTTAATTTAGTGTTTTTACTAAAAAAACTATGGACATTATGTTTATTTTATTTTGATAGTTTTCTAAAAAAAATTTTTGTGTTAAAAATAATAATATATTATCATAATGGAGTAATGCTTAGAATTTATTTTGTTTCTTTTAAGATAAATGGTATAAATGCTATTTGTTATTTGTGTATGATTGTAAACATTTCTACCGCTAAACAAAATCGTTAATGACTTTTAAAATTTTAAGTAAAGCACTAAAGCCTTCAAGTTTAAAATATATTTATAAAAAGTATATTTTAATAATTTTAAAGTATAATGAACTCGTGATTAAAAGATCTTATATACATTGTAACATTTTTTTTTTATCAAATTTTACTGTAAATTTTACTTCTGACCTTCAGACCCTTCAGAACCCTTATAAAAATCACAATCCGTAAAAATATAAAATAAAAAAATGGAATTGAAATATATATATTATATATATGTATATATAATACCCCACCAACAACCACGACGATCATATTATACATTATGATAGTTCTGAAAATATGATTAAGAAGAATTCAGTTAAAAGGTTTCAGATGTTAGATTTCGCCATATTTGTCACGTATACTTGAAGGACACGTCTTGTGGTTTTGAATCTACCGCTGTAATGACAAGGAAGTGATCTTTTTTCAATAATGTTGTTATTCCACCGTACATTTTTTTCAATTTTATGGAGAATTTAGCTAAAAATTGTTTACGACATTTTTATTAATCGGGAAATAGATACTTATATAGATAGTCAATGGCGATAAGTGTGGCGTTTTTATGATATTTATAAAAAACATGTCAATATGAAAACCGTTAAAAAAATTACGAACACTAAATTATGTTCAATTAATACCATATTATATTATATTCTGTGAATAGGTACTGAATGTCCAAATACTAATGTAATATATTATTTTATTTTATTTATTTTTGATAAGTACAGGCACTAGCCCCTATTATCAACTGTTACTATCATTTATTAAGCAACACAAATTACAAATTTGAGTTTAAGAATGTCAAACAAAATTATTAAAATATCGAAGTATATTATCTATATCAATGATGTGACTTAAGTAAACCCAGGGTGTTGCGTAAGATATTAACAAGTGCATAAGATATGACAGTCATATAATACGACCATGTCAATAACACATATTTTCAACATTATATGTATATTATATATAAAATTACATAAAATACATGTAGGTAAAAATATATATTGTATAAAAATCATCCGCATGTTTTGGTATGTGTATTATTTTGCAGGACACATGTTTTTCTAATGAATCTCACTATTAAAAATAGCCTTTTTCGTCTTCGTTCGTCTTCTCGGATCGATATATAATAATACATCGAGTGAAAGTATCTTTATCTTTTTATACATACAAGTATACATCTATACTCGTATATATAGACATCCAAAGAAATCTAGCTTTTTATCACCATGCCTCCCGGAAATGTTCAATTATCCATCGTTGACTGTAAAATTATATCTCTTACAAACACCATACTTATCAGAAATGGCTTTTCACCAATACGCATCCTTTTACGTATGTGGTTAAATGACCACTTGAACAGTACATTTTAGATGTGAAATCGCGGACATATATTATAAAAATTACATTATTTCCATTATTTCAAGAAAAAAATCAAATAAATAAACCACAAAAATAAGTTTCGCGCATAGAATTATTTTTAAAATCAAATTATTACTATATTACTTTGAAATTTAACACAAATCGCAATAGCACTCATACTAGTGGCCTACCCAACGTGAAAATTATCTATATTTATTGTTTTTTTTTTAATGTGATGATATTATGACTTCCGAAAAAGTGAAAACCCATATTTGAGTATTATTGGATAAACATAAATTAAATTATTTGTAAAATACACTGCAGCAGTATTACATATGAGAGAAATAATGATGTTGCCGTAGAGAATTATATTTAATTTCATATTATGCACGAAGTCAAAAAAATTTTTACACAACATGGGCCATTTTGAATTTGTAATTCTATAAATTAAGGTTAGCTACCTATCACCTATAATCATATTAGTTTTACAAAACTTCTCTCAGGCCATACCTATAATAGGTTTATAAGTTTGTATTGTTTGTATCATTTCAATAATTATTAGATATTTTTTTTTTTACTTTTACGTCATTTAAATTATTTACGTTTATATTGGATACTTTGTAATGTTACGCAACGGGCAGGTATAGATAACTAAACTATCGTCAAAAAACATAAAACAAAATTACTCCGACTGACAATAACAATTACTCACATTAGTTCAGGTAGGTACGACGAAATGTGGAATGTATGTGATAAAAGTACTTGTCTTGTTTTTACCAATCGACAGTAGAAGAAAACGATTACATCATTTTTCATTTATTTATTTATTACGTACAATAGAGATTGTAATAGTTGTATAAGTGTCTTGACTTCTCATAACTTGTTAGATGAACTTTTTCAATGGTTTATACGTACTGTAGATTATTACAGTGTATAAACATTGATTAAATACAGTTAAATTTAATCGATGGTTTAAATACCTAACTCATATTTTAAAGTTTCAATCGTAAACTATTTATAGCAGAGATTATGCGGTGATGACATTGCGTTTATGAGGTACAATATTATGTTATTGTGCTCATAAAATATTTGTATACATAGGTAATAATTGGAGTATACAACGATTTTAAGCCTACGTTTTGGTTTTATAATACATACATCATACGATTTTTGCACTTACGCGGTTTTTGATTTTAGCACAAACGTTTTTGTCACTCAAAAATAATAATTCCATAACGTGTATTATACGTTATAAATTATAATACATTATTTAAATAATATCGTTGTTATTTCGACTTCATACGACTACAATGCATTTTTGATTTTTCTGAAATTTGAACCTACCAAAGTATAAAGCTTTTATTATAAAGGCATGTATTGTTTACATCCCATGGTTTTATAGCAAACTCAGACGTACGTTATATCGTACTCGTATTATTTATATTAATAACATACAGTAATGACCGCAACATAACGGTTTCGATGTTATTATTTAGCCATGTCTCGTGTTTCGGTTTTGAATTTTAGCGATTTGCGGAGATGAGCGTAATATTATACAGTTTAGGGTGTAGTTATGTACAGTATATCATATATACTCGTATATTGTATAAGAGTGTAACTTTTCATTATATCGTAGTGAACATATGCGTTGATAATTACCGGCGAGATATTTATTTTTTACAATAATATATTAAACAATGTGGTTGTAAAACAATCGCCGATGAAAAAGTAGAGCATATATAAATTCACTATAAATCATCGATCACTAAGTTTTAGCTAAGAAATTGTATGTGCACTGACATGTCGCATTGCGCAAATATTATAATCACAAGTAAAAATAAGTATATTATCGTGAGTCACAATGACTCATTATTCTATACGATTGTCACTGCATTTCACGGAGTTAACACAGCAATTTAATTATTTCACTACGAATAGGTTAGGTTACGTAGTAATTAAATACCGACCCTATGGTCTATACTATGTGTACAGCCCATACACTTGTTGAAACAAAAATTTAAATTTCTACAAAATAATACGGATTGAGAATCACTGAATATTTTATGGCACTGCGTTCGATATTTAAACCCCATTGTTATATACCTAATATTATACGAGTATTGTACCTTCCTGTGCATAGTTTATCACTCTCTGTAATATTTGTGGAACACTAACAAAATCCACATTATATTCTTGAGGTTAAATAAAAAAATTTAAAACACCTCGTGTTATAGGCATATCGTTGTGATGAATCATCGCCGTCAGAAGTACCATAACCCATAAATATTACGACCGCGTCGTCCGCATCGCATAAGTAGCAATATTATTTAATATACGCCCGAAAACAACAATGTTGGCTTTTACCTCGCCGATAATCGACGCGATGCGTTCTCAAACTCAAACAACAATAATAGTATAATTTATTGTTTTCCGCTTCCATTAACGTTCGACGAAAAACCAAACCACCAAATATGTCCAATGCGACGAAAGACCGCGTAAAGAAATCTGTTTAGTTTGTCAGATTCCCGAGACACTCGAATAAGCATTCTCATGCATATTTTGTGTGTACGTCTGCAAGAGTCTTGACCTTTGTAAAGTTTAAGTAAAAACATCGTTGATAACAACATGTCTACAAACGGTTTCGTGTTGGAAAAAATAGTGCAAACACAACAAATACAGGGTTTCTACTTTCTGCCATACATATATACCATATAGTGTCTTTCAAATTGTGCGTGACAAAAATGTTGGAGATCTTGTAAGAATCAACATAATCCTCATCACTAAACCTTCAACATTAAAAATTTATTAAACTATATTTAAAAAAATATGTATGTTATTTGCGCGGTCGTCTCTCTCGTCTGTATCAGTAACCACCCCTCAGGCATGCTTATTTCCGTGTGTTTCAAAGATGTAAGATCTGAGAGTCTCCAAATCGTGGCTTAAATGACTTTTTTAAAAAAAAATAATTCATTGTTTAATAGGTATGATTTATTAAAATGATTATAAAAAACTATGTTTAGGATCTCAAAAAATAATTTTAGTTATTAATATTATTGTTATTGAAGTGAAACTTCTTTACGCAAGGTAGTGAGGAAAAAAAGCGAACGCGTACATGTGTTACTATAGTAACTATATAGTAAAATTTTTATTATTATTATTATTATTTATTTGCAATTTTCATAATTGATCTCGGATCTGTTAAGTCCGTTTTCATCGTTTTATGTGTGTCAACTGAAGATTATAAGACTAGATTTTACAGAACTAGTATTCTGATTCAGCACCCTCGTAACTTTATTGCAAGACAAATTCAGTTTGGAATTGAATAATGATCCAACAATATCGACTACCAAATCAGGCCCAACTATCGATGCAATTTTTACGCGATATATCGATAATGTTCTGTCGCAAATGTACGTTTCGTATTTCAGTTATCATATGCCAATCATAACTACTATACCGATTGAGCAAAAGGATAATCAATCATTAGAATAAAAAATTCTAATTTACACTGTTTCTTTTCTTTCTTTATTATCCTCATTACTCCAGTCTAACCATGCCTTTTTTTCTTTTTCACTCACTCACGTGTACCGTTCAAAAGAAGTTTCACTTCCCGCTCGCGTACTGGTAACACACAAACATTTTATTCTATTAACTTGTAAAGATGGTCCAAGTATATAGTACGAAGTAAACACTAAATCCAATATTAAATCTATTTTATACACAGTCGAGTCTCGATTATTCAAATTTCAAGGGAGGAAAAAATTATTTCGACTTGTGTATTTTATGAGTTACATAAATGTTACATTGAGTGTATAGGAACTAGGAATTCCTTAGAGTAAAAAAAAAATTCGAGTTATTCAGATTTTCGAGTTATCGACTCGTATATACGACCCGAATATTATCAAACGTATATGCTTGTACACGAAATAATAATATATTAAATGATATGCTCGTGTGTGCAGTGTGTGTAATATTGTAATACATTTTTGTTTCATTTAGAGTCGAGAGGCTGTAAATAATAAATAAACGCATAATACACATAATATTGCATACATACTCCTCCGCCTCCGACGTGTATACGTCGTGCGCGCGATAACCACGGTTAAACTTTACTTGTGTGAGCTTTGGCCTCAAGGACCGGTGCGTGATGTCATCCACGAACGTACACACAATATAACCGAATCTATTAAATGTATTTATTATTATTGTTGTGTTAAATTATAATATTCATAAATGTATAACATAATAATATGTAGGTAACGCAGTTCGTCTCGATAGAACGTGACCGGCGATAACCAAATTCGTGTTGTTGTATAAAGAAAAAGAAAAAAGTAGAACCGAATGTAAACACAATGTGAAAAATAACTTAAAATAGGTCCACGCGGGCCGTGTAACAACAATAGAGAGGCCAACGGTGTCAGTTCTGCATACTTACAGACAAAATTCATACATCGCGAGCAGTTCAGGACCAGGGCCACCCCATTGTTCGACGTATAATTTCAATTATTCCGTTTAATATAGTAATAATAATATATAGGTATGGTCGTTTTTTATGTATAACTGTACAAGATATAATATATATACCTCATAGAGTCGTGTATATATTATTAACCATTATATAGTATATAATAGGTACGCCTATACGACGAACGACATCGTAATCTATAATTTAACGTAGGTATTACAATTTTTTTCTCTCGATAAATTATCATTGTTACCTACAAGTATATAATGCAAAACAATTATTATTTAATTTATTAAATTAGAAATTATTATAATCAATTATTATTATTTTATTTATATTATTTAATATTATATTTTTGCGAGAAAAATTTTTTTCTTTCATTTTTATTATTCATTTTTAGGTATATTGAATGATACGCGTCGTTTATAATATGTATGTAACATAGGTACATATTATTAAAGACCTGTTTTAACTTAATATAATCTCCAGCTTTAGATTGAAGGATACAAAGCCGTTTGATCACTATACAATAATAATTGTAAGGAATATACACGAATTTAAGAGTCTTGACCGAAATAATATAGGAGGTCAACTATTAACTATACAATTAACTTTGATGGGCAGATTCAAAGCCGACATGCACTGGTTAGTTTTTTAAATCCAAATGAAAATCACTGAGCGGTTTTATGCAAAAGCTATTGGACTAATGATGATACTTTAATTTTTTAATCTAGCAAACTTTTTTAATTCTTAAATTGTTGATACCTTTTACTTGGCCCTAGCGTACATTACGCTATAGCCGGTGCCAATTTGACGGACATATGACGGTAGTATGCTTTAAATTCGATATAATTTATCGTAAAAGGACACTATATCATATAATATTCAATAATTACAAAATATTTACTTACATTTTCATAATTTTTAATTTTTACCTACCTAATAAATGATATCTTAATATATATATTTAAATAACTTTAAAATATATAGCTATGAGGAGCGCTCTCAATAATATAGCAAGTATTTACTCTATGTATTTAGATGGAAAAAAAAATATAAATAAGATTACCTATAAACAAATAAAAATTCTTGTGAATTATGATGTATTTGTTCTGTAGCATAATATGTTTATTGCATTATATATTATTTATTTAATTTTAGGCCCTTGAAATTTAGATGACAGTTATTTATTTTGCTTATATTTTTATGTTTAGAGTAAAAAAGCCATACAATTTTTTTATTGACGACAACATTACTGTACCCTATACATGTTATTTTTGAAACTTTAAAATGTTTGAATGAAAAAAAATATTATGAACCATTCCCTATTGTTTTCGATTACAATAGTTACATCGATGTTACAATTGATGACAAAATTTGTACATAGTCCATCAAAACTATAAATTTGCCTTACATATTATAATTCTATTCTATTTGCGTATAAAATTAATATGTGTTTTATGTTCCCTAATAATAAAACCTAAAGTTTAGTAGATATGTACATAATATAATATCATGACTCACGAGTGATAATATAAGTATTATAATAATTAACTAGCTATAAAAATAAGATAAAATTATAAATAGTTATCCATTATTGTTAAATTAGGAATTGCATACATTTAAGTTTTAAGGACCTCTTAAAATATCTCAAGACTCAAGAAATTGCATCTTTTGTTTTTTATACCTGTTGGTAGTTGTCATACACAGCAATCAGCTTTCAATAATATGAACTTATTTAAATAAACTATTAACATGATAAATAAAGATAAGTATATGTCGATACTCTACATTCTTTTATCGAACAATACTCATTATTTCTAAAACTAATAATGTTTTTAAAAATATTTTTTATGGTTATAATTTTAAAATTGTTTTTTTTTTTTTTGAATGACAATACACATTTTTGAAAATCATGTTCTAAAATAGAATATTTTTAAAAATCGAAATTCGAACAAAATGTTTATGAGTTATAAATTATAATTTATAACTATTTAAAGTTTAATTTGTGTAGCGTGAAATGGTACCGGGATAGCCCGCCAAATATTAGGTACTCCTCTCAATTAAACTTTTAATACTATAACAGCAATAAATATTAATCCGAACATTCGAATTTAGATTTGTATGCATAATATTTCGCCAAAAAATAAACTGATTCAGAATATGAATTTAAAAATGTATGTTGTTTTTCAAAAACGTAAAACACTTAAAAATGTATAATATATATATTTTTTTTAAATTTTGTTTTATTTCGACTGAAAATTATGTAAAAAACAAATATTTTTACAAGTGTTGATAGATTTTGAAATGATGTCTTGTTCGATAAAAAAAATCAACCAGTATATTATAATTTGAATGTGATCGGGACATGCTATTCTATAAAATATGTATACGTGGAATTTAGTAGTTTTAATTCGTGAATCAAGTTCTAACTGTGGTAAGTATAGTTTTCTTTTTAATTTATTATAATAAAAATAGAAATTTAAAATAATGAATTAAAAAACAAGTCAATTACACATAATTTTTACATTATGCATATGATTATTAATTAAATTATTTCATATAGTAACATTTTATGTTTGGAATTCGATTCTCGCATAGAATGTGATGATTAGTCATATTTTATCTCTGTGGCCTATTTTTCATGCAAATAGTCTTTTCTGTGTACAAAGTCTATACCTTATATAGGTTTTAACTATTACCATTTAAACATACTATTATATTATTCTGCAGTTGTGCACACTAATAATTATTTAATAATTACAACTTGTGCAATCGTAACTAATTGTTTAAAAATTAAGCTTTAAATTATTTCGTATTGTAGACTGTAGTCAGGGAACATTATAAGTAAGTATTCATTTAAAATTGTATTGATAAATCACATTCTGATCAAATGTTAGTACGAGTACTTATATTGTTATTTTATCTTCAATTAGTAATTTTAACTAAAACGTGCCGGTGGATAACAATCAGTAGGTTAATAATAATTAATAATGAAATTAATTTTTTTTCAATAACTCATTTTGAGTGTATTATACTTGTCTACTATATATAGGTAATATACACAAACATATCACACACGTTTACGTAAATAAATTATATAAATTTAAAACTCAGTAAGTTTTGAGCTACCATTTTATATCTATAACTGCATGCAGTATAAGCATTAAAAACAAAACAATGCATCATATTTAAGTACCTAGAATCTAGATAGTCTACGATAAGTAAATTATTTATTATTGAGGTGAAGTTATTTTTTATTTACGCTGAACATCTAACCAAATATTTTTAAATAAGCAGTACATGCTGATTAACCATAAAGTTAACAAGTTGTTTAATGGATAATAATTATTGTCAACGGGTAATTTTATATTATATACATAAAGCATAATTATTATAAAAATGGCAAAAAATTATTCCGGTACCAGGAATTGAACCCGAGCCTCCTAGGTGAGAGCCAGGTATTCTAGCGGGCGATTGTAAACTTCGCCAGAATTTCGGTCAAGATAAAGAGGTATTAAAAGGTCTAATGTAAACTCCGCCAGTTTCAAAATTCGAAATAAAAAAAAAAAATGACAGTGTTACAGGATGCTATAAATAGGTACACCAATAGTCAATGGAGTAATACAAGACTTAAAATATTTACAAATTATATCATATCATTTTAGTTTACATGTATGACATACCTAACTATATATTTTTGGATTTTTTGGTATAACGATTATTTATATTTATTATGATTTTTACTATAATTTAAATATTTAATGTAGACGATTATTAATTATTATTATGAAAAATATGGTTTTATATTATTAGAGGTACAAAGATTATTTAGGTATTATGATTTTTTTACTATGATTTAAATATTTAATATAAACGATATTATATTATATTATTATATTGTAATTTTTTAGGCAATTATATTTCAGCTAGAGCAAAAGCCAAAAAATCTGAACATACTTCAGATTTATCTACAAATGATTCTTCTTCCCAAGTTGAATCTAATATGAAATCAAGAAAAGGTAAAAAGATATTGCCAAAGCAAAAACAAACTTCAGTTACTCGTGGAATGTGGAGTCCTGCAGCCCTTGATAATTCAGGTAAGTTATATATTGTTTTAATTTAATGTATACATTTTTCTAGTTTTCTATTTTTTTGTTTTAGGTAGTAAAAATGTTGAAAGTGACAACAGTGAAACTAACAATTACGATAGTGATAAAGATCCAAATTACAATCCTAATGCTTTTATAGTTGATAGTAGGTTTATACAAATTAACTGTATTTATTATTTCACACTTTAAGAAAATTAATATGCCTGAATTAGTGTTTTTATATTTGTGTCTAATAACTTGATTATATAAAAACTTCTTTGTTGAATAGATCATTGAATAAATACATCTAAATTATCTGAATATCAATACATTTACTTGTTTATATTTCTACTACTGTATTTATTAGTTATATTTTCTTATGAATTTATAGGAACACCAGAGTCAACTGAAAATGTTATGTTAAAAAACAAAGAAAATATAACTTATAGTTGTCCACTTGTCCTGATATAACTTCAGATGTTAAAAAAGTTCTTAACTTCAATAATAATGATAAGTGCCACTGTTATTTAAGTCCTAGTATATTAGGAGTGAAAATGTTAAAAACTAATAGTAAACAAGTTAATTTTTTAATCATTTACAGAATATATTCTAATTATATTTTTTTGGAAACTAATAATATAGTAATTCTTTTCTTTTAATATATATCCATATATTTTTTTTTTTTTTTTTGAAAAAACAAGGGATCATATCAAAAAAGATAAATGAACCATATCTGGATTTAATACATACATAATCTTCACCATTTAAACTTTAAAGTGCTCACAGTTGAACCAAGTGATGTTCAACCATCCCTGATAAATTCATCAGCTGATATAAATCCAGTCTATTAACTACATCATCTAATTCACAAGTTGGTAATTTAGTTTTTTTGGAAAATATTTATTGTGTTTTATTGTAATATTATTTATATTTGTTTCAGAATTATTACAAAAAATTAATCGTACTACTTGTATTTTAAAGAATGACTTACAATACTTGAATGACAAAGTTAGTAACTTAGAAAATATACTTCTAAAACAAGATGGTTGTGTAGAATATAGATAGACAATTCATGGATAAAATTGATAAATTACAAAATTAATTTTTAAATTTACCTCTTGAAACTGAAGAACAATTGGATGCATTTGAAAAAATCTTTTAAATACTTACTTCAAAACGAAAATGGTAATTTATAGTCACATTTTAAACACTATAATTTGAATAATCCTAATAATTCTATCTGCATACACCATTTTCAAAAATTATTAAGTATGTATAAAGTTTGATTTTCAATATAATTTTATGTGTCTATAGATTTCAGAGCTTATACAGTTCTCTCGTAATTCTTTGCCTAGCACCACACGTTCAATAATGAGATATATTTTCAAAGATAGTATACTTGAAAAATATAGCTACAAAGGTTTAAAAATAAAGAAAGTGTTTTATACATTATCAATATGTTCTATTATATTTGGTAAGCTCTTATTCATCTTGAATTACAAATTTGATCTGTTTTATAAGTTACAATACAATAATCTGCTAATTTGGGTTTGTTTTAATTTACAGAAGCAATTAAACATATGAAATAATTTAGTAAATTTGATTCCATTGACGTTGAAGCTCGGCGATGACCGGTACAGCGCTTACCGTAGCAACAGCTGAGTACTCAGTACAGACGTGCGCGTACGAGACAAGTTTTGGACGGTCGATTCTTATTCTGAACAGACTTTTTTTATAGTTTTAAGCTCTGGTACTATATACTACCATGCCGTACGATGGTAATGTATGCTCTAGTAATATATTCTTTTTTATATTCCAGTTAAATACGGAAAATAGAATAGGAGCATTGGAAAGAGAAAGGTATATTTTAATAAACGAAAGAAATGAGGCAATTGAAAGACTAGGAAAAATGGAAAGAGAAATGGAGGAAATGCATTATAGAATAGTGGTATTGGAAAATAAAACGGTAACCGTTAATTTGTTAAAAAGTTAATTTTTTAAGGTTTTTATGTAAAGCACAAAAAAAAACACGTGAAAAATCAATTGTATAAAGCACAGAACATGTGTTGTATTTAATGTTACTATAAAATTGAACAAAAATGTAAATGCTATTCAAATATAGTTTAGATCTATTGACGAAACTACTCAAGCAATGGCTTTTGATGGTATTAATTTCAAAGGTCAGAGTTTAAAAATTAGACTGGTCCTCGGACGTGGTTCATTATTTACACAAGTTTGCCGTGTGCGGTGAGTCTATGGGCCATGACCAAAGATGCTGGAAGCGGCGTACAAGCACTTGTTGGACACGATACAGTCGTCCAGGAGGACGCTGATGACGATCGATCAAAAGGACGGCAACGCGTCCTGGAAGGCCACGATGGCCCGGGAGTATCGCGCGCACGTCGACGTTGACTTGAACTTGCTGTGCGTCAATGCGCAGGACGTGGTCAAAGTGTGGCTAGCGTCCGACTGGAGCTACAAAAAATGCATATGTAGTATTATACATTTTACCTAATTATGAAATAATAAACAAAAGTCTATAATTTGGTTAGGCAAGTTCACAGGGAACATACCCTGCAGATGATACAATGTGTCGTCTATCTTCATTCAAGACATGGAAATCTGTTCATGCTAAAACAATATATGAACTAAATAAAGTTAAACATTTACTTACACACATGCAATTGTCACTGAATATTTAAGACTTTTTATTTGACTTTCATTATTAATAGCGCAAATATTCCTTTAAACGAATTAACAATTTTCTTTTTTGAAAACGATGAAAATATATGTAATAACTTAAATATTAGTCATACAATTCTAAGAATACAAAGTATACCTATTAGATATTTAGGTGTTACCATGGTGAAATATACAATATACTTCAACCATGGATGTTACTTTCAATAATCATTTGAGGTTAACTCTACGTATAAATTATTTAATAAATCGCCCGCGCATATCAGTTCATAATTTTTATAAACTGCATTTCATTTTACCACAATACCGCATGAGAATTGTGTCTTTTTATCAGGCAGTGTTCCAATAAGACATTAGGATCTGGGGTAGCACACTTGAAAATGTAATCAAACCATTTCAGTTACAACAAAATAAAATAATAAGAATTTGTCTGGGTAAACATAGCTTTGTGGGGTCAACATTACTCAACTAAGTACAATAAATTAAAAGTGTTATACCATTTAAATTAACTTACAAAAAGTTTACCATATTATGGGAAGTTAGAAATGTTTTTATTTGTTCATTTATTTTATATCTTATTTTTATTCTCCACGCTGTTATTATTTATCATGTTTTTATACTTCTATATTAGATGGTATTTTTTGAACCATGTATTGTAAAAAGTTGGTAAAAATATTTAGAACAAAATTCAAATGTTCCATCGACAAATATTTTGTCACAACTACATAAAAATTCTAAGTTTGATTTGGTGGAAAAACATATTATATTCAACATATTGTCGTTTATAAGCAATAAATTCTCACCCTTGTATGTATTTGTATCCAAATTATTTAAAGCTGTATGCACTTCAGTTACATTTTTTGGTATAGGTGGTAGCGTTTTTCTACGAGTACGATAAACGCTTCGTCGTATAGAATGCACATCGTTTTATGTTAAATCTAACGCACTTGATTGCACTTCATTCCGAATTAGTTTTAGTGGTCGTGTTGTAACTTGGTCTGTTGCTTTTCTTTTTAATGAATTAGCAACAATTTGTCTATTAATAGTTGAACTTGCTTCGTGATGGTTATGATCAAAATTCGATTTTAAAAGCACCGTTTCACTCACATCACATAAAAAATTCGAAGTACACGATTTAATTGTACATCTCTATTTTATTCCATTTTTTGAAATAGTACATTTTCGGAACTTAAACTCTTCAAGAACTAATAACGGTTTAACTTTTTCACTAAAAGCTTTTGTAAAACGATCCATATTGTAACGTCAAACAACTAAAACGTATACTAAACGATGATTAACAAGACATAAGTATTGGGTATCTATCAATATGATTTATATTTATAATGGGTATCATCAATGTGTTCTTCTATCTACAGTATATTGTGTGCAACGAAACAATTAGGCTGATAAAATATATCCGATGATAATGAAAACTTGTTTTCGTCCATCACTCAAATGCGTACTTCCGTAATCAAAATATGTGCGTAATAATAATAACGTTTCATAAAATTCCCTATATTAATATATATAATAATACACTGTTAAAAAATATATTAAAACATAAGACATAAAGTAATAAGATTTTGAGTTTATGGTAATCATAATATTTGTATTTTGCATGTTTTAACAATAATAATAATTTGAGCATGGCAATTTAGAATAATATAATTTAAATTCAAGCGCAATTGGTATATACTATATTGACCGTAAAATAAAAAGAGCGCAATTGGTACACTAACCGTAAAATATATGCAGCGCAATTGGTATATTGACCCTAGTATAAAAATTTTGTTTTAGGCGCAATTGGTCCATGCCCGTCTGGTACTAGGTATGTAATGACGAACAAGAGTAAAAGTGCGACAATGGTGACCAACGAAAATGGTGTTTGCGTAAAGTGCGATGACGTCGGGACGTGCGAAAGAAACGATATAGCAGAACTAACCTAACCTTGACGGTCAAGGCAAGAAAGACCGATCGCCGGCGGCCGATACTCGTCCAAAGCGACATCTCTTCCTGTCCCGCCTAGCCTTGGGGCTTTGGCCGGCGATTCGATCGTGTCGCACGAGTCCGCGTTTTGGCGGGGCTGCTCCTGGCTGGTTGACGGTACAAGATTATCGAGTTTTAAACTCTTGGGCGCTGGTCCGTCCACCTCCATCGTTTCCGTCGGTGTCGGGTTCGACGGACCACTGCTGGCGGCCTCCGGATCCGAAGCAGGCGCAGGTTGCTTGACTAGCAGGTGTTGTTGGCTTGCCGATTACTCCCTGGGCCTATTCTTCTCCCCCAGCTAGCTGTGGAACTATTTACGGTTTCTCGCCTACTCCTGCTCCGTCATCACCTTCACCGGTGGGCGAGGAGTCACCCTCGGGAGCCAGTGGCGGCGCCCTTGGTGTCATGAAGCTGTTGTTGATAATTTTTACAGGGCTTTTTTAAAAGAATGCCGTGGAATTAAAATATAAATATTTTAATTTATTATAAAATATTTTTATATTAGATACAGATTTTTGTAAAATAAACATAAATTCATACAGCAATTTTATGATTTTATCGAAATAGTTGAAACAAAAACTAATTGCTAGCATTAGTACGTAGTACCTATATAGTATAAAATACCCTAAATAATATATAATTGTGTATAAACGTATAATTAAAATAATTATATAATATAAAAATCCAATTTATTAGTTCACACGAATAATAAATAAATTACCTGTTTTTTCTTTTACTTCAACATTGCTCAGTAATTTAGAATTTTCACTGGTTACACTCTGATCAACTAAAAGCATAATAAATGCATTAAATAAAGTAAAATTATAATAAATATAACTAAATTAACTTAGTTCAGTATCTTAATTAAACTTTAAAATTATTCTTATAAATTGTAACTTTTATTTATATATTGTAATATATAACAAATTAAACACATAATGATGTATTTCACACATCGTATATATTTACAGCCAAATTGTATTGCTGTGAACCATTATATATTATTGTATAATATAAATAATAATCCAGGAAATCATAGACCATATAAAAACCTCATCAAAAAACTTCCATACCTCACTGCTCAACTCTTCTGACTCACTTTACTATAAACTCCACGTACATCCACCTCAACGTAGATTAAAACGTGGACGTCCGCTTGACCTTCTGGTTTAAAAACTCCTCACAATACACAGTAGCTGGTTGTTACTTGTAGCGTCTAATATTAAGTTTTACGACTTGTATATATATTATATCTGTTAATACCTTTATATTGTTAATATAATTATATCAGTTACCTGTTACTAATATAGTCAGTTACGTCTCGGCGTAACTATCTCTAACGTTAACGATCACTAATGTACATAATATACTAGTTAGTAAACTCATTTTATTATTTAAATTTATATAAATTAGTAATCATGTTCAAATCGTTAAAAATGTACCATTGTAAATATCAATAGAATTGATGTAGATAGCCAAGGCTAGGGAACATCTTATCTAATCTTAATAAAAAAAATAAAAAAAAAAAAATATATATAAATAATGTTCTGTCTGTAAAACCATTTTTTATTTCTAAATAAATTTTAAGATGCTATTTTTTTAATGTTTGAATTACATTACAGGCATAACAATTAGAAAGTTCTAAAAATTATAGTTCATTAATTATAATTGTGAAATTTAACAAGAAAAAATTTTGTATTATAAAATATTAAACATTGTAAGTTTCTAGCTTGAAAATTCAGCTTACCTATAGATTTTATTAGCATATTTACTGTTTCAATAAGTTTTTTGGGTATTTACCACTATTTTTGAAAAAAAACTATTGAGATTTTGAAAAGTTTGGAGATACCTACCATGATCACGGGATCACAAAATCGTCACCAAACCCCGGTAGATCTACCAAGGTTGACTACGCGTACGAACCCTCATTGACTTCGATTCAGTGCACTCAGTCCAGGTTACAAGATGCCCACCACAAGCCCCCAAAGTCGAAAGCCTACTGGAGGATGTCGTACGTGCAGGACGTCTAATAAACACCACACGATCATCACCAGCATCAAATACCACTAATAACCTGCACCAGTACTATAGCTACCATTTTCGCCACCACCACTAGTTGAGGTTTATCCCACAATATTCAATGATCTTACTACTCTTATCTTATTTTATAACAAACTATGCTAATAAAAACCAACCAATGGTATCACCACAGAAATAAATGAGTTAATTATTAATGGACGTCAGGCAAAAATATATTTACAAAAATAATAATAATAAGTCATAACAGTGTACTTACATTATAAAACAAAACAGTTAATACCAATCTTTATAGATATATTTTAACAATTTATTTATTGTATATATTATTATAGCATAAACTTTAAAGTATGAACACATAGTTTCAACGATATGCATTAAAATTTATAAATATTAAATTAATGATTTAGAGATTGAACACAAACAAACGATCTGCTTTGATGTATCACAGTACCTATATTAGTATGACACAATAAAAGCGATAAAATATATTACATTATTATAAATTACATTTTTAAACGTCCGCCTTTTAATAGCTCAGAATCTACTTTATCAAGTGTCGTTAACTCGTAACAATGAAGTATAAAATAATTCCAAAACTAGCGTATTAAATTGACAATAAACTAAAATTTACGTGTACCTATAGACCTCTCGTAAAATTCATCTTTATTTGTCTAGCAAAAATTAAATCTACACTGAAAACACTTCGTTATATCGATAACAGGAATCCGAAATTCATATGACACATTTATTTAAATATTTTTAATTTTTAAACGCTATTTACATAATATTTAAATACCTATGTAGCTATAAAATATTTTTATACTTGCACAACGCACGATAAACATTAATCGAAAAGATGATTCGAACAAATTCACACAAATAACTCATGTAGAACGGTTGCGGATGTATTAAAGGCTGCTCTAATAAAAATTAAATAATATAAATTATAAATAGTAATCCTATTCTCGGCTGTAGATCAAAAATATTATGCATAATGTCAAAGTGTATGATTATACAGAATGGTGGAAAATTCAAAACATCCAATAAAGTTTTAGCACGGGTTGATTTAAAAATATAAATCTATGCCTATATTCTATCATTTCATAGAAGACGTTAAAAATATGGATAAAATAGGTAAAATATTGTTTTAAGTCAAAAAATGTGTGAAAAATTTACCCACAACATTGTTTTGGATACGTATTAGCGAACAATTTAACCGAATATAATATATTATTTATTATGATTTTATGATTGTTCGCACGTCTTTCCCTGCATATATATTATACATTAACGCGAATATATTATTTTATCATGCACATGTCGAATAGGTGTGAGGAGAACTTCAAGATAAAATCCACTCATTGAAGACTAAAATATTTGAACCGGGTGAGGCGTCGAAGTCGTCGATCAAGTCTTCCTCGGTGGACGTTTGTTGTACGAGTTGTTCAGGATCTCAAAGTCGTCAACTGTCAACGGGTCTGACGACTCAGAGGGCGGTGGCAGGTGAACATAAGATGGCAATGGGTCGTCGTATCTCTTTGACAGGATGGAAAACTCTCGGTGAGCGGCCACCAATTTGGTTATTTTCGACGTGATCTCGTAATCGGTACATGACGAGTCCAGCGCCAGCAAGCTTATCACCGTCCGTCGGAGATCTTCGAGCTTTACGAACAGAAACACAATATAAATATATAATAATGATACGTGTTTGCTCGCGAGAAAATTAAACGTTGACTTACGGAACATTCTCGACGCTTCACTTCGCTCAATTGGAATTTAATCGACGATAGGTCGTCCTGTAACACTCGCATCGTGTGCTCGTTTAGAGTTTTGTCTTGGTTATGACAATCGGAAGTCGATTTCAACTAGAAAGCAAAACGAGGCGTTTTATGTTTACAAAAAATTCCGTTGGCTAAATGCAACTTCAAATTAGAAATCGATCATACTTGTTCTTTGAGCACAGTAACTTTTCGTGAAAACCGCATCCGCAACATCTCCGATTCGACGAGACGTTTCTCGAGATCATCGATTTTCTTCGCTCTTTCCAACGAAGTCAACTATTAAACGTGTACACGTGTACACATTTTAAATTTAATTTAATCTTATGATACACAACTCGTAGCATTGTGTTATACTAACCTTACAATCTCCAGCATCGGATAGTTGTAGTTTCAAGTCTCGAATCTGCGCTCTGCATTCGGTCAACTGTAATTGTGCTTTGTCCAATTGCTTTTGTAACTTTTTAGCCCTACGCAACACGTATGCAAAAGATTTAATTATTCAATTATAAATGTACCCAAAGTACCTATACCTGTAAGACATCTAATTCAAAAAAGTATCTACAACTAAAATATCCAATGGGTAACAATCCCAAAGGTAATGAAATAAACGGATAGGTCAAAATAAAAATAAAAAAACAAGTTTCCAAGACTGCTTAAAACAAAATAAATAATGGTAATTAGATTATTTGAGCGTGATTAGTATAATTATAATATATTTATATTTTTTAATTAATTAAATGTAATATAATTATTTACTATAATATACTTTATTATAATTTATAATTAAATTTGTTATTGGAGCACACGAGTCTCAATCATTAAAAAATTAGATTTGTTTTTAAGTACAATATATTTTAAACTTGAATAAGTAATGTAATATAATTACTTTCATAATTATTTACAATCTACTAGCTATATAACTAGGCTCTACCTGGTAAACAATGTTAATATGTGCAAAAAATTGTTACGATATTTGTGAACTAAAACAGAATTTATGAGTGTGCCACCTATATAAGTTGAAAAACGAAGCTATACACCTCTCTTAATCTTAAAGAGAATATGTGCAAAAAAATTTTTGTTCAATAATTTCCAAGTTTATAAGCCTCATCTAAACGTATCTATATTCATTTTTATTTAGTATATTAATAAAAATAATATTATTATGAGTTTTTTTTTTTTGAATTGGCCATTTTAATTTGTTGTTAATTTGAATTTTTGTCCTATCCGTTGAATATTTTGATTTTTATATTTTAGTTGAAGACATTTTTATTCAATACTATCTGGAAGATCTAACAATTTTAATGAGCAATACTGTCAAACCCTTCAAATACTATAAATTGTGAATTATTATGTATTGCTATATGTTTAAGTGAAGGTGATGGTACCGTATGTTAGCTTCATCTCTTTCTGTTTCTAAGAGTGAGCGTATTTTTGTACTCTCATCTTGAACACTGATTTTCTTACGTAACAAATCGAGATGGAGATCACGTCTTTGCAGCTGGTCCCTTAGCGTGCGTACGCGTCTTTGCAGTTGATAAACTAAAGCACTCTAAACAAAAAAAAAAAACAAAAACGTTTAAACGACGAAATCGTTTGTAGTTTAAAGTGTAAAACATATTAATGAATATCGAGTAATAAAGCAAATAGATACAATATAATATTAAGTGATATAAAATAATATTGATCTTTAAAATATTGACGATAAAATATGTTTACGCGTATTGTTCTACAATAATATTACATAATATAAATAAGACTTGTACAATATCCTGAGCTTATATTACCCTAATGTTACGGTGAAGATTAAATAATTATTATTATATAGGACGGTATACAACAATATAGTACTATACGTATATATTATGAGACGAAATGGTTATAAAATATGCGAAAAGGTACTCAGCGATAAAGATTTCAAAGCGCTGATAGCTACGAATAATATAATATATAAATATATTTTTACGTACGTTTCAAAACGTATTACAGTAATAAATCTAAACTTACATAATATTGCGGTTACTTTTATTCATCAAAGTCTTACAAATACAATATAATCGCCAAGACTACAATAGTAAAAATGTGAACGGCAATTAACAAATACCAAAGTATAAAATACAATATTGTTATAAAGATAAAATGACGGTTCAAATATTATACTTCTCTGTAAGGAAAATCGCAATATAAACGATGTCTGGATAACGACGACGACGTATAAGGATAACCGAGCAGTAACTATCACCACGGAAAAGAAGAAAAATATCAAATGATCGGCGGCGATGACGAATTTTTAGTAAAAACAGCAATGGTCTTACCTTGTCGATGTTTTTATCGTATTCCAATTTGGCAAGCTGTTCGGCACGTAGCAGCAACGATTCCGTGTGTAAGTCAACGCCAACGTCTTTTGCTATCTGGTCCATGTGCATGGCTCTTGACAGTTTGTCGAGGAATGTAACGAACTACGGCGAAACATATTTTGAAATTCGTTTGTTCAATCAAAAACCAAAAAAAAATAAAAATAAAAATGCCAACATTTAGTGTCTCCGTTCAATTCATTTAAATCACCAGTCATGAAGTACCCGGGCCCATTCCCACTAAATATACATTTTAATATTAGTCACGGTTCTTCAGTTTATATATTTTGATATCTATTCCGACCTAATTGGAAACAGTGAGTCATATTAATTAAACTCAGTTAATCATAAAAATTATACAGTATACATAATATCTATACGAACATTATAAAACATAAATATTGTATGTCTTAACTCGCAAATCTCAGAAACTACAAGACCGATTTCAATAAAAGTAGTATGTTATATTAACATAGATTATTTAAAAACTCGTAGGGACCGTAGAGTGTTTTAAACTTATCCTTCCAACCCATATATGGTGGTATAGGGTAATTTACGTGTGAATTTCGTTAGTTCATAAAAACCGAAATATTGCGGGTTACAGAAAAAAATTTTAAAAAAAAATAGTAGGTAAGACTAACCTACTTGTCATGTGTTGCTAATGAATTTTTTTTTAATATAAGAAAATCATACTACTAAAATCAACAGCTATATTATTTTAATTTCATGTTCTCCGTTCGATTTCATGCTTTAAAAATCAAATCAATCTTTATAATGTATTAATTTTTCAATGTAGAAATCATTTTCAAAAAAAATGTTACGGGCTGCATACTCACAATTGTCTTGTCATTACGTAAATGTTCTTTAGTCATTTCACACACATTAAGTTCGCTTTCGGCGTGGTTTAATCGAGTCTCCAAGTTGCGTTTTTCGTCCGTCAATACTCGGTTTTCCGACGCCAATCTGTCCTGATCGATCTGCAGCCGTTCGACCCGGTCGGTCAAACTGATTATCCTGTCCTTGGATTCCCCGTGCAACTAAGCATTTTACAAAAACGATTTTCAACGATCCTGACCCCAGGGTCGCCATCGATTTACTGTGCTCTTAGTAGCCAAGTCGTTGACTAGCCTCTTCACTGCATCTTTGACACCACTCTCTGTCGACTGAACGTATCCATCCGCCGACGTCAGACATACAGCCAATGACTCCAAAAAGTGTTGCATGTCAACCTGCATTTTTTGACATCTCTCGTCGTGTCCACGTAAGTCATCTATAATGTACAAATAATTTAATTGGTTACTTTCAATTGAAACTATGACTTAATTTACTTCGAAGAGTGAATATAGTAGCCTCCTGACTGGCAATATTGCTAGACGCAACACCCAAACTCCTGTTGGTTGCCATTAGTTTATCTCTGAGTTCAGATAAATCACGTTCCATTACTCTTTGTTGCATTTCCAAATGTTCTTTCTCCTTTAATTAAATATTTTTTTTTATAATGAACACATTAAATAATTTATTATTATTAATTTTGTTTATTTCCTTTCAACCGCCATCACATGTATGCATCATATTAATAGGTACAACATTTATATAAAATTGTGTGATTACAATAATAAACAATATACATTAAAAAAAAACAAATTAAATATTTAACATATAAATTGGAGAATGTACTAATAAATATTATCATACTTGTTTTAACTTATCTATTTCAAGAATATGACCAGCAGCCTGTCTTTGAAGATTTTCTTTATCAGCCAAGGCTCTTTCTAATTGCTCTCTACAGTTCCTCAATTCTACTTCTATCGAGGTTAAATTTTCACTGGCGGAAATATTTTTACGACGCAATCTATTTAATTCCTGCAGATATAATAATAATTAATAATAATATTATTACATTGTGTTCAATCAATTGAGCAAACCGCCATTTACAGTAAATAAAATAAAGTTAAACATTTAGAATTTCGAGGGCCAAAAGTTGTAAAAATATAATATTTTTATTATATAAATTTTTTAAGCAACTATATGCTTAGACTTTTTTCAACCTATATACATAATATATACATATACAGTGTCATAATTGATTAATTTAAAATTATAATATATTTAAAAATACTAAACTAATTAAATTAGTAACTAATTACAAACCTAAGCATTAATACTAAATGGTTCAAAACCAAACTAAACACTAACTGAAATTATTAGACATAATATATAATTATTTTAATTTCATTAATTTTATAAAACCTATATTAATTTGTATATTTATAAATAATACTATCCAGTGATTATATTTTGTACGCTTAAGTATAAATTATTTTCCTGATACTCACCTGATGCATTTCCGACGCTTTAGATAAGACTACATCAACAGCGGCTGGAGAATCTGAATTCAAAGACTCGTACCCTAACGCCATCGAAGTCCTACTTACAAACTCTGACATTGATCTTCTTGCCGAGTCTCTCGCGTTTTCAGCTTTAGTACAGTTTAATTCCAATAAATCAATTTTCCGCTCCAATTCAGAACACTTTTCTGCCTGATGACGATTTTCTCTAGCTAAAGATTCGGATGACATATCTGCCCTTCCCAATGACGTAGTCAACGATCTCTCTTGATCTTCCAATTCCTAATATAAATTTTAAATATGTAAAAATAACATATATACATTATACAAACATCAATATATAAATATATAATAATAACAGTATTTTGTATACAGATATACCTTTATTCTATTTCTCAGGCTGGCGATGATTGAATTTTGTCTAACTTGCTGTTCTTTCAACATTTCCGTCTCAGCTTCGAGCTCTACTGTCCTTTGGTCTCTATTCCGAAGCTGTCCTTTGGTGTCTTGCAGCTATACAATGAGATAATCGAGTTGTAGTTTTTTATCAAAATTTGTCTGAACAACAGTTACTAACCTCGGACATAAGGCGATCTCTTTTGAACTGCAATGCAGCCAACTCGCTTTTCAACGTGGATATCATCTCGTGATTACTAATAGTATCTTCAGAATCCATCTGCAAAAGCAGAATAACGTGAGTACAAAAATAATAAAAATATACCAAATGATCTGGTATTAACGCGCAAATAACGTTAATAAAAAGTGGTTTTCTACGGGGCGAAAAACAGAACTTTTTTCACCGGTACCACGTACAAATTGTAAAACTCGATCTAATATATTATCTGGAGTCACGCACATTATATATACTCTAGTTACTAAACCCTTTTCACGCGTCGACGTCGAAATCACAACGTTATTAAGGAATACCAGAAAATATTATTAGACATCGTATGTATAATTTTTTTCATCCATGGCAATACCTGTTTTTTGTTTATCCAACTCTATTGAACCTTCAATTATTTGTTAATGGTTTTTACTAGGTAGAGTTTCGTTATTGTCATTATTATTTTATTTATTTTATGGAAAACAACCTCAAACGGCAAACACTAATTATAATATTATACATTGCAGTTATATACCGACTTCTGATATGTTAGTCGGCCAGCCGAATACTAAATCAAACCGTCGGCGCCGAGTGCGTACAGTATAACAATAGTGCGTGTGTCATGAACGAATGGAATTTATCGATTTGCATGTCACACGATATATTGTATGGCAACATTTACATAGAACCGTGTCCTTAAGTAGGTTAAACCTGTGAGTTTGGAGTTTATTTTTGGTGCATAAAAAACTCCGTTTCTAAAAGGATACCATTTAATAATAATATTGTAAAAGACATATGCCCGCACATAGATATTATGTTGTCCTGTACACATAATATAATAATAATTCTACGTCGAATACAATTTTAATAAATATTAGGATGTATATGAATATTAAGTCACCGATTAGGTATAATAATAATAATAATAATAATAACAATAACTATGACAATAATACATAATAGGTATACGATATATGTAAATGTTTTATGATTTATTCGAATATACAGACAACATTGCAAATATTCAGCGCTATTGCTTGCCTGGTACCCAGTGGATCACCTCGGGCCAGTGCACATTATTGTGCGTGTGTATCTCTTTATACATTTCGCGAATGTGTCCTCGGCGTACTTAAAAAAAATCAATCATCGTGACATGATGTTAATTTTTTTTAGCACGACACCAGCCGCGTAGTACGCATATAACAATTTACCATATACGTATTTACTGTCATAATTTAATCGAATGTCACAGCGTACCATCATGCGTCGATCTATGTATACTGATGTACAACTTAACCATAATACATTTTATCATATTATACGTATACGATAACGTATAAATAGGTATATAACAATATAAAATCTCACCTAATAAACGCGATTTATGTGCGATGCCTTTATCTCAACACCTATATTTATACGCGCGTATATATCTTACCCATATCATTATAATAATGTGGTGTTTTGAAAATAAATCATATTATATGGCGTACTAATGGTGTGGTTGGTAAACAGATAGCTGGACAAAATATTTTAATGGTACATTTATGCGTGGGTGCAGTGTTTCACCGTTTTACGGATTTAAACGGACGGCATTGCGTGGAAATACAGGTTTTTATGGTTCGCTATAATTAAGTCGATTTATATTTTCAGTTTTTAGACACCAAACCCCGCTAGACAATTTTCGATTAATTTATTTTTATTTATTGCCAGAACGACAGAATTGAAAATTACTGACGCTTCGTCACTCTACCAAAAGTTTTTTTCCGAGAGTACAAAAAGAAAAACACGACAGTGTAAAAAACCTGCAATACTTATTTCATGACCGTGTAATAAAATAATTTCCCTTTCTACAGCAGCCGCTGCAGTGCTATCTGTATAAATGACGACACGCGTATAAATCGTATGTATAGTCCTCATTTACTTTTTGGCCGCAAAGGATGTCGAAAACTCTCCAGTCTTCGTCACTCAGCGGTTGCGCCATTCCGACGAGCCTTTTCGATTATATCATAAATACTGTATTTTGTAGGTGGGTGCACAACGGCGGCGCACCCCGTCACACGAAATGTTATACCGACCCGAACCGACCGGCATAAAAAACTAGCGAGCATTAGACGCGGACGTGGTCGCGGCCGTCGGCGCCCGTCTATATATCGATTCCTTTGTTGCAAGAGCCACGCGCTAAAATAAAAGCTATAATGACGTACGGTGTTGAATTGTTGACCCCCCGCCACCGACACGCTTCGTGACGCCTTTACTCTAGTGCCGTAGTTAAGAATTTGCCCGTGGAAAGGGATAAACGCGTAGTCGGCAATGCCCCCCGGCCCAGTCGGACCCTCCCACCGGTAAAAAAAACATTTTTATCATATAAATGATCTACAAAAAATAATACGAACTCTGATACCGACAATTGATAAAACTATCTTTTACACGGCTCCAATTTATGAGATAACCTACCAAATACATATAACAACAAAACTACCTATATGGTTATTCTGTGAAATAAAATAATCATAAACGCACCATCGTCTGTCTTGTATTATTATATGTTATAAGTGTTATAACGTTATACAATGTGGTTGTTATAATATAGTTATTTTGACTTGTGAAAATTTCAGGTTTCACTTCTAAAATTGAAGAATATCTGAATGCAAGTATTAAATAGGTATACATTTTACAATAGGTAGGCGTACACGTAAAAATCCATCTACATTAACATTAAAATAATTTATGTACTATGATAATTAATATATATTTTACTTCTGTCTATCAGTACTCGACTAATATATGTTTATTTATCAGATTCTCTATTTCACTTAATTATATTACCTGATACATATTGATACATATTAGAAATATTATCTACGACAATATTCCCAACATACGATAAGACTGTTTGAATATGCAACTAATAATACAATATACAAAATACAAATACACAGGAATATGCGCGTATTGTTTGAGATGTTTAAGTAACATAAAACGGGTTTACACTACAGAAGACAACGTTTAAAACGACAGTGGTTCATAAATAACTACAACACATTTTTCAAACAAAAACCAAAATTACAAAGATTTCGTTAAAAATACGCGTAACAAACTGTTGAATTTTTGAGTATTTACAAATCCAAACAAAATATGTAATTGCCAATTGAGTACAACATTTCTCACAAATAGTTTACATAATACAATAAATTGTACTTTTCCAATGTATCTATGTGGTACACATAATGGTGATAATACACCTACGCGTTAACACGACGAAAAATATTTCAATGTTACTATAGGTACTTCAATCGGAATCAAATTCTTCGTGAGTCCGTGTGCAGTGGGAAAAATTTGAAAACCTCTGAATTTAAGATGTAACTATAAGTATGTCTCCACACTATACGTTGCTGTTGTGGATTTATTATGTGCATATAATATAATAATAAACGATAGCTGATAAGAGTATAAAACGTATAAGTGTGTATTATAGTGAATAACAACAGTGAACGCAAAACAGTGATATGAATAAGAATTGTCAAGTCGACGGCAAACCGCAGAGTATAAATATATTCGTGATCGCGAACAATAGCAGGAAATATCAACCGACTCATCTGCTGTATTATATTGTATACGATTTTCTCGAGCGAGCTATAGTATAGAGTATATAGACGAACAAAAGAACAATATTCGTAGGTGATATAAAACACGTCATCAAACAGACGTCTATGGTATATATGTACCTACTATGTAAAGGTACACGAATAATACGTAATACTATTTGTTTTGATTTTCAATGCTTTCCTTACTATATATTTACCCGTAAATGTTTGAGCCCTGGTTTCCTACAACCATACGCATCCGTGATCACGCAAATTTTGCCACAGTAGCGACCGCTGCGCGTGATCACGTGATAAGCGCCTAAGCGTGATATAAATTTCAATATCTGCAGGATCCGTTTTTAAGTATAACGAAACGTTTATGATCATTTTTGCATTCGATATGATAATGATCTATAATACAGGGGCTTTGAAAATACTTTAAGGTATAATCTAATGACTGACATTGTAGTGCTTCATCCCTTGAGCCCATTCTTCGGGGCCTTTCTCCGAATCTGCATCTATATGGACTCGTTAACTCATAAGTATTAACTTAGAGATAATAATTATAATTTAGACGTGCTTTATACGTCGGCGGTTTTATATACCTACTGCGTATATTATGTAATTTTTACACATCACGCATTTACACGAAGCAGTCGAAGCACCGAGAGGGAAAACAAACATCAATGATATAACTATGGTTACGGAAGCATATTATTGTCAATGTAATGTGTTCCTAAGTTGTCTGCCGGTCTATAACATTATAATGTTTTATTACATCCTATACCTGCTTCGGGCTTGTCGCTCGATGAATACCACGACGTGTATAACAATACGTATATTGTATATCGTGTATTTACGAACTGTACTCATCACTATAGTTTTCAAACTTACCCGTCGAGTTTTCCCAAGTTTAAAATTAGGTTTATAATAATATTATGAAAATGATGTATTTAATTCTCGGAGACCTAGTTACTGGGATATATAGGATTTCCGGGCACAAATTATTATACGCAAAGTTTTTGACGTTTTAGACCTTTTATCTATAATAATTTTGAATTTCATACAAACCTAAACTACCAACGAAAAATAATTTAACTTACATTTAGATCAACTAGCACTCTATAATGAACTATTTTCCTCACAGTACCGTAATGTGAGTGTCATAAATCATATAAGATTATCTTATGGTAATTTTATTGTACACACAGTATTGTAGATTTTTAAATGTATTGTATTTAATGCATGGGTGGATAGAGCTATTTTATGTTACCGGAAATTAAATTTAAAGGCCCAAAATTTTTTTAACTTGAAAGTACCAATATAATAAATATTTGTAATTTTGTTATTTTATTTTTTATTTTTTTTATATTTTAGATTCTAAATGGAGTGATGGATGTATTAATGTTACAATGAATTTTTTTTTTTAACAAAAACTCAATCAAAATTTTGAAAAATTACTACGACATTCTTTTTAAGTTGTTATTAACAGTAATTAAAAAAGAATTTGAACGTAATTCACAAAAAGATATACAATTTTTTATTAAAATCACGAAAATTAAAAAATTATTTATTTTATAGTGATAAATTCATAAAATGTTTAATATTCATACCTAAAATTTGAAATTTTAATGCAAGGTTATTTATAAGTTTTTGACCTACCTTCAAGTCAGATTAATTTTTTTGATCGTCTAAAATTCAAATTTTTGCAATATCGCATAAGTATTGACCCGTAAAATAATTGTCTTCTCAAATGATTTTTGTTATTTTGTTGTAATTCAAAAATAAATAATCTTAGATACTTGAAATTTACACCAAATGTTGATATTATCATTTTCAAAACATAAAAAAAATTTTAAAATATTTTGACTCTGTAAGAGATTATTACTGGCGTGGAAAATTCTTGATTTTGTTTTATAAATGCCAATAAAAAAATATTCACTGATTTAAAATTCTTAAAAACAAAATTATATACATTGTTCTAATAAAAATATTCAAAATACCTGCATAGGCATAATTTAATTTTTATTTGTATTTGAAGTTCAAGTTCAAGTTCTTACAAAATTCAACAAAATCACAAAAATTTACAAACTACAAGTATTTTGTAGTAAACACTTTTATAAAATATTCAAATTTGGGCAAAATGATTATAATATAAAAACAATGAATAATGGTGTTAACTATTTTGTTATAACTTAAAAATACTATTCGTGAGGTGTTTTTATGTAAATTACAAATTTTACTTTACGCAGTAAAATTTTCAAAGTATATTGATTAATATATATGTGTTATATGTATAATATATTTAGTACCTAACATCTATTCACACTAGCTGTTTTATGGTAATATGATAGTATAATAATAATTTAATAAATTTAATGTTTTCGACAAAAAAATCAAATCAGCCTATTGTAATAATAATAGTAAATTATAATACTTTAATAGTGATATTAAAAAACAATATCATATAATATACTTATGTACTTATAATAATATAGTCCAGGAGTTCCCAATTCGTTGTACGCGGAAGGCTCGCAAGTGATACGTAAAGAAATTTTAACTTAAAGATTTAACTAAAAATTAAAATTTTTTACTTTCATAAATATCAAATAATAAAAAATGTTAAGAAATTAATGAATCATAAAAATATACGTTAAAAATAATTGACTCCTAATTTAGTTTTTAGAATTGAAGTGGTACGCGTATTGTTTGTAAAAATGTCTGGTGGTACTTGATGATAAAAAGGTTGGGAATCCTGATATAGTCTAATAAACCGTCTCCGTTCAGAACGATTTTTTGTATACAATAATAATGTTTTAACTGCGCTTAAAAATAATAAATAAATAACGGTCAGGTTGTCATGCACAGATAATGATTACTCCCAATATGAATCTTCATCACTGATGAAAGGGACATTTCGAATTGTAAGATCACGTAGAAAATGACATGTATTTATGATAATAAAACGCAAGACGTATGACTATTTCATGTGCCGCACTGCCTTCAGACATGGTCGAACCAGGGGTTTCTACCACTAAGGAAAAAGTTAGTTTCTCGAAAACTCAGAGGTCTTTGATAAAGCCACCAGCCACTCTGTTCAATATGACCGTGTTTTTTTCACCAGTACATGGGCCTAAGTCACATAACCAACACCTAATCATGTAAATGATAACGGCATGGCCTTTTTTTAACGAGCTAAATAAGTGTTTTATTCAGTTAGACTCGCGTGCTTTGAGTTTTTAATTTGTGTTATCCTATCAGCTTTTATATTACAACACAATATACGTACCTACAGCTACGAACCGTGTAAGGTGCATGATTATAACATACTTCATATTTTTATTAAAATTTATATACAGTTTTTATTATACGGTGTAATTAATCAAATTCTCGAATATACGACCTCGAGAGCCCTCCGAAAATGAGTAGGAAAGTATAATACTATGAATTTAGCATTTGTTTTGGTAGGTAATTATATTCTCTAGCACTTATAAGTGTAAGGAAGAATCCCTTAGACCTTAGACCTATTATTCAAGTTTTAGCATTTTTTTAGTTATTTTAATTTTATATTACATATTCTTTTATTTTTACATCATTACAATAGCATTGAATTCAAATTTAACACACCCATCATAGTGACCCACTCAACTCATATTGTACATCAAAGCGGTATTCACGAGCTCATTTTTTTTTTTTTTACTTTTGTCTTGATGAATGTCTATTGTTTTTAATAATATTTCCACAGCGCGCATTAGTAATGAATACATTTTTTATAAATTAATTAATATATTTTTTTATTTAGGCTATAGGTATTATAGATACATAGTAAATAAAGAAACTTACTTTAATTTGGAGAACACTTTTTCACTTCTCCCACCGGCATGATGGTGTCACAGATTGGTTCATTTTTCCTGCATCTAATGAATAATAAATAATAATTTAACTAGTTTTTTGTTCTGTTATTGAATCAAGATAACACGGCGTCTTAAATAGGCTATTTAGCTACACTACTGCAATGAGTCCATTATTTCGATATCACACCGGCATTTCTTATAACCACATACCTAAGTTATAACTTATACCTAATATAACTTAAAAGTTTATAACAATAATAAATATATTAAATTCGAAATATTAATAATGATAAAAATTATCGAATAATATTCTTTAATATACATATAATCTATATTAAAATACAGATTTCAAAATAAAAAATTATGTAGACAAATACAATAATATAGTATTTAAATACTTTTTCATTCAAATATTTATTAAATAGATATGTATTGGAAATACTTTTACAAAATAATTTTTTTCAAATTAGAAACAATATTAATACTGATTAAATTCCAAAGTAAATCGCTAATACATAGTACCATGAATGATGAATCGAGATATTATATCAATCAATTGGATTTGTTACAAAACCCTTTGAATGGGATTAGGAAAGCTGTTAAACTCCTATCACCTAATTGCACTGGTAAACTCTTATCAATTCAGTTATATATAATTATAGTAAGAGTAGAATACAGTTATAATATAGATTTAAATCTATCAATAATAATATGCTCATTATAGACTCTATGATCAATTATATCTGACTCTGTATCATCTTTAGAATTAATTCTTCAAGATATGATGATATGAAGTTAAAAGACACAGATACAACTTTTTAAAACATATATATGCTAAAACTATTTCTATATGTGATAAAAATAACAATACATACCTTCACAAAATTGAAGATACTAAAAAAAATATATAAAAAAAATTTATTAAAAATCCGAAACACTTTTAACAATTTATACTTACACAAAAAAATTCATTAAAAGTAGAATTGCCGACATTAAACTAAATTTAAAAGTCTAACTTTATTACAAAGTTATTGATTAAATTTTGGTAGAAATTAAAAATCGATTTTCCAATAATAAAGATATTTTAAGTGCTATCTCACATTTAAATCCTGTCAATGAACATTTCTTAAGTTTTTCACACATTTAGTTTTTAGCCAAACATTACGTGACCCATCAAACTGATGTACTAAAGCCGGAATTAAAATAGTTATTATTATCTAAACTTAAATTGTAGCATATTAAGGGTGTTATTTAAAAAATTAACATTCCAAAAAGTATGAATATTATCAAATTATTAGAAGTATATTATACTTTTCCCGTACAATTCACAAAAAATAAATTCAAAATCATAGCTGAAATATTTTGTGAGCTCTGCTCTAGCCGATGTAATTTCTGTAAATTAAATTTGAAGTAAAAATGCATAGTATTGTTGAATAAAATAAAATAGATAAATTTAGAATTTTGTTTCTTAAAAACACATGTTTAAATTATGTTATTTCATGTATAGTAAATAATTAATTTATTACTTTAATAATAATAATTTTGATAACATCACGGTGTTTAGAAAAAAATAATACGTACAATTAAAAAAATATATATAATATATATATACTTAAATTTAATAAGATTTTTTTTTAAATTATACTTCAATTATAAATTTAGCCAATGTTGAGTTTAAAAACAAGTTGATCCATCAAAATCACTTGAAAATAATCGATCAATCCGAAAATGATGGGTTAGGTTAGGTTAAAAAACTTCCGAATTTTATTCAATATTACAATACGACGTTGTAGGCGAATAATTCACATTCTAAGACAGTGGCGTAACTGAGGGCCCGCAGACCCCACGTTGCGGGGGGGCCCATGGTAATTTGGGGCCTTTGGTTATAGGGTTATAGGTATTTGAATTCTTTGATATAACAATATGTTAGGGGCCCATTCTTAACATTTTTATTTTTGCGGGGGAGCCCAAGTTTTTTTGTTACGCCACTGTTCTAAGAGAATAAGTGGCATATTCACATGGAAATTACACAAACAGCAACTACAGGCCAGGATAACATAATTTTAAGAAACGAGGTATTAAATAGGTAAATATTTGTGCTGGTTGGCGTCAGATCGGAAGACCAGACTATTTTGTCACAGGCCAAACGAAATTTTATTCCTAATCCGAGGTCACGCCGATTTTATTTCGCTGATGAAGTTCGTCATTTTTATTTACATTCAAATTCCCGCACGAGCTAATATGTTTTCATTGTTTTCGTAATATTTAAGTCAGTAGTAGTGCGGTAGGTAAAACCATATTCTCGACGTCCGCATCAGTCATTCTGGTCTCCATTGTAATATTAGATACTTCGAAACGAACGAGATTAAAAAGAATTAATTAATGAATAGTTGTTTACACATTAACACTCACGTCGCATTATGAATACTTAACTAATTTAAAAGTCGCAATAAACAGCGATGCGAAATAACGTACTTACGAACTTACGAGTATTTAATTATTCTCAATATTCTCATTTCTCAATCAGATCATTACAATGGTCCCTTTTACTCGCTTATGAAATTGTCACTCACTGATAAGGTAGATCATTAGCCCAATATAGCCAACCACGGCCACCGCTTATTAAAAATAAAAACTGCAATTATATTTTTATTTATTATTATTATTTATTATCTATTTTGGACAAATAGTTTTATATCTAAATTATAAGATAAAATAAATACAATCAATTTATTTTCAAACATACAGCAAAATAAGACTTGCTATTAATGGAACTAGTTTAAAAGTCATAATTCAGTATTGAGGATGTTCTATAACATAAAAAATTAATTAAAATTCAAATATTTTCAATATTGGATTAAATTTATTGTAATCAAAATTCTCTTCTATGATATTTGTCTGGTTCCATAAAAGAAGTAACCACAACTCTGTTATTGAACTTTCTGCCAGCCAAAGCTTGTTGTGCTTTCTGACAATCAGGAATTGTATTAAACTCTATAAACACCTGAAAGACAACATTTTTCAATGAAATTGTATTGTATTTTACTAAATTTTATTTTTAAATAATACTTTTCCACATCCAGGCACATCAATTCCTTCAATAGGTCGTGGAATTTCTAATGATCGAACAACTCCATATTTACTACACTCTTCACGAATATCTTCCAGAATATCTTCATATTCTTCTTCATCTTTAAGTTCATCAGGAGTTACCATATTCAATAAACATAAAACCTGCAAATAATCATCAATATTTTCAAAAATAATATTTATTTTGTATATTTAAAAAAAAAAATTACCTCAGTAGGAGGTCCAGCAGTTCCAACAACTGTAAGTCCAGGAACTTGAATTGTAACAGGTACTTGTCCAAGACCAGGATTTTTAGCTCCAATACTGGCCCTTTGGACAATTAATTTCTTTTCTCCTAATTGCATACCATTCAAACCAGCAATGGCCTAAACTTACAAAAGTTCTATAATTTATTTTTGTTTCAAACATTGTCTAAAAAGCTACTATTTGAATATTAAGCTAAGCATTTTACCTGATCGGTCATCACAACATCAGCATACTCGCAGAATGCATAACCTTTACTTAAACCAGTAGCAGCATCCTTGACCAAATTGAATGCTTTTAACTGACCAAATGATGTAAGTAGTTCTTTCACCTATCATCATGCACATAATTAATTTCATACCTATTATATTCTGTTAAATACTAATTAACCTTTAGTAGTATTTGTTTAGGGCTCACATACTGTTATCGACTTAATTTTAAAAAAAACTGTATTAAATTAACTGTAAGCAATTTAATAACAAAAGGATCAATTTATTTAAAATTTAAAAAATAAATAAAATATTAGAAATGTTATACATTTTTGTTTAACACGTATAGTGTATACATTCCAAATATCTTAATATAATTTAAGATAAACCAAAATTAAAGTTAACCATTTTATTTGTAAAACACTGAACTTATAAAATATAACACAATTTAAGTTTTATATTCATTTAATTTACCTGTTATACAACCGTTCTTTATGCTTTATCATAAAATTGATATATATATATATATATTAATAAAACAGACTTAATACTAATTATTTTTTAAGATAAACACTTAATACAATTAATAATTTAGTTTATATAAATATTACAAATTGATGAAACATTTGGATAGTTCATAGTCAGTATATTTAATCGATGGTATTATTTACTTTTAATTATTTATAAAGATAAAATACATAAAATATATTTTATTATAATCAAAAATCCATCAATCACAGAATTCATACATACTAAAAACCAATTTTACCATTTTTATTCACTTTTAAATATTTCTATTTAAAATTTAATTCCCCTATAGTTTCTTCGAGAAAATTAATTATTTAGGTATTATTTAATATTTAATATTATCTAAAGTTATTAACTGGTTAATAAGAATATACATTTATACTTAATAGTACATAAAGATAATAGTTTTGATTTATTCTTGTTAGGCATTTATAAAATTCAAGAAAACATATAGAACGGTTTAGTTCCTATGAAACATAAACAATAATTACCAATGTAATATTCCGAAACACCACTTGCCTGTATGTCGATTTGGACAAGGCGACCGAGGAAGCAGTTGTATCAGAGTTTCATTTTCAACCAAGTACCCTAGCTAGGGGCAAGGGGTATAGCAGAGGAACAATTATTAACTTTAGACTGTTTCATTGAAATTTCTAAAATTTTTTTTTTTTACACTTTTTACTTACATTTGTTTTCAGACAGAAAGAAAAGTAAATGTATCGCAAGCATAATGAAAAGTCAATAAAAGGCTGGCAAGGAGAATCCATGTTCTTACGGCAACCCTAAATAAATACCCCAGGTCCCTGTAAATCTAAACTTCTATATTTTAATACACAAAACAAGAACATATTTTCTGAAAAAAACAAAAATAAAACCTGAAATTTATGTGCTGAAAATTAAAAAAAAAATTAGCACTATTTTTGCTTCTTCTTGTTCCATGTTTTGGTATGGTATTGACCTAATGTACCTCTGCTAATCATGAACTATTATGCTAAAAATAAAGGGCTGGATATTTTAATAAGAAAATAAATTACCTGTTCGTCATTAAGGTATGCCGGTAATCCTCCAATAAATATTTTGTGTGGTGAATCTACAACACATAAAAATTATTATTAATGAGTAAAAATATCAATTTATATATTAGGTATAAAACAAACCTGGAACTGTTCCAACACCAAATGAACTGGAATCATATTTCACTATAACAAATTAAATTACAATAAAAATTATATTTTGATAGTTAATAAAATAAATGTTTACATACTCATGTCTAATGTCATTCCAGAATTATAGTTTGTCACCGGATTACTTTCAGTCATTCCAGGTGTTGGCTGATAATCATGTGGACGTCTTATTTTTAAACTCTGACCTTTGAAATTAATACCATCAAAAGCCATTGCTTGAGTAGTTTCGTCAATAGATCTAAACTATATTTGAATAGCATTTACATTTTTGTTCAATTTTATATTACATTAAATACAACATATGTACATACCTCCAAAAAAGCAAAATTTTTATCTAAATTAATTTGGCATGCAAGCACAGGATTACCAGCAGCTTGAGCTAATCCAGACAAATGCATCTGCTGATTAAAGAACTCCATCATTTCATCCTAAAATACATTAAAAATATGTTAATTTGTAGTACATCAGTGGCGGATCTACAGGGAGGATATGGGGGGATAGATCCCCCTGTGGTCGTGGAAATTAAATCTTATTTTGTAAATTTAGTAGAATAAAGCTTAAATACCTATACATGTAATGTATGAAAATATTTTATATCACCCCTATGAGAAAATCCTAGATCCGCCACTGTAGTACATTATATTAATAAGTAATGACAATAATACCTCAGTTACACCAAATGGTATGTTTCCAACATATAACCGTCTCGCCTGGCGTGTAATAGTTGATCCAACAACAGGGACAGCTGTTTGAGGGGTATCAGGCATTGTATTCGCCGGAATTTGTCCAGCAGCTAAACAAAAAAAAAACTCAAATAATTTAAAATTGAATATTTTACTTAACATTAAAACATTAATAAATACCATTCTAAACAAATGACCATATACAGTTATTATTAGAATCAAAGTGTATATTATAAATTTATAAACAATAATACATGCTAAAATAGTTCATTTTTGGGGTCTTAGTTTTTAAGGCTCAATAAAGGTAAATACATATATAATATTTTAAGTCTAATTATAAATTATATTCAGAATTATATTCAATCTGTTTATTTAAATGTAATGTACTTCTCACAACTATTAACAATTAGGTAATATAAATATAAAAACAATTCAGATTTAAACGTTTATGTTTAGTCTATTACAATACACAACAAATTTAATAAATTTGATCTCATCAATGGTACATTATTAATTTATTATGTATGTAAAAACAATCTGTTTGTACATAGACTAGGGTGACCATATTTCAAAAAAAAAAAACAGATTTTTTGCAATGAGTAAAATATAGGTATATTGATTGTCAAAACATGAAACAATATGCAATATTTATATAATATATGTGTTATAAATACTATAAAAAACGGGACAATCCTGTTTAAAACAAGACGTATGGTCACCCTAACATAGACTATCACCAGGGTTCAGGATTTTATGCTTTTGCATATATGTGCATATTTTAGGTTTTTTTTTCATCACATGCATATTGTAAAGATTTATTCGTGTTTATTGCATATTCTATATATTTTTTAAATTTCATTAACATTTAATAAGAAAAATTAAAAATACTAATGTAAAATTTTCATTTTTAACACATTATAAATATGTTATTTACCTAGAAAACGTTATCTATATGATTTTGTTTGTAATTAAGACGATAAAGCAATAATTGATAGCGTGACTTTATATTTCATCAGGGAATCCATTTTATTTTTAGCTCTGAAAACAATATTGTATATTATACAATATTAGAATTATAAAATAATAATTATTATTTTATGCAGAAAAATATACCTGAGTGTTAATTTAATTAATTTTAATTACTAGGTATAGTAGAAGATGCTGAAAGTTAAAATAATACAGAGATCAACAATTAGCCCTATTTTTTTAATACAAATTTTATAAGGTTTTATTCGTCTTAGTAAGTAGGACTAATATATATAAATATGTATAATAAATTAAAATTTTTTTTAAATAAACACATATTCAAGAGTATATTTTGATTATTTTATTATGCATATGTTTGCACATATTTTTATGATTTTAAGTGCACAAAGTCCCGAGCCCTGACTATCACTAATCAATGTAGTCACAAAACTTGTAAAAACTAGTTTTGAATTAGTAGATACTAGATAATATTATTATGGGATTAAATGCATTTCAGATTGCTTTAACCTAACGGTTTCTGAGCCATGATAAATTGGTTGTTATATCTATATATTATTTAAAAACTATTAACAATATAAAAACTTTTATTTTTTAATACATAATTAGAAATTAGTTAACTAATTTTAATAATTTTAATTTCATATAAGTAGTTAATAATTTTTACTCAACATTTTTATGATTTTTAAAAAAAAATTTTATAATTTGAAAAATTAATGGTTGGTTATACCTGTGAGATAACTGCATAATATAACATAAATAATCAAAACATGATTTCTTAAATACAAAACATAAAAATAGGTTAGATATATTATTGAAATATTAAAATTATGTGAGTACTTACTCCATTTCGATTTAAAAAATCCTAAAATATGGATACAATTTCCACAAAAAAAAATATTTATAAAATAATATAAATATTACAATATTTTTTTGACAATTTCAACTTATCAATTTTATAACAATTAATTTTAGACAGTAGGTTCATCTAATTTTAAAAAGTACAAAAAAGTATTTATCTAAGTAATGTCCTCACTAACAATAAGTCACTTGAAAAGAAATCTAATTTTTTTAGTTATGTAATAGGTATACCAATTTAATTAAATATTATATGTTACCTTGCATGGCTTTATATTGAAGAGGTGCAATATGTTCAAAACCCGGTGGTGGAACATCCCAATAGTTAGATGGCTTTCTACGTCTAGACTTATTTTTAGGCGATTTAGATCTACTGCGTTTACGACCTTCGCGACTTCTTGATCGATGTCTGCGATGACGTTCACGTTCTCTAGATCGTGAACGTCGACGTCTCTCACCGCGCTCTCTATCACGTTCTCCTCGGTCCCTGTCACCACGTTCTCTTTCTAAGATACAAAAACAAAAGAACATTAGAATACAATATTAAATTAAACATATTAAACTCATCGCATATTATAATCATTCAAGCACTACCTTTGTCTTCACCCATTATACTATGTTTGTGCCTTGTAATAATATTAAACTCAGCGGCAACGACTACTTCTGATTTTCACGTCCAACAGTTAAAGTTTAAAATTAAATTAAACAAGCAAATAGGTAAATAATCAGAAATTAATACAAAATTAAACTGAATCCCTAACGGTAGATAAATATTTAATTCTAAATAATATGAGAAACAAATAAAAAGTACAAGAGAGTAGAGAGTGGAGACTGGAGATCGACTTTGGTAATATTGTTTACAGTTTTATCATATCAAATATCTTTATAGCACGTACTCACTATTTTTTTTTATAATTATTATTGTCTCATCTATTTAATGTGCCAAAGAGTTCACAAATCATGTACATTTGATACACTTTGGTAGTGGTCTAACCTTAAAATCTTTCCTCGATTAACTTTTTTTCCCTCCATATTTTTAAAAATTTATTTGAGTTTAAAATGTTTTGTCTAATGCCTAATTTTGTAATAAAATAAAACAAATATATCTTCAAATATTCTTTTATAAAATATATAACTATTTAGGTATGTACTATTAATATATGTTAATGCCTAATTGATACAATTATAAATACTATTATAATAGTAATGTGTAATATCATAAATATTTAAACCAAACTAAAAAAAAATTTAATAACTGTTAAAAAAAAAAATGGCAATATAGTTATAGCATTTTGTGAAAAGCCCTTGATTTGTGAATGTATTGTAATCCCTTTACACATTTTTGTGCTATATTTGTTTAAACATTATATTTCATCACTACCTATTATAAATTATAATACATTTTACTTTTATTTTATAACTTTCCGAAAATGTCTACTGGTCTTAATAATTTATACCGTAGGAAAAAGTCTTACTCCTTCAAAAAAATTTATGAATATCCGATTCAAAATTGTCCAACATTCATAATTTAGATAAATTATATCTAGTGTCTATCAGTCTATCTAAAAAGTAATGAGTACCTACCTACCTAAATGGTTCCTATAAGTTTAATTTGTATACTGTATATCTAATGGATAATACCTATATGGATAGGTATTATAATAATATATAATATATATTATACATATATACGAACCACGTATGAAGGAATGAGGAGTTACTGCGTGCATATAGATACAATGTGGGGGAAGGACTCGAGAGTGTTTAATACCCCCAGTTTTAAAATTAGTATTCAGTCAAATTGTTTCATATTAATTTAGATTTAAATAGCAACAGATATTCATAACAATCATACCAAAAGATTACATCATAAAAAAAAAGAGGGCTCCAGTAACCCCATCAAAGTTGCGCTCCTAAAAGTTGCCCTAAGTTACGTGAATACTACGTCACACTATTTTTTTATCTAAATCACAAATTTACGAATTAAATTATAAAGTTATAAATACAACAACATGTCACCATAAAGGCATAAAAACCTACCGTAATAGTAAAAGTAAAATAAATTACTTATAGCCTATAGGTAATAACTATACAACAAAAAAAACATATCACAAAATATTGAAATATATACTTAGTGATTTAGGCTAACAAGCCGTTTCTACTCAGAATTATTTTTTGTATAACACCAATGATGAATTTAAATTGAACACACCCATTATAGATAGTTACCTACTCAGCATTTATTTTATAACAAAATCTTAAAATTATGGTAAATTATTAATATCAGATTAATCTGATATTAATTTTGAAGGGTTTTACTAATGCTTCAAGTTTATTGAATACGTTGGTTAGACATTTATTCCTGTATGTAAATGTTGTTCATTTAATACTATTTTTGAATGATTTCAGGTCTTTTTTGGCCATTAGAAAATACGCAATTGGCTCTACTACCTATTTCATACATATTACCATTATCTATGCCTATTTATAAAAAATAAACTTTATTATTTAAAAAAAATATTTTGTTTTTTATTTTATAGGTTACTTATACTAGATTCTGAACGAAGTGATAAATGTATTGATTATATAATGATTTGTGTTTTTTTTTGTGTGTGTCTGTGTATAGCATAACTTGTCAAAATGCTTCAATTTCAAACTTCGAGGGTAGTTTCCGATAGCAAAGTGAATATCCTTCGCGGCACTACTTGCTTCGTGCATGTGTGCGCCCGCTGCAGCGCCCTTTCGAATGCGTAGGCGTGGACTACACCGGACCATTGCAAATGCGTGAGTTGCGATTACGCAAATCTCGTATTTTTAAAATTTACATAGCTGTCTTTGTGTTTTTCCACCAATGAAGTCGTTTCAGATTTGTCTATACTGACGCGTTTTTGGCCGCATTCGATCGGTTTGTCACACGGCGATGCTTACCTAACCACTTATATTCGGATTGCGACATTAATTTTGTAGGGGCTGACGCAAGCAATTGCGGTCGCTTATTCATAGTACAGAAGGCCAAGCAGCTAACGGTAATACACGTGCCACATGTGACTGGCATTTCAACCCGTCTAGTACCTATCAATTTGGTAGATTATGAGAGGTGGCAGTCCGTTATAATCATATTAATTTCACTTATGAGGAGTTTTCGACAATTTTGGCAAAAATGCAAAATTATAAATACATTTATACAAGTAATAAATGCATTACTATAAAAAAAAAAATAAAAAAAATATATAGGTAAAAATATTTTTACCAAGAGCATTAGTGATAACAACAAAAAACTTTGTAGAAAATTCAAAATACAAATCAAATTATAGTATTAACAAACGAATTAATTTAATTTAATAAATGTCTATGATTTATTTAACATTATTAATGTTGGTATCGACAAATTGTATTGTTTTATCAATACATATTATAAACAACATGGTTCATGTAGATTTAACAAAGTATTTATTGTACTTAATTGGAAGAATTGTTAGTTTTATCCTTATTGTAAATTTAACAATGTTTATGATGTAGGAATGAAAATTTCTTTGTCAGCCAGGAGTAACACAGATATTGTTAAATTGACTAAAGTTTTCATTATTTTTACCTATTTATTTTTTTCAGTTGTTGTACACCATTGGTTAACCAAAGCGATTATTAAATATTTTATTACTATCTAAAGTGGCTGATATACGTTGTTGGTGATTTCAACGCCAGCAGCTAAGCAATCAAAAATTCGTTTCAATATGGGATGACTCTGAGTTGAAATTAATACACCAGCTTGAGTGTTTCTGAATATTTCATTTTCTTCTAAAATACCTTTTCCAACATTGGATTTACATATTCCACCATCTTTACCATCATAGATCTTATTTCATTTAAGTGTTGAGTTTGAGTCTGTTTTTATAAACACTCCAGCCATTGCATTATCAAATATTTCATTTTGTTCCTCGTTTTGTTCCAAAACTCCTAATCCACCATTATCGACTAAAACTCCACCATTTTGTTAATTATTGGATTACTACCAGTTCTTATTTGAACACCAGGATATAAGTGACTAAAAATATCGTTGTCTTCGAGTATTTCATGTCCATTATCATAGTAATATACACCCACTTGTTTACCAGAATGTATTTGGTTGCGGCGCAAAACTGGAGTACTACCAGTACTGATCCAAACACCAGATAATGTATTTGCATGTATTTCATTTTTTTCAACGATTCCTGCGCCTTTGTCATGTATGTATATTCCACTATGTTGACCATGATGTATTTTGTTATGCCTAACAATAGGATCACTATTTGTGCGAATTTTAATACCAGCTAATGCGTTTCCGCGTATATTGTTATGTAATATGTTCAATAATACCCACAGATATATAAAAATACTAAAAAATAGTATTTTTATATATCTGTGATAATACCTCTGCCTTTACCAAACATATAAATTCCTCATTGGTGTCCGTCATAATAATTATATATCATTGTGCCGAATTGTTAGATTGCTGTCTAAAGCTATCCAAACACCAGCAAAGTTGTTACTATGAATTCTGTTGTCAATAAACTGGCCAAGATCATTTTCAATTTTTTTAGTAGATTTAGATTTCAATGACAAAAACATATTTTTTTTCAATTCATTGTTTATAAATGAATATTATAATAATCTCGTTTTATTTATATAGTTATATACAAGCACAAAAGCTTCAATGACGAAATAAGTAATACAATTATTTTTTAAATGTGATTGGACGTTAAAAAAGTATTTCGAATACTGTAATCAGAATACTTGTAAGAAGTATTCAAAACACCGTTTTGAATACTTAAAAAAAAAGTATTCAGAATACTACCCAAGTCTGTTATTATGTCGGTCATTTCCTCGAAATTATTACATTGTACCTACTTGCGTTGGCCGTTAACGCATTATTTCGGGTATAGTATAAGTAGATAATTTTAATTTATTTATTTTTCGATTTAGAAATGTTCATCTATAAAGATATAAAAATTAAACTTAAATTGGTTAAATTTAGTTTAATTAGTTGTATTTTACGAGTAATTCATGATTATATACACATACAGCTAAAACCTATTTATGTATAATACATAATAATTATAGGATCTTGCTTGAACGTTTATAACTTTGTAATGGTATTGTTTTCGTAATGGAATTGATTTTTTTACGGTTTGTTTTTGAGTTCTAAGTAATGAAATTTCTCTGCAGCACTTTGAATTTATTATCTGAAAAATAAAATATTTAAGGAAAAAATAATCATTTAAATACAAATTTATACCCACACACATAAGTAATAATTAAACATATACTGACTTTACTCACATAATATTACTATCATACAACGTTCATAGTATACCTACTTATTTAATAACTAACATTCTAGATCTGGACCATTGATTTGACTTTTCCAATATAAATTTTCCAATAACTTTTCCAAGTGTTGTGCTGTACACAAACAAAAAAAAAAAAACTAGACTAAACATTAAGCAAAAACATAATGCCGATTAATCAATGAGTAATTATCAATTAAAATGTTGACTTATGTAATATAATTATGAAGTATCACGAATAAAAAGTAATTATTTTTTTTTCATCTGTCCAACGGAAACATATAACAAACTGCCGCGAATCAGATCGAAAAACTCGCGAACAATAAAAATGTCAATAATATGTGGTAAAATAACGCTCTGAATGTTTCTGATTCGTGAGAGATCGCTGCTGGCTAATATAATATTATTTTCTAATAATTATACGAGTATGTTACCCATAGTTTCAATAATAACAACGGTCGACTGCTCTGTCTGTTGTTTCGTTGCGTGGAGGTAACATCGTTTTAATTCACTCAGCGAATACAAATCTAACAAAAATGGGCAACGCTATATATATTAAGACAAACGGTTTTTCGAAAATCTTGGTGGACGAACAGTTGCGGTGGAGATATCGTTCCCGCTTTATCGAGTACCGTCCAAGTCCAGACCGACCCGCCGCCGCTAGAAGAACGGCGCGAGCATCGTGCCTTCGTGAAGGAGCTGAATTCTAGCGGCGGCGGCGATGGCTTGGGATCGGTCGAGGACGACGAACTGGACAACGCGGCCGGCCACCAGCTGGTTGGAAGTTTTTTTACCAAATGGTACAACGAGCCACAGAGCGTCTGGCGCTTTTACGCTGAAAACGCGATCTGTAGTTTAGACATTATAGATGGTAAGCGGTACGTTGCAACGGGACTATCCGAAATCCGGAAACTGTTTGATGAGGTGGCGGCACCGGAGACCGGCACTATCGAGGACGACGACGGTGATTGTCGATCGCTGTTCGTCCAGTCGATAGTGACGGTCCGGTGTCCGACTGGTCAGCTGCTTATCGTGGCAACAACCGAATGGTTTACACAAACTTTCATCGTCGAATATACCGCGTCCGACCCGGCGGTGGCCGGAGTCGCTTCCGTGGCCGTAGTCACTTCCGTGATGACAGTAAAACGAGTTGGCGTTTATCCGCAGACGCCGCGGCCGTCGAGGCAAAAACGCTGAGTCGCAGCTGGGCGCAAACGCAGACGCCACAGTAGCCTCCACCGCCACCGGGGGAGTGGAGACGACCGGAGGCGTGATCTGACGTCGGTCATCATCAACTTGATTTACATTTCAATAGTTTTCTTTTCAACTAACATTTTTGAGTTTTATTCAACCCGAAAGTACGTTTTTTTTCAATACTCAATCAATTAATTTGTGTACACATTAACAAGGTTGTCTGTATTAATTTTTCATTTTTTATGCATTTATGCTGATGCGGTTTTGATAGGTTTGAGACGTTTAGTCGTTTAGTGCTATTTACTTTTCAGTTATAACTTGGTATAACTAAAAATAAAATGGTATAATTCAGGTATGACAAGATACAAATATAATAACATCGAAGAAAATCTCACTGGTTCACAAAATGAGTCATGAGAACAATAGAAAAATTACGTACTTATAACTTTTTTTAACTTTTCAGTTAACTAAAAATCTACATTATGTTTATAATTATTAATATAGACTACAAATTTAATACGATTAACTGTTTTTTTTTTTTTTTTGGAGAGAGAGAAAGAGAGGGTGGGGTGGTAAAATATGTTACCCAGAGGCGCAAATTTTCCAAATGTGCCCTTGGTTATGTATTATGTAATATGTATACATACATTTTTCATCTCTTTACTAAACAATAATTTTTACATTCCATTTTATTTTAAACTGATAGATAACTCATTTAACATCATCTTCTGGTTGGAAGTTTTAAAAAGGATAATTAATTAGACACAAAAATTATGAAGGATCTAACATTTATATGTTATTTATATGTTATACAACTACAGTGAAGTTATGTATAAAATGACTATCTTCAAAGATTACTCTGAAAACTTTATTTCTTTAATTAGAATGTACAGTTAGAAAATATGTTATGGTTTTTTTATATGTTATAACATTTTTTATTTATACATATACACATTTTAATAATTCAAATGTTAAGAATTTATTGCTCTGAAAATACAGACTGAACGCATAATTAATTATCATTTATATAATATGATAGGAATATTGTTTCCACTTTTTTAAAATTATATTTTCCATTTATATTATTTTCATTTACCCCACGAATACCTTCTATAAATATCAATAATAAATTTTTATTGCTTAAATAACTTTATAATTTATTTAAAATGAATTTTGTTGCGCGTAAACATAGCAATAGTGTTTTTTATACCGTATAAGTGTAAGACACGAAAAAGGTATAATAATATGAATAATAATTTATAAGGCTACAAACTACATTTACAAAGACGTAAACCCTTTTGGGGTTGGTGTCCTTAGACATATTATGGTCAATAAAAATCGTTAAGGTTACATGCATATTGAGTATTAAGGATATAAAAACATATTTAATATGAAATGTTACGTCATAGTAGCATGGTTGTATTATAATACAAATATTCAATATTGTATTGTCGCATAATCGGACTAAGTAAACTAGATAACTTTAGATATCGATCATTATAAAGTGGCAAACCATTTTTTACTGTAAAATTCATATGATAGTTTTTCAAGACATGATTTATTTTAATCAAAAAAATATTTCAAGATTTATATTACTCTACAAAATAATTAATACCTTTAAATAAATGTACCTAATCAAAAATAAATTGTAGGGGAAAGATATTTTAAAAATGTCTGAAGTAGATATATTTAATAATATATATACTCGTATTAAATACGAATTTAATAAAAAAATAAATTTAAACGGTAATTGTTGGACAGATAATCAAATTATAATCGTAGGTACAACATAATTTATTTTCTCACTTTCTCAGTAAATCCAATTTAAAAATGTTTTAAACTGATTGCTGTTAACCAAGAATTGATTTAATTGACAATATTGAATTGAAGACTTTAAAGATAGTAACCATAAAAATAAATGATGTACTTACTTTGTATTTCAATAACTTTTTTTTTTATCTCGATTTAGAACTGTATTTCTGTATTAATATAGAAATGTACAAATTTGTACAACCACATACCAAACCTAACAATATACATTTCCAACGAAATATTTTTCACAAAAATAAATTTTTGAATAAATAAGATTCCAACTAAATGTGGTTCGCAGTGCCTTATAAGTTATGGCGACTAAAAATGTAGTAAATGTACCTACCTACTCTTTTTTTATGCATGTCTTAGTATATTTAACAAGTGTTAACTATTAAGTACATAAAACTATACTCTTTTTTTTTTTTTAATATTATGGGCTAATATATGTTTTAATGTTTATGATTTTTTTTAATTTGATGATTGGTTATTAATTTAGGTATATTTTATAGTTCAACCTAATTTTGATTGGTTGGTAGTATGTTTAAAATAATTTAAATATTTATACATTAGTTTAAGTTTATTTTAATTTACTTTTTATTTTTTACTTTTTAATAAAACCATAGGGCATAGATTAAATACACACATTAATCTATGATAAAACACAATAACCAGTAATCGCTAACCACTTTATTATGACCACAGAACCATAGTTTGTGATATAAGCAAGACGACCGAACGTTTGTTGATTAATTGATAAATGCTTATCATTATATTATTATACGATAATAAACACCGCATAACACGTGCTATAAATTATAATTTAAAAAAGTTTATCTTTTTGTTTTCATGAATTTAGTAAATAAATGCAATTATATCTATTTGTTATTTTATTGTGTTGACGGTTACTGAATATTTACGACCATGTCTATTAAGTTAAGAGAAATGTAAGTTGATATATTTTACATTTAAAGATATCTATAGTCCAAGCACACTTGTCACACTTAATTTATTACATGACATTGTTTTGTATGTTTGAATTTTTTCAATTTAGTGCTCCCTTAAATTTATATTATGCGTTTTTTATAAACGATAATATACATTTCATAGTTAATTATTTGTTTAAGTAGCTTAGTATTTAGAACAGTCCTCTTAAATAAGTCTGTAATTTTAGTAATCATATCAAATAATTTTTACAACTCTTTTACTATTATTATTCTTTTTTAATATTTTTATTATTTGATTTAAATCTAGATTACTTTATAATTGTTTTTCAAAACTTCTACACAAGTTTTAATACCAATTTGATTTATTGGTTACATTGTATGATATAATAGTCTCTATTTCTTTGCGTTTCTGCTTAGCAAATATTTTTATCAATAAATACATTCATTTTTCCTACTTACAACTTACATGATATCCATTATCTATAACTAATAGTTAATAATATTATAGCAGATAATCAATCATCAAAATTATTTAAAAAAAAAATAAAATAATGGGTATATAAATTCCCGATTTCACCCAATAAATTATCATCTTACTTCAAATAAGGTCTACTACTATATTCTAACAAAATTATGTAAATATAATATGTTTGGAACCTTATCCTAATAAACTTATATTACTTGAATACAACTTATTAAATTATAATATTATATACTTTTTTATTTTTATCTTATAGATTTAAACCTGAATATGTGCAAAAAGAATTTTATACTGGAGGTCATATTGAAGTAAATTATATTTTTATTTTATTCATATAAATAATTATCTATTTTTTATTAGAATGTTATTTTATTTGTGTTCCAACATTTTAACATTATATATTTCATTTATTTTTATATTATATTATATTAATGTTTTCATTACAAAATCTAAATATTTTGAAAATAATAAATAAGACATTTGATAATATCTTCAACTCATTTGTAATTTATTTCAAATATAGAAATACTGTAATCTTCGTTTTAATTGTTTTTTTATATTTACATTCTCAAAAATATTATGATTAAATTAGGTACATTGAAACTATTTATTAAATGTATTAACTTTTGACATAAAAGAAACTTTTAATGATTTATTTCATAATAATTCATTAATAAAATATTTTCTTATATCCTTTAGTGGACACCAGATGGTCATAATTTATTATGCCAATGTGGCCCTAGAGTATCAATATTAAATATTGAAACAACTACATTAGCTGGTACCATACCTCAACGTACTGAATCTGTTAAAACTGGCGATGAAGAAGATGAAGAAGACGAAAGCACTGATTCTGTAATTGCATTTACCTTAGATCCAACTGGTAAAAATCTAATAACTTCTCACAAGAGTGGATTATTATGCACATGGGATTTTAATGGTAAAAAAATAATTGTTAATTATATTTTTAGCAACATTTTTAAAAAAATTTTTTATTTTTAGAAAGAAAATTAACCAAATCTTGGCGTCATCTTCATAAAGGTCCTGTTACAAAATTATCTATTACTAGTGATCAAATTATTGCTTCTGGAGGGACTGACTCTATTATAAGATTATGGCAATCAGAAAAAGCTCATTGTTTATATGCACTGCATGGAGCACAAGGTCTTATAAGTGCCATGAAATTTTTGCAGTTATCAAAATCAGAGTATTGGCTTTTTGCTGCTGATTTACAGAGCGAAATCCATGTCTGGAATTGTGATGACGGGAAGCATTTATTTAAATTACAAGGACATTTTAGTACTGTAACAGAATTAACTTTCTACAAAAAACAATATCTTATAAGGTAATATTATAAGATAATAATTAATTTTCAATTTTTGTATTAATATATTGTTTATTAAAAAGTTGTGGCAGAGACAAAGTTGTTATTTTATGGGACCTAGAATCAAAATCACAGTTAAAGATGGTGGCATTATATGACTGTTTAGAAACAATGGTAGTATTACCTGAGGAAGGTTTTTATCTTCAAGATTTGAATAATGAATTAAAAAATACCCATGTCATTCCTAGTGGTATTTGTGTTGCTGTTGGAGGAGAAAATGGTTGCTACATCTCTTAATCATATAAAATATAAATTAATGTTTGCTATTTACTAATTATATTAAATATTTAGGTGAATTACACGTATGGGATGTAAAAAATAATGTCCCCATTTCTAAGGAATATAATGCTGATAGTCAATCCATAAAATCTACTAAAAGTATAACAAATATGATTTTTAATGAAACTCGGTCTACATTAGCAATTTGTTATGTTGATAACACTGTTACATTACAAAGTTTTGGACCTCAGCATTCTAAACTAACGGTTTGTTAATTAAAATATTAATAAATTAAAAATTTATAATTTTTTTTTTTTCAGTTAATTGGTTCAAACGATGAAATTCTTGATGTCGCACTTTTGGGTAATGAATGCAGTCGTAGTTTAGCTGTCGCTATTAATAGCTGTGATATTTACTTATTTCCATGGCATAAAAAAAAAATTGAAAGTGATGGAGATTGTGAAATAGATAAAGTTGAACTGGGAGTTTGCTGTAAACGACTAAAGGGCCATACAGATACAGTGTTATGTTTAGCTTCTTATAAAAACTTTCTTATATCTAGCAGTAAAGTAAGACTTTAATGTATTTATTAATAAATAAATATATAAATAAATAATGCTAAATTATATTATTATACACAACTTATGTTTAGGATCACAGCATTAGAGTATGGTTGTATTGTAATGTAAGCAGGACAGCTAATTGTGTTGCTATTGGAACCCGGCATACAGGCGCAATAAATACAGTAGCTATTTCTAAATCTTTAGATTTTATTGTCTCTGCCAGTACAGATACTACATTAAAACTTTGGAAACTCCCCAAAACTTTCAAAAATGGTATAAATTTATAGAAATAATTAATAATAACTATTAATTTTGTAAAAAAAAAAAAAAAAAACATTTTAATAACACTTTAATAATACCTTTTAAAAGATGAGCAACATATTTTGAGTGTCAAGTTAACTGAAGTTGGGCATGAAAAAGATATAAATAGTATTTGCATAGCGCCTAATTATCAGACAATTGCTACTGGCTCTCAAGACAAATTAATTAAAGTAATTACCAATTTGTTTCTAAATAACTATTACAAAATGCTAATTAACATTATATATATTATTGTGTGAGTAGATATGGTCTGCAAGCGATTTATCAGTTCTTGGAGTATGCAGAGGCCATAAACGAGGTGTATGGTGTGTACGCTTTTCTCCTATAGATCAAGTACTGTTATCGTCGTCAGCAGATACTACTTTAAAAATATGGTCTATGGCTGATTATTCTTGTCTTAAAGTAAAATGATAAAATATTTATTCAAATAACTTAAAAATTAATGCATTTGATGTATTTTAGACATTGGAGAGTCATGATTCATCAGTATTAAAGGGTGGTTTCTTAAATCATGGTACTCAAGTAGCTAGTTGTGGAGGTGATGGTCTAGTTAAAATTTGGTGTCTAAAAACAAGTGAATGTATAGCTACACTTGATAAACATTCATCTAAAGTTTGGGCCTTATCAAGTAAGAATTAATATTAATATTCATTTTTTAATTGTAATACTATTTTGAATTACGTGAAAACCTCTTTATTATGGAATTGCTTGGGACCAACAATTTTTTTCCGCTATAGAGAGGTAGAAATATATTATATTATTTGAACCGAGACTATTGACATTTTCCGTTATAAGGAGGATTCCATCTAATAGAAGGTCCATTATAGAGAAGTTTTACTGTATACATATGGATCACAGTATGTTCAACTAGAAAACGTTATAGATTTAAAATATGTAGGTCTAATTGTTGATTATAGACTTAAAGGGGATAGTATCTATTTATGAAAGCACATTTAATAAATATTTATCTGAACTTATTGTTACTACTAATATTTAATCACATTATCAAATATTTATTAAAAATATCTACGCAAACTATTATCATCTTAATTTATAAAATAAGTAAATATGAAAGAGTTATAATTTATCTGCTCTAATTAAACTTTATAAATATAAACATATATCTTGCCAAATCTTAATTAAGTGTTTTGTATAAAGCTTTAAGTTTATGTTGAACATTAAATATTAATACGTTAAACTTTTATAAAATCTTTCAAAAGTTATGTCAAAAATTTTGATGTATCTATTATTTAATATTTAATTAATTTATAGTTGTAATGCAGTGTATGCTAATATATTTAATTTTATTGCAATGCTATTATTTCATAAATACATTTTATTTAATATTAGTGTATTTTTATGAGTTGAGATTTAATTGATAAATCCTCTATCATAAACTTAACTCATAGAGGATGCTTCAATATTGATATACATTTACACTTATATTGCATATTATATAGTTATTGTTATTGTTGAAATAAAGTTAATAATTAACTTTGCAATAAAATAATTATTATTATCATTGTTATAAGTTGTGGATGATGGTTCAATTATGATAACTGGAGGTACTGATTCAAGATTAGTAGTTTGGCATGATCGTACTGAAGAAGTAAGAATCTCTGAAGCAGCTGCTAACCAAACTAAAGCATTACAAGACCAACAATTACAAAACCTATTACAAAATGAACAATTATTACCAGCTCTTAAAATGTCTATTACATTAGAAAGGCCAAACACGGCACTAAAAATAATACAAAGTTAGTTTACTACAAGTATTTATCATTTATTTTATTGATTAATATTAAACTATTCTATTTTTGTAGCTTTATCTAAACAAGGTCAAGGACAAGATTTAAAAATGGTTTTTGAAAATATCAATCAAGAACACAAAGAAAGACTTTTGAATTATATAGTTGATTGGAATAGCAATGGAAAATATTGTCTTGCGGCACAAGTATTTAACAATGTTTTTATCTGCAGTTAAATATTTATTATATAATTTAAAATATATTTTAGCTTGTTTTAAATATTCTGCTGGAAGATATTATGTTGGGAAAATTAACTATTAATCAAGAAAAATTACAAGGATTAATGGCATACAGTGAACGACACTTTAGGCGACTAACCACATTAATGACAAATTTACAACTTTTACGTTACACAACTAATTGTATGGCACCTCATTTGTCAAATCAATAATAATGTAATAACTTTATTATTTATCTGTACATTATACTATAAAATAACATAAATCATAATTATTGTTTAATATTTTTATTTTGATATTTGTTTCAAGATTAAATTAAGTACTGAAGGAGACACATTGCTGCATACTATTTTAGTAGTTTTAAAATGTACTAGTCATTAAGATGACTACACTTTACATTTGTTGTGACTGTCATAAAGTGCGTAACAACCAATGTATGTTCAGTTACTCACATTTAGCTTTATTAGTTTAAACTTTTAATGAATTGACTTGTAATAAAAGTTGACAATTAGATCATAATTTGTTTTGGTATGTTTATGTTCTATCCGTAGTTCAACTTTGTGAGCTTTATTAAATTGTGCTATATGTGTAAGACTCACTAAAAAATTGAATTATCAAATAAACTCAGAAATGTCAGAATGTTTTTACAATTGATTTCCATAATAAGTCAATTGCTTTTAATTTTTAAATTATAGAAGCTAAATGTAAACTGCTAAACATAATTTTCTGTTATGCACTTGTAAGACAGGAAAAAACTATGGATATAACTTTCTCTTAATGTCACTGTAATGAATGTGATAAATTTCTACGCAAAGACCATCTGTTGTCATACATTTCTGAGAATATTTTGTATTTTTCTATTAGTAATACAATAGGGAGTATAATCAATGTATGCCCAAAAAACATTACTTGGATTTGCAGTTCAGTTAATTGCAAAGTAAAAATTTAGGTATACATAGAAATCTATATAAATATTGTATTTAAAAAATCTTCATGACGTCCTGCAGTACAGAAAAAATTTAAAAATTAGTGATGGAACCAACTAATGAGTTGAAAAACCATCTCATATTCAACCAGTATTATGAAAATATTTCTGTTTTATAAACTTTTTACTTATTCCAGTTCTTCTGTATGACTGTATCATTTAGAAAAATATTGTGAATTTTCAACTTAAAATTTTCTAAAGGAAGTAAGTACTAACCAATGTTGAATTATCTGTTTCAAGACATGATGAAAGATACAAAAATATATATAGGCTTATGAAAAAAATATATTGTAACATCAAATATTTCTGCTACCACACTGATTTAGCTAAGAGTTAAGATAGAAAGTTATGTCTTTCGAATAAGGTTGAAAATTTAACCACATTGCCAGTACATTTTGGTACATGTCACTCACACTCCTTCAGCACAATAAAATCTTAAAATGATCCATAAATATCTAGCAAATTTGTCTACATACCTAACTTGAATTTTTTTTCCAATCGAACAACGTGTAGATCCTATAGTTATGGGTGCCAAATTTGATCACCAAAAAAAGCTACATGTTCTTTTCTAGTAAAATCTGAAAATAAACTCGCAAAATCAGACGTATAAATAAAAAATACGTAGCCACATCTAAAAATAGTGGTAAAATCGGATAACATGTTGATATTATCACCCAAGTTATTTTTTAACAATATTATGTAAAGAAGGCAAGATAAATATAAAATAAAGTATTAGTATTTAATCGCTTAATTAAAAATAATAATTATTAATTATAGTAAAATACCTACTAAAATATAAAATAAAAATAATTTTGATGTTTCAAAAAAACATGTTATAGAATAAAGAAAACAGCAGCTTCTGTTAAATTAATCCTATTATATTATTATTATAATCCTAATATCTTGATAAAAAATACAAAAACATACAAATAATGTGGTCACTCAACTGTTTGAGCGGTAAAAAAATGTAAATTGTAAATTTTTTTGTAAATTTACTTTACCGGTAAAATTTTACATGGTAAATTTACATTTTACAATGCTCACATCACTAATTTGTATACATAATATGATAAATTTATTCTGTTGCCTAGTCTGATTGCATTTTCAAAGAACGTTGGTCACATTAGTGTCATATGATCATTTTTCTCCTGATAACCTTATATAAATTTTTGATTTTTCTGGCATATTCTTATCAACAACTACCTACCTAGTATTGTAGTACTACCTACTCAATAGTCAATACTATATTTCTATAATATTTTTTTCCAAAAACTTTTTCTTTTTAAATAAGGTGTTTTTGAAAAATTAAAAAAATGAATGTTATTCGAAGATTTTATAGTAGCAAATCGGTGGATACCCCCAGTGGTCAATCTAGTGAAACTGGTGGTGTATTACCTATAGATTTGGAAGGAAGACATAGATTTGTAAGACAACGACTTACTAACATGACCGATGAAGAAAGAGCTTTCCGTAGAAAATTCTTACACGATCAACACCTGTCTCCTGATGAACCAGTTGTTGTCCCTGAAATCTACTATGAGTTGAACAATCCAATTAGACGTGCATTCAGAGTCCCTATGAATATATTTCAAGATATATTGACTCCAAGGATTGTAAGTATACTAAACTGTTTTCACTAACTATAAAAATTAAACTAAAAGGTAAAAACCTATTTATAATGTTTTATTTATGTGTATATATACGTATATATGTGTATATATGTGCATATATTTGTGTACAACATGAATTCAGTTATTATTGAGTTGACAGTATTTTTAAAATTAGACAATTAGTGGGGACAGTAAAATGTTTATTACTTATTAGTTTACTATGTACACTTCAATAATATATTATATAATTTTTTTAATTACCATACTAATACAATGTTTTTATCATAATATGCATTAAGATAATTAGCATAAATGTATTTTAGTCTTTTCTTGCCATTTTGAACTTGACGATTCAAAAATATTAGTGCAATCAAAATTCTTCGCTTGGCCTAAGTTTTAAATTTATAGTCATTTAAATTTCACCAATATACCATTTCTTACACACACATCTGTATACAAGTGCAAGATAGAAAACATAGTATAATTAATCAAATTTTATATCTTAAATACGTGCATATGTAATGCTGAAGATGATAATGCAATCAGAATTTGGTTTCAATAGGTCATTTATTCTTAATAGTCTCGGTATTCAATTTGTGACAGATCAGCACTACTATATATGTTACCAAAATATTATTAACCTTAGAGCACACACATTATGGTCAAAACGACCGGGCTTTTAGAATTTTGTTCATTGCTTCAAAAATATGAAATATTAATTTAACCCAACCTAGGGACCTTCTAATAAGATGATAAACTAAAATTAGATACAACTCCCAATTGAATACAATTTGTTGTCTGTACTATAGAAGGGTTCAAAGTTCATTATCTATTCAAAAAAACCGTCTAAAAGACTGTGTGCGTATACTATGATATAACCTTATATTATGTAATAACATTCTTATGAAAGTTTAATTTGTTTATATAAGTATCAATAAAAGCATTTGAAAATTTTTATTTATTTTAAAACAATAAAATAATGATTATTTCAATTTATCGAGTTTTAATTAATATGTTTCAATATACGGTCAAAAAAACCGTGTTCATAGAATCTTGTGAATATTTTTAATGCGTGTAATCTAGGGTTAAATTTTAAATACTTAACATTTTTGTAACATTGTGTCCAGGGCCCCAATTAGGGGCGTACAATTACACCGGACGGCTATAGTTTTTAGGAGCAGTAGTAAAGAAGTACAAAATGTTGAATAAATTCTGATAATCATGATGGAAAGAAAATCAATATTGATATAATAATATTAATTTCTTAAAAAAAATAATTTATTATAATATAAGTTATGATTTACATCATTTCTGTGAAGTGTAAATAAGTTTGTTATTATACTTTATATAGGGTATATAATATAATATATATTATATTGGAGTACTTAAGTTGTTTTAATATTATTATTGTTTAATTATGAAATGTTAAAATTCATAACTTTTTTTTTGTTTCATTAAATTATTCCTGTTTTATAAAATTTAAAAGTAATTATATTAAAGTGTATATTTTTTATTTTCACGGGGAGAGGAGGACAAATACCCAAGTATATCTTCCTAAAATACGCCCTAGAGAAAGGGGCAGTGAACGATTTAATTTTTACCGGGTGCCAAAATCTTAAATGCGACCCTAATTGTGTTCTAAATTTAATTTATTTAATGAACAGTTGTTAACCCTTTAACAAAAGATAGAGACATCATAAATAGTTACAAGTTAAATCTGACTGACTACAATATACACAATACTAATCAAAATTTTCAAAAAAATAAAATTAATAATTAATAATTAACTAAACAAAACTATTATTATAAGTTACAATAAGTATATTATATAAGATAAATAATTTTTTTTTTTATAATAGCTATTAGTATAAAACTATGATAGCTCAACATTTAGATAAATAATTTACATGTTGCAATTTGTTAATGCATAATAAACATTCAATTTAAATAATAATAATAATAATAGCCAAATAATAATTCAATTTTTATGTATACTACATTAATAATAATCGATTTTATTATTTTTATTGTTTAGGGTGAAAGAGCTGCTTTCAATGTTCGGTTTTTAACAAGCAAATTATTGATGGGAATCAGTATTGTTTATATTGGAGCATACTACGTTCTTTACAATACAAATGTAAGTTTTATTTTAAGTTTTAGAAATTTCTGTTTTTAAATTTTTATAGCATGTACTACATTTGTTGACCAATATCAATACAAGTAAATTGTTTTTTTATTTTTATATATTCTTTAGTCGACCTCGTGCACTTCGTTGTTTGTTAAAAATGCTAATTCTCTAATATGATTCAAATTTTACCCAATATTAAGTTTGTTATTTAACGGTTTAATGGTGTTTAAAACAAAAGACATTTTCATGGACCATTTTGATTCTCAAAAAACGTGTGCAAGCACCACTTAGAAAAGCAAATTTTCCCAATGACCAAGGGAGACACGGATCCATTTTTATACATAGAAAATATTCTTTTAAGTGTTTTGATTCTCAATTGAATATAATGTTTTTTTTTAACATAATTATTTTATAAAGTTAGTTTCACAGCTAGATTGGTTGTTATGTCTTAAAGTTGAGCTCATTCCAACTCTGTAACTCTTCTAAACTTGAAGGTAGATGGTGATTAGTAAATAATACGATAATTACAGCAGCCAATCAGAATGTGATATAAGAATCACTAAGGGCCTATATTACAATTAGTTAAACCACTAATTCAGCCAGTAAAATCAGTAACCGAAGTTTAAACTGATTGTAAAACGGACACTCTAGACACAATAGACAATGTAGCTGTAAAACCAGCTTAGCCTTAACTTATACAATATAATAAATACCTAAAATATTTTTATTAAAAAAATATACATAAATAATTAATAATTGTGAATATCCCTAATGACTATTGCCATTAAAATTTTATTTTTATTTGAAGAATTGGGAGAGGAAGTCAGGATGGAGAATACATGAGTCTCGTTCTCAATGTGTACCAGGAGATCCAGGTTTTCCAAAAGTTTCAGATCGGACTCTACCCAAACATTATGCCGACAGAGGATTCAGCAGTTCACCAATATAATAAAACAATAAAGTTGTTTTTATTATTTCGTTGCTTATTAATTATATAAATGAGATATAAATGTAGAAAATATATAAATAAATAATTTACATGTATTTACATGTTGTTTTATTTACAATGTAATTATAAATTATACAAAAAAAAACAAATAAATAAATTATCTATTAGTCTACATATCAACAGAATTAAACTCTAAAATGTTTGGTAAACCGTTTTTATTTATTTTATAGGAATAAACCATGATTCTTCTAGCTAAAAACATTCTACTAATGTAATCCTGAAACAAATAGGTACATTACATTTACCAATAAATTTTATTAATGACACAATATTTTGTACACACACATATATTTTAAAACTTAAAAAAAATTACTTACATCTATATTTCCATGTAAAATAAGTAAATTATATTTTCTTTTAAGACTGTCAATATTTTCATAAGAAACTCCCATATCTTTACGTTTAATACTATTTTTCGGGTTTACTAAAATAGTTCTGCCACATAATAATGCTGGTTCTAGGGCTAATAAATTAACTTCTACCTATAGTAATAAATATACATTAGTAATACTATTATTGTAATAATTATTAATTGTTAGGCATTAAAATAAGTATGTACTTACATCTACTAAACAATCATTTTTACTTATGTCCAACATAATAATTACAAGATCAGCATATACACTGGACAGTGTAGACAGTGCTGATTTTACACTTGGTGCCTTGTGCACTTGAATCTTTGAAACATGATTGTTTTCATGATACTCAATTAATGCATCTGTTATTTGAGTGCTCCAATTGGTATTACCAATCATCTAATCAATAAAAATTGTTTTACATTTTTATTTTACTCGTATATATTCCAAAATACAATCATAATAAAATTACTTAATTAAAATTTAAGTCTTACGAGTATGGAAAAAGGGTGTTTAGTCGCTGCTTTTGCACTACATTTAAAAACTTTTTGTTCGTTTTTGTCTGACCAAGAAGATGAGCTACTTGCTGCCATGATAATATCGTTATAAATAAACCAATACTGAAAATCCAAAATACCATAAGGTAAAAATAAATGTAGTAGGTAGATTGTAATAAATGTATTTCTTTTGTACTTACTTGGGAGTTCAGATGTACTCTAACAATTAATTGTATAGATTCAAGAATTTAAGTTATATCAATAAAGTTAACTGATCATATCATAATATAAAATAATCATTATATTCCAAAGTATTTAACAATAAATTATTAAAAATATTGAATTAAATAATTTATTTATTTAAATATACTATATTATAATTTTAGAGATATCTATAATCTCCGTGCGACAGTTTTAAATGTTAATCTGAAAACAAATCAACAAAATTCGAAATTTCGAAACGTTTACGTTAGAGTTGCATGAATGTAATCTAATTTAATTTCATATCTAATATCGCCATTATGGCGGGTTCCACTAACACGTTTACACGTACGTGCATAAATAATAGAACTATAGAAGACAATATTGAATATATTTTAATGACAAAAAATTTTGACTTCGAACAGTTTTCAAAAAGTTTCAACTGGTTACTTTGGTAACTATGGTTATATTGTATATGGTTGTTGATAATTATTAATACGGTATTATTAACGGTATACAAAGGACCATAGACCTATTAACTACTATGGACCGCGCATAGAGAGAGAAATCATATTAAGCAAAAGAGACAGAGCTAGCCGTTGGAAATCATGGAAAAAAATTTTTTTACTCCATGATAAATTTTGTTATCAATGTTATCATATCTTTATTATCTATAACTGACAACCGGCGTTTTAAAAATTTAAATCTTTAAACTTTGAAGCTTGAACCGACTTTTGAATATTTCTTAAGGGTTCACCTCTAACTTTGAATTGTACATTTTAACAGTTATTTTAAGCACTGTTTTATACAAAAACCATGGTGCAATATTGCAATGTAAAAGGCTGTAATACAAATCAAGACAAGGAATTAAGATGCACAAGTATTTTTAATTTTTTTTATTAAATATTTAAATGTAAAAACATTAAATATCAATAAAATGAATTATAAATAATAAATATTAGTATTTTATAAAAAATTATACATTTTTTAATCAAGATTACCAAAAAATGAAGATCTTCGATCAAAATGGATTGCAGCAATTAGTCATCATGACTTAAGATTTAAGATACTTAAATCATTTTCTGTTTGTGAGCTTCATTTTAGAAGTGAAGATTACCATATACCTTTTACTAGCATAAGTAATACAGTACAATTAAAAAAAGATGCAGTACCATCTATTTTTAATAAAAAATGGTAATAATTAATAAAACTAGGTATTAATTTTAATAACAATTCTCAATTTTTCATTGCATTATTATAGATAGTTTGATATTATTGCCTTGTACTGATCCGTCGACACCTACCCTTAATATGGTTGAAGTCATTGATGATAATTTTTCATATAATGAAAATATACAAGGAAATGATCACAAACTTAGTACACCAAGTACTTCTCATGCTCAACCATCAGATCAGTGTATTGCGTATTATGATGTTTCAAAATCACCTAAAAATAATGATTTAATTGACAATGACGATTCATTTATAACTACACCAACAAGTTCAAAAAGGTAAACACATAACCATAATATACTCAGTTTTATACATTAAACAGGCAGGTAGTGAAACAATAAGTACAACTGTATGTGTTACTTTCTCACAGAAAAAGAAAAGTTTTTTGGGGAGATTTTAAAACTGTGGACGATATTGAAACTCCTGATAGTAGGTTAAAGTACTGGCATGCATCACAGAATGTTATTACAGAACAAAAAAAAACAATTACATCATTGCGCCAAATAAATGAAAATTTGATGAAACAGGTGAAAACTCTAAATAATTTAATTGATCATCTAAAAAATGATAAAAAAATTATTTCTGACAATTGCTTTTCAGTTATTAAGGTTAGTAAAATATTAATTGATAATTAATCTATGTAAAATATTAATGTTGCCAATGTTGGTGTGGTTTATGTTTCATGTTTCGGAGTAATGGATTGGGATGTTAGGATTTCAATAATTATTCAGCAAATATAGAAAAATGGCAAAATTGTATGTTTACAATTATAACAAATATTGAACATTAGAAGAATGTAGTGTACCAGTTGTGAATTATATTTGAATTAATTTTTTATTAAGACTGTGAATTATTAAATTGTTCTATTATTGCCTGTGAATTTTATTAATTAAAATATATGATTTATTTTAAATTATATGTAGCTTACTTGTCTTAATTTCATTGTAATAGGAGAGTTTGCCTGTTGTTGAGAGTGAACTTGTTATGAAACAGCTTAATATGACATCCAATAGTAAAATTACACCAGAATCGCGTACATTTGCAGTGACTCTTCACTTTTATTCACCTGCAGCCTATAATTATGTTAGAGATTCATTCAACAAAACTTTGCCTCATCCCAGCACCATACGAAAGTGGTATACTACTGTTGATGGTACTCCTGGTTTTACTCATGAATGTTTGAAGGCGGTTGAAATTAAAGTTAAGAAAATGAAAGAAAAAAATTAAAAATTAATTTGTGGACTAATTATAGATGAAATGTGTATTAGAGAAGATGTTCATTTTAATGGCTCTCGATTGCAAGGGTATATAAATTTTGGTCAAGGATCTGAAGACTCTGACAGTTTACCTATGGCTAAAGAGGCATTAGTGTTTTTAGTAGTAGCTCTAAACTCTAATTGGAAAGTTCCTGTTGGATATTTTTTGACAAATAGTTTAACTGCCCAAGAAAAAGCAAATTTAGTAACAACATGCCTACAAAATTTAAATGATGTTGGAGTCATTATAAAAACCCTGACATTTGATGGAGCAGCATCAAATATATCCATGGCAAAATACTTAGGCGTAGATTTAAGTAGTAACTTAGAACCAACATTTCAACACCCTTCAACGCTAGAAAATGTTCATATTTATTTAGATGCTGCTCATATGCTTAAATTAGTCCGGAACACTTTAGGAGACTGGCGTGTTCTGAAAAATCAAAGCAATGGTTTAATAAATTGGAAATTGTTCATAAATTTAGTTGATCTTCAAGAGAATGGTGGCTTACATTTGGCAACCAAAATAAGACGAAGACATGTTATGAACCACAGCGGCGTATTTAGGATTTTGTCCAGGGGGGGGATATAAGTTGGAAAACATAATTTCCTTGACGGTGGTGGGGGGTACACTTACCAATGTTATTAAACTTACTAGTAAAAAAAATACCAAGGGGGGGAGGGGGATCTATCCCCCATATCCCCCCCCCGTAAATATGCCACTGATGAACCACAAAGAGAAGATGAGGGTGAGCTTGGCCGCACATACTTTTAGCGCAAGTGTAGCTGATGCACTAACATTCTGTGAAGGAAAAAAGTATCCTGGTTTTGAAAATAGTGGGCCAACAATAGAATTTTGTAAATATATGAATAATATTTTCGATTTTTTAAATACCAGAAATTTTCTTGGGAAAGTCAAATATAAAAGACCTGTATATATTGAACAAGAAAATGAGATTAATGAATTTATTAATGATGCTATTAAATACATAGAATCTTTAAAAGATTTCAATAACACTCCAGTTATTGATTCAAGAAGAAAAACTGGATTTAGAGGTCTTATAGTTTGTTTAAAAAGCACTAGAAATTTATTTTATGATATAATTCAGACTAAACAACTTGATTTTATTCTTACTTATAAGATGTCACAGGACCACATTGAAATGTTATTCTCAGCAATTAGGCCCAAAGGTGGTTTTAATAACAACCCTTCAGCAGCACAATTTGAAGCGGCATACAAAAAACTGTTGATACACACTAATTTATCTGTTTCAAAGGAAGCAAATTGTATACCACAAGATTCAACTAATATTCTGTATGTATCAAGTGTCCTAAAAAAAAAACCAGATAATTTTTTAGATGTTCTGTGTGTAGAGGAAGAAGAAAATATTGGAGTTGAATATGACATACTTGACTATTCCCCAGGGTTAGACTATAAACACAGTGTGATTGAACATATCGCTGGATTTGTATCAAAAAAAATTATGAAGTTTTTTAACTGTATGGAATGCAAAGAAGTAGTAATTAATAAAAATGATAGTAAAACTTATACATTAATAGATATAAAAAATAGAGGAGGTCTAACTAAGCCGTCAGAAGATGTTATAAAATTATGTGAAATAGCAGAAAAAGTATTCATGTCAAGGATTCATAGTACATTGAATTCTCACAAAAATCCAATTGACTTTTTAGTTGTAAAAGTGATGTCGAATATCAATATAAATGAATATTTTAAAAGTTTGTCCGACCACATTTATACTCAGTCTCCAATCAACAATCATTTATTGCAATTAATTAAAATAATATCAAAACATTATTTAACCATTCGACTACATCATTACAATAATGAGTTAATAAAACCAAAAACTAGAATCCCCGATCACACTTAACAAAATTAATAACTTTTCAACACCAATAACCAACATTGTATTTTTATATATTAATATTTATTTTGTAAAATTTAGAGGTTGTGTTGATTTTTTAACATTTGAATTACCTATTTTTTATACAAGCTGACCCACTTGACCATATATTATTTATATTATAAAATTGTAAATTATTTTTTTTATTCATGAATGAACCTTTCACAAAGAATATGTGGATAATTATTAAAAAATTTAACAAAAATATACAACCAATAATATATTATTTATTTTGAACAATATGGAACTCATATTATATACTAATGTATGAATATTAGTATTATTTTTTGTTATTATTTAACCTCCTAGAGTTGAATAAATTGTTTGTTAGGAAACATTTAGAACTTATAATTTAATTTAGGTACTATGCATTAAAATTATACTTACATGACACGGTGATGTTCCTATTTAGTTTTTGAACAAATTACAATTTCAACTATAATTTGAAATACTTCATCCCAGTTGTATTTATCAACCATTTAGTTTATAATTCTAATTATGTACTGATAATATATTATACTATTATAGTCATGCAATATTACGTTTATGTATATATATATATTTTTATAATCTAATCAAACACGTCATAGTAAATGAATTACAAACATGTTTTTACTAATATGAAAAGTTAGGTAGCTTCTTTTATGGTGTAAATATTTTTTTCTATTTCACTGTGTTCAGGCGTTAATATTATTAGTGAACTAAACTCTTGTATAATTATTAATTAGAATTTTCAAATTGAGAAGTATTTTAGAAGAATAGCAAACGATTAATGAATTCAATTTTGTAGTATCATTTACATTAAATGAAGTTATAATCTGTAGGAAAGGGTGGAAGGTTAAAATATTAACTTGAATCAACAATAATTAATATTGTTAATGTTTTAAAAGTAGTTATTATAAATATCTCATAATTATAATACTTTTAAATTTTGTGATTTTTCAAACTGCATTTTTTTATTAATCTTAATGTTTTTACCAAACCGTACATTGTAAAAGTACAAACAGTGTGTGGATCACTAGTAGTTGTAGTACTCCGGTTTTGCACCACAACTGAATACACTCTGGTAAACAAGTGGGTGTATAATATTACTATGATAATGGAAATGAATAGACAATGATATTTTTAATCACTTATCATATCCTGGTGTTCAAATAATAACTAGTAGTAATCCAATAATCAAAAGTAATAAAATCTAGGATGATAAAAATGGCAGAGTTTTAGTCGAAAATTGTGGATTAGGAGTATTGGAACAAAATGAAATATCTGATAATGCAATGGCTGGTGTATGGATATAAACAGACTCGAACACAACGCTTAAATGAAATAAAATCTGATGGTAGAGGTGGTGGAATTTGTATATCCGATGATGGAAAAGTTATTCAAGAAGAAAATGAAATATTCAAAAACTCTCAAACTGGTGTTTTAATTTCATTTTTTACTGTTTTTAATATTAAAAACCTATGTGTTATATTTATCATGAAAAATGTATAAAAAATTATTTTTATTGATATTTCAAAATCAAATTTTAACGATAAAATTGATAATTATAAACTCGATTCTAGTATAATGAAACACTCTTATTTATAATAACTTAATAAATCTCAGAATCAATTATAAAAATGCAGATAATAAAATAAAATAAGAATATGATACAGAAAGTTCATAATTATAAAAAATAATATGAAAACTAAAAATTGTTAGTATTAATAATTTTTATTACACGCGATTTAATAAAAATATAGTAGAAATAAAGTCTATGAGATTTGACATCGTTTCCGTGCTTTAAATGCTCCTGCGGGGTTTGAAGTTTAAATCACTGCATTCTAACTACGGCTGACAAACTTAATATTGAGACTCGAGTAGCAAAAAACTATCCGCGCGTAGGCGGAGTATGCGGGTGACAACTAGTACTATATAATTACCTATCATAACTGCGTAACTATTATATTATATCAATAATATAAAAATAATAAATATAATAAAAAATTTTTATAATTAAAATGTATATAATAGATTAAAGTATAAAAAACAAAGGAAAGAAATATTTATATGAACAATTTTAGCTTATAACTACATTTTTTTTCTTAACATCAATATATATATATATATTATGTTCATGCTATAAATCTGAAAATAAAAAAACCAATTAATGTAAATCCCACAGTTAACTATTATAAATAGTCATTATGGTTATTAGCTTTGTAGTAATAAATATATTATAATCTATCATCTATGTTATAATATTCGTCGTCCATCGATTGTCGTTTCACGATCAACGGACGACGAATAGTCAGTTTTTCTCCGGCGTCCGTTGCGGTTGCATCGTCGAGTTAAATTATTACTTGTGCTTTTAATAATTATTATATTTTGTATTTTATGTTTCGCGTCGGCGAGCAGTGTTATTATTTGTTTATTGACTATTAATATAATTTGTATTTTACTGTGATTAATTAAGTAAATTATTATAACCTATATCGCCCTACAAATTCAGAAGTGAGATTCTTTTTATTTTATTGTATTGTGCGTGATCATCAAATCTAAATTTTATTCCGAAAAGAAATCAACTCGTATCGTTGTAGTTATATGATGAATATTGTGAATTTGGATTCTAACGCAGATTCAATGCGGTTGTTGCGAAACGGAAAAATCCTCCAGTCAAGTAACGCCGGTGAAGGGGGGGGGGGGCAAGCAGTGAGAGCGTGCCTAATCTGCAGAATTTTAATATAAAACAAACATTTACTTCTTTAACTTTAAATATTAAACTAAAATAACTGTACAACATTTTTGATGTATTTATATGACATTAATGGGTACTACTAATTTCATGCTATAAATCTGAAAATAAAAATAACAATTAATGTAAATCCCACAGTTAACTATTATAAATAGTCATTACGGTTATTAGCTTATACCTTATTCTTTAAAACAATGTTTTAATTTTTTAAATTCTCTTAAACATTTGTTTAGATTATTATTGTGTTTTTCAGCACATTTGATAAATTTAATAATTTCTTGTTCGCACTTGTTGTTACCTTCATATTTTGATGCAACTTTTTCCTAATAATAAGTAAATTATTATTATAAATAATATATTATTTATAAATTTTTAAATTATTATACATACAACTAATACTTTTGTGGTCTCGGCCACGATGATTTTAACAATATCCTTAGCCAGTGGTCGTCCTGTATCAGTAGTTTCCATATTTTTTTAATATGATTGCCTAAAATATTAATAACATTGTTATTAACACGAAAAAATAATTTTTTATAATAAAAATAGTCGTTTATTTATTATTAATAGCAACGATTGATAACAGTTTTATTTCAGCCATATATATATATATATAATATATTATTGATATATTATAGTATCAAACTATTAAATAATATGTTAAAATATATACTTTAAATAAACCTAGTGTTCGAGCACGGACGCGACGTATCTTATCGCAGCGCCGTGTCGGACGGGGAAGCTCCGCGATAAAATTGCTTTCCCCCCTCCCCCTTCTGCCATCCATCACTGGATTGCTGGCCGTCGGCTATCTGTCGCGGGCCAAAAAACTGTGTCTTCTCCAGGCGATCGAGCTTGACGCATCGTCGCGTCCGCTCACCGCCTTGCGCTGTGTTCGCCCGTTACGGTAGAGTTTGCCGTGACTGTGGGTGTTGTACGTCTTTTGTTCTACGGTCGAGCCGGATAGGTGTCCGTCTCGTGCCGCCCGCTAGGTGACAAAACATCGTGGTTTGCTCGGCCTTTTATTGCCGCGTTTTAAGCCTTTGGCTATATCCACTATGTTTGCGGCATTGTTGCGCCCATCACAATCTCCGCCGGACGTGGATAGTGTGTGTTATCCCTTGGCGCCGTTATTGTCAAGTTTCGTGGTGGACATCAATACGTGTCCCGTGTGCCGCCATTCATCGTCTGCAAAATCTGAGTGGATGGAACACCACCAACGTGTGCAGCTCCCAGGCCAGTAACGTTATTTTTTTATGTTGTATATTATCTACTGAATATTATATTCACTACGGTGATGCTGTAATTTATTTATTAAGCATATATATATATATATATATATATACGTATTGTTTTTTTTTGTATATTATTATCTTACTGGGGCGCCTCTGATTGTACTATTGTATGTATTTGTTATTATAGTGAAATATTATATTTCATTTATTATTATTATTATTGTAATATCTTGGGTCTCCTTCCTTTTCCCATCACCCCGCGAGTTGTTGCCGCCAACCGCTTTATTCGTAGGAGCGGCTTCGGCGCAAACATTTTGGTAGCAGAGCGTGGTTATCCGACCTCACTGGGGGGGTTCGGTAGCGGTGTGTTTTGGGAGTTATATATTTGTTGTGCCCTGATATTTTGGGTATCGAGTACGGTGCTTGGAGGTTCACCAGAGGTTGCCAATTTAGTATTCAGGTGTATTTGTTGACCGGTCTTCCCGTTGGTGAATATACTATTTAGAGCCCAATTTTTTTGTATGTAGGTACTTACTGCTGTGTAATGCGCGCCTATAAATTGGATAGCTGATATTATTTATTATATGTTTTAGTTAACTGCACCGGTCAGTGTTGCAATCAGCTCTTATTATATACTTTAATAATTTGTATGTAGGTAATCACGCTGGTCGCTATCTGGATATCTTCGATATATCCCAAGTGTCGTGAGATAGTACGTACACGCGCCGGCTGCTATTCTTGATATCGTCGATATATCTATATTATAACTAATTAGTCGAGTCGGTCGCGGTGCTGAGTTACATCAGTTGTGCAAATAACGAAATTGTGCCGGTCGTTGAATTGATATCGCCGATATATCGAATTATTATTATTATTATTCACGCCGGTCGTTTTATATTGTTATATTTTTTCCATAAGTATATTTTATGACATTTTGATTATAGTTATTATTATAGTATACTGATTAAACTTATATTGTCCGATCACGCCAGTTGATTACTGTGTCGTATTGTCGTGGCTCGTGAATCAGTTTGTAACAGGGACTGAGACCTTAATGGTGTTAATGGTTTAGGTAAGGGTTCGGGTCTTAAAAATATTTTTTTAGGGGTTTAGGTTAAATTTCGGAATTTTATGAATTTTTTTAAAGGTTTCGGTTCCAACCGGTTTTTAACCGGTACATAGGTACATTATGTTTTCAAACTAAAATTGTTAATACAATAATACATGAATATAGGTATACTACTGTTTAGTGTATACAGTATGTTACATTCATTTAGGTACAAACTACTGAGAAAGTTTATATTGAAACCCCATGAGAACCTGTTTCATTATTAAATATAAGTACACACTTTACACTTACAGTTGATAATAATTTATAGTTGCATTTTAACAAAATTATTCAATTGGCACAATTAACAAATACTGGTAAAATACTTGTTCATTTATTCAAGATCAAATGTTGTTAGGATTTATATACATTTTAAAATAAAGTAGATAGTTTAGGTTTTGAATATTTAAATCCATTATTTTTATTGACAGTAAATAAAACTAATTTAATAATATATATTACATGAACTTAATTACTTTCTTTTACGTTTTAAACCTGACATTGAATCAATTGTATTATGGTCATCTTCTATAATATCTTCTTTAATGTTTGGAGATTCATGTTTCTCAGTACTAAAACATTAATAAAAATAAAAATATAACATTAAATTCATATTATAGGTACTACAAATATTTTTACCTTTTTTTCATATTATATTCATTTTCAACTTTATCGAACAATCTGTTTGTACGTACTACGTACTAACAATTGGTCTTCTAGGTTTTAGGAATTTATATTACTTCTATACGGTGACAAAATGAATTTAAGGCCTGAGAATTATAGACGTTCAACACTGACTTGAGTTGATGGAACTGATAGTAAAATGTCTATTTGTCTAAACTATTTCAGTCTTAAAGAGCTACCTACAGTAAATAATGTATTTTTTTCTTTGCCATCATAAGTTATAATTTCACATATTTACATAACCAATAGTTCGTTTTAAATAAAATAGTTTGAATACCATTACTTTGAAATTGAGTAAATATTTTTCTAAATAAAATCCGGCCCTGTATAAATCTGAAAATAAAAATAACAATTAATGTAAATCCCACAGTTAACTATTATAAATAGTCATTACGGTTATTAGCTTAATAAGGTATTATTCTTTATAACAATGTTTTAATTTTTTAAATTCTCTTAAACATTTGTTTAGATTATTATTGTGTTTTTCAGCACATTTGATAAATTTAATAATTTCTTGTTCGCACTTGTTGTTACCTTCATATTTTGATGCAACTTTTTCCTAATAATAAGTAAATTATTATTATAAATAATATATTATTTATAAATTTTTAAATTATTATACATACAGCTAAAATCTTGACGGTTTCCTCAACAATAATTTTCACTACGTCTTTGGGTTTTAAGGAATCCGCGTCCATCTTTTTTGAATATGATTGCCTAAAATATTAATAACATTGTTACTAACACGAAAAAATAATTTTTTATAATAAAAATAGTCGTTTATTTATTATTAATAGCAACGATTGATAACAGTTTTATTTCAGCCATATATATATATATATATATACAGGGCCGGATTTACTTAAAAGGCGCCTCTAGGCTAATAAAACACAAACGCCCCTACTCCTTGGAACATGATTTATTCAATAAGAGTTGAGTGCCCCCTCCTAATTAATTTACTAATTTTATGGTTATACAAAAATGTATATGTAATGAATTAAATTATAATTTTATTTAAGTCAACCTAAAAAAATAAGTCTTACATTTTTGTTAAGTAAGATACTAGACCAGAAGGGCAAAAAAAATACATTTTATTATGACGACAGAAAAAAAATTATTCTTAATATATTTTATTAAATAAAAAAATGATCAAAATAATTAATAAACAAATAATTAATGCATTTTTATTTCATCCATAATACTTATTAATTAATAATATTTATATTTGACGCTTTCTTGACTTAGTTGCTGCAAACGTATTTATTAAGTCATCAAAGTTCATAGATTCTAGTAATTCTGAATTCGCACTAAATGACGCCAAACTAGATACCTTTGTATCTGAAATGGAATTACTTAGATAATTTTTAATTTTCTTTAAAATACTAAACGATCTTTCACCAGTTGCATTTGATGGAATGATGGTTAGATACATTTTTAAAGCAGTGTCTAAATTTGGAAACGTTGGAATAATTTTTTTTTCTCTTAAAATTTTCAAAAACATGCCGGGAGATTTTTTTATCTGACTCCTTTATTTCAATCTTATTTAAAAATTGCTTGAAATGTAAACATTCCTCATACAACTCATCGTCTAGGTCATTAGAATATTTTTCAACTAATCTTTTAGTTCTTTCTTTTAATATTTCCGGGCATATAAATAACAAGTCTGATAAAAAATTAAATAGACTACCAAGTTCAGTGTAAGCTTTTGATCTTTCTGATAATTCTAGGACCAGTTTGTCAATTATCACGAAAAATTTATTTATTTTCATAGCTTCTTTTCCTTCTAAAATGACTTCATTTGAAGTATCTACAAAAAAAAAAAAAAATTTCACCATCCACAGCTTAGCGCCCCCCAAGTAGTGGCGCCCCTAGGCTATAGCCTAGGTAGCCTAGTCCTAAATCCGGCCCTGTATATATATATTATAAATTTGTTTTTCCCTATTAGTTAAACATTCAACCAATTTTTCAGAAAATGAAGTATTACATTTTTTAGTTTGAATTTTACACAAAATCCAGCCTCCATAAAAATCGGATAATGTAAACTGCTCATTTTGGAACTTTTTGGTACATATTTTTGATGGTAACAAAGCTTTTGAAATAACTTCAGTTTGATTCCATTCTGAATTATTTAAACATACTTTTTTAAATGATGAATCATTTGCTGCCATATTCTGTATAAAGAATTTAAGATATTTGACTCTTTCCAACATATCCAACGTTGAATGCCAACGAGTTAGACAGTCAAGTATGGGAGACTTTAATTTTTCTTTTTTTATTATGTATAAGTATGTTTGGTTTCGAAGTTTTTTAACCAATGACCGAACTTTTAATACTTATTTAATAGTTTTTCAATTCCATGATCTTTCAAACTGTCCAACACAGCCAACTGTAAGGTATGAGCCACACATCGTACACCTAAAAATCAAAATTAACATATTTATACATATTTATTTTTTTCAAAGGTTTTTAATTTTTCTAAATATAAATTTCATGTTTTTTTTGTAAAAGAGTATTTTGAGAAAATCAACCTGTAAATATTGAACTGTTGTCTCTAATGTTTTGAAATGATTGAATTTCATTCAATATATTTTCAGTTTGTTCATAATCATAATCTAGACAATAGGTATTTTCTTCTGTATTTTCAGCAAGCAACTCGATGATTTGGTCTTCATCAAGATCAACATTATTTTCTGTACATGTTTCACTGTTCACGCTTTAAATTATAACACAAATTATAAACTTATATTTAAATACATGTATGTGTATATACAGATGTATATATATAATCATTCAATAGGAATTAAAGAATATTAATCTTCATTTAATTTATGTAAACAATTAAAATTTAAGGTTTAATTTATAGCACATATGCCATATACATATTACATATTTACCTGCAAACAGAGCTGCTATCATCAATATCGACAATATCCAACAAAGTTGGTTCACCATTATTTTCTGATGTACTAGCTGATTCTTTTGTGAACTGTTGTAATTCTGAAATATCTTTTTCAATCAAGCTCACAGCTTTTAACATATTAGCCGACACAACTGGAGAAATCCAGCAATAATTTGCGTGTAATCTGCACACACACACATAACTGGAGAAATCCAAAAATAAAATTCGCGTGTACTCAACACACACATACACATTCTCTGTTCTCTCAAAAAATCGCGTATAACACACCACACACACACAAATACACACTTACTGTGGTACCTCGAAAAAAATCGTGTATAATCAACACACACACAACTGAAAAAAAATTCGCGTGTACTCAACGCACACAACTGTAGAAATCCAAAAAAAATTTCGCGTGTACTTAACACACACACTGATCACTCGAAAAATCGTGTATAATCAAAACACACACACACACAACACACACACACACACACCACACACACACACACAGAAAGCCGTAGATTAACGAGCCACGAGTTGGGCGCCACTTTGTCGTATACGCCGATTACTCGGACGTATACCAAAATAAAGTTAAACACAAAATAACGCAAAATAACTTTATTTAAACACGATGTCCGGTGGTGATCGAGTCACACGATCACCACCACTGACCCCCTTTGCTGTCTTAGCCATCTCACTTATATATTACACTTACAGTCGAATTACTATCGATTGTTCTACATTTTTCTATTACTACGTTAAATTTACAATTATAGACACTATGATTATTGTGTAATTGTTATTTTAACCCGATTAGTAAATTATTAAACAAATTTATTTACATTTCTTATTATTATATCTTGCTTACTATGCTAACTGTAATATAAAGTTTACTGGCACCGAATTGCACAATTGTTATTTTAACCTATTTCTGTGAATAATTAACTATTGCTTAACTTATTGAATTTTACTGTTTTACTTATTGTTTTGTCGCCGCGGCAAATCTTACGATATAGGGCAGTTGTTTGCCGCGACTCGCGTGGACAAGATAAATTTGGCTACCAAAATAATTACAATAATCAATTATGTTCCTGTATATATATATTAATATGACACTGTCACATTGTCACACGAGGTTATAATTATAATATAATAACACAGGGCCCCGGAATAATAATAATAATGAAGTATAAATAAATAAATAAATAATACAAATAATAATACTACAAAATTATAATATCTAATATACACAGTTTTTTAACTTACCAGAAAGTATACAATTTATATATATAAAAAGAAAAAAAAGACGACCTGATTCCGGCGGTGGGTCGATCCGACGATCCAATTTGGTAGTCTTCACTTGTACGGTGAAATGTTATGAATAGTTTAACGAAGTAGGTAGGTATTATGATCGTATCTTATATAGAGAATACGGCCACGTGTTTTCAAGATTAATTCGAATTGAACTTCAATTTATTTTATTAAACTTTATTTATTGCTTCGTCGGCTTAAATTTTGAAATCTCATCGGTATATAAATTATAATGAACTGATAATAACTCTTATAATATAAGAAAACTAATTACTAATAACTCTTATAGTTAATTTTTTCAATAATAAATTAATAAATAAATAATATTGTCCGTGGTTACGAAAAATATTATAACTTAGCCCCATTGTCAGATGTTATGGTATAAATTTGATCATGTTCAATATTGTATTTTTTTAAGACATTTAAAATAATTTCTTTTAAATAAAAACCTAAAATACCTATAGGTAATATAAATGTTATCTATTTATTTATTTGTATAGTTAAAAATTATTTACATTAAGCTTAAGTGAAACGCATAACAATTAATATTAATATTTAATTTATACCTGTATGTGATTGAGTAAGCTCAATTAAGGCAAGAGTTCTGAGCTTGATATAATCACCCACAATGTATTGTATATTAATTCCCAAAAATGATCGATTTAGTTTCGTCACAGCATCAAGTTTTAATGATATTAGTTTTGCTTTGGTAAAAGCTTCAGTACGAATTTCTTTTTGTATGGCTAATGATTCTTCATGTACATACTGCCTATGAATTATAAATAATATTTAATAAATAAAACATTTTCAAAAATTTATGTAAAACATTATCTTACTTAATAGTATTTAAATTTATACCTAGCCACTTTTTTATCTAAACCATCTAAAATTGGATTTATAATTTTTTTGAAACCACTATCATTTAGTACACTATATGGCCGCCCATTTACAGTGACTAAATCTACACAGGCGCTGATTAATGTATGCATATTAATGTTAACTTTAACTTCAGGTATAGAAAAATAAAAAAGTTTTTCGTGTGCTTTGATAACAGATGTGTTAATTTGGTAGAAGATTTTTTTATATCTGTATCTTTAACAAACATCTCTTCATATACATCCTGGTGGGAACTCAGGTGTCTTTTCAAATTTGTCCCATGCTTTCCCTTAAAACAATATACAAACTAAATTAATCAAAATATATTATTTAAACGTTTCATAAGTAATCTGCTACAAAGCTACACGTACAAGTGCAGAAACAACTTGAATATTACATAGTTAACTACCATTTTAATATTATTTTAATTATTTTGTCAATGATTTTAAACTTAAATTAAAATTAAATGAACATAAAATGTTTAAGTGTAAGTGTAAGTACTTACTTTTATTTTTCCATTGCAACTTTTACATACTGACTCGTTAGATTTCTTATCGTACACAAAATATTTATAAACGCATGACACGGTATGACGTCCCATAATTTTAATTTAATACTTTTCAAATTTCAACTAATAAAATAAAAGAAGACTGCGTGTTCTTGCGACTAAACAGCAAATAAAGCAAATACACCACTATCCACTGGGCACCGATATTCGATAATAATTTATAAGTCACGATATAATATACTGTGTTTGACGTGTAGATATCAGATATGTAATAAAAATAAATACTTCAAAATCCCAGTGTAATTTTTATAATTGTAAAAATAACTTATGTGTCCGTAGAAATTATCCGTTATCGTGTAACATATACATGATGTATATTTATATTCCATAGACAATATTATTATATACATTGGTCGATGGACCATCATTGTCGGCCGCCAACATACGGGCGTCGCGGCCGGAAAAAACATTGCGTAAATATTATATATAATAAAAAATATAATTATTGTTTCTACATAATATATTTTTAGTTTAAAGAGTAATTTCTTTCGACTTTAATAGGAACTTGAAAACAGTAAAAGACCTTAAAAAGACCGGTATTCTTTTGGTATTATTTAAAGGTTTCGGTATTGGTTAGAGTCTATTAAAAATATAAAATACAGGTAACGGTTATTTTCGGTCCTTTAATTTACGCTAGGTTTTAGGTTCCGTAACCGGTTCTTTTCGATCCGGTCTCAGTCCCTGGTTTGTAACGACATTTATTTATTATTTTATTCAGGTATAGTCTTCCTAAGACGTGTATGGTTGCGTCCGCCACCATGGCCGAAGACGAGGAGCGTCTCCGCGGTATTACGAGGGTGTTAAAATTGAATATCGTGAAGCGTGCGACCGTGATAGCGCAAATTCAGAGTACATACGACATGGGGGTACGTGTCCGAACCGACCATAGTCTAGCTTCCGTGTATCTCTTTCATATTGCTGACTTAGACTCTCTGTGGCATGAATTTGTGTCTTTTGATATGATCGTATTAAATTGTTTGTTTGAGCTTAACCGCGCGGACGAGTATTCGCCTGCCTTACGGTGCTCTATGCGCGAGCTTGTTGACGTGTCAAAAAGCGTTTTGACACAAATACGTCCTATGGGTGCGAAGTTCACCACCCCATCGAATACCATTATTCAAGTACATCCGACGACTTGTGAGTCAATTCCGAGTACATCGACGACTGTCCACGGCCAACGTACTATTGTTCCGAGTGGACGTTTTTCGAATGTGTTGTCGTCCAGTACGTCAGTGTTCGGTACAACCCCGACCGTATCCCGCACACCAGTCAAACATTCATTGATTCGTGAATCTAATGTGTCGGGTTGTAATTCGTTGTTTCTTAGGTTGCCATTGACTAAGTTGATTCTTGCGTTTGGGCCTACAGTAATGTCGCCGAAGCTTGTAAGGCCGTATATTCATGATTTGTTTAGGGACAAGTAGCTCCTTCCCGGTGTTATCTGTGCAGCACGTGATGCAAGTGGAGCCCATAAGTGGTCATTGACCTGTTCACAAGTTCCGTCCGTGTTAAAGCGCGTTAGTGCGTCGCCGGAGTCGCGTACGCCGCCGCATGTGTACCCTCTCCACCCCGTAGTGTTCCGTCAACCTACAAGGTGTGTACGAGATACGGGTCGCCGTCGATTTCCGTGTCCGTCGTTGTCGGTATATATAAGAAGATACTATATTAAACTATTATAATATTACATATTATATTATTGTATATAGTATAAATGATAAATATTTCATTAAATTAATATTATATTAGTACATACCTTTTAATAAATTTAGCTTCGGGTTTTAAATCGTATGTAATTACACTACGACCTACGAAAACGAAATGAATAATCGAACACGAGGAAATCCATAGACGAAAAAAATACGTCCAGTAATATTCTAAATTCTAATATGTTCTTACGTGAAAAACTGCCACCACGTGGAAGTGTCCGCCATCTTGGATTTTATGTGCAACTTTTCAGTGTTTTTAAATTATTTTTAAAAATATTAATTTTATCACAAAAATACCTCTACATAAAAATATTGCTGACATAATTTACAACAAATATGTATATTTATATATTTTTGTAGCTTAAATAGGTGAAATGTTTAATCCATCCACGCGTTGTGATATTTGATGTTGCGCGCGTTAATAGTTTATATTACAGGTACTGCACTGTGCGGCGTAGCTAGTATAGCTACGTGTCTGACTAAATTGTAAACTAATAAACGTAACAACGCCAATACAAATGAAATTTATAAACAAACAAACATGGCAGTAATATAATTGTCATTAGTAATAACGGAAAATATATAACAGTTTATTTTAAATTGGTCGGTAATCGGATACTTAATAAAAATTGGTATTCATATAGATGTCTAGTAAATAGAATAAATCGATTGAAAATAATGCCATCGTCGCAAGATTTAAGAAATTTTGGAAAATAAATGTCAAAATATTTGAACCAGCTAACGAAGATGGTCTTAAAAATAATATTGGTGTAGAAGATCAAATTGTATTACCTTTACATAATTATATTATATTATTATATAATTTATCGTTGGGATAGGAATTACATAGGATGTCTTTCACGGGGTTGTGTTGGATATATAATGAAAGGAAGTGGTTCAAAAAAAATTTAAGTACAATTTATACGCCGATATCTGCCGATAAAATGTTCAGTGCGGTCATGCATACATGATACATGCATATTGCATACTCTAGAACTGTGAGAGAACATATTACGTTGGTTTATTTGGACCTATGAAATATCATTCATCCAATTGCGACCAATTAAATTGTAGATGATACTCAAGATGAATACGACATTTTATATGGTCAAAGCAGTCCTTTACCCAAATGCAAACGTAGAGTGCATTGTAATATTTGTAAATAAATTATATGCATAATTATTATTATATATTACTTAAAAAAAAATCGTTAAAAAAATGTAAATAATTTATGTTAAAAAATATTTGTTAATTGTGTACTAAATAAACATTTTGAAAAATTAACCATACATTATTAAATACAAGTACTCTAAATAAAATATAGACTATAATAGTGTTAGGGAGGAAGTAATGCGAAAGCGGTTCCCTCCCGGTCGTCGGTTCAAACGGAAAAAAAAAAAGACTATAATAGTGTACCTTTGTCTTCAAACATAAAGACGTGTAATATCTATTTATCAATAGTATACAATATAAGTTATGAAATGTTACTATGTTAGTACATACAAAAAACGTAAAAGTTTCGTTTTCTAGCTTATACGAGTGAGACGTGCAACCTGTATAATATATTATAGACTATTAAAGTGCGGCGATGAATCCGGACGCAGAATCCGGCCACCATACTAACTAAGCAACTTATTATAGTCGAAGGCAACTAGGGAGTCAGATCCTCCCAGTATTGTACTTATAATTAGTTTAATTTTGTTGTAATATTAGTGAATGGGAGATTGTCCCACCGCTAATAACTGTTGTTGTAATTGTTATCAATAAACGATGGGAGTCAGAGAAGAAGTAATGCTAACGCGGTTCCTTCTCTGACTCTCGATACAAAAAAAAAAAAAAAGACTATTAAAGCGCGCCACATCAAATATTACAACGCGCGGGTGGATTTCACCGTTTACCTATTTAAGCTACAAAGATATATAAATATACATATTTATTGTAAATTTTGTCAGCAACATTTTTATGTAGAGGTATTTTTGTGATAAAATTATTTTTTTTTAAAGATAATTTATAAAAACTGAAAAAAATCACATAAAATCCAAGATGGCGGACACTTCCGGACCTCAGAGAGATTGCGAATTTTTTTCGGTTAATAAGGAACCCACAACCAACCTTTCTGCAAAATTTCAAAACTTTCCGATTTAATTCCAGTAAAAATCGTTAAATGACTGGACTAGTCATTTATCATATCCTGGTGTTCAAATAATAACTAGTAGTAATCCAATAATCAAAAGTAATAAAATCTAGGATGATAAAAATGGCAGAGTCTTAGTCGAAAATTGTGGATTAGGAGTATTGGAACAAAATGAAATATCTGATAATGCAATGGCTGGTGTATGGATATAAACAGACTCGAACACAACGCTTAAATGAAATAAAATCTGATGGTAGAGGTGGTGGAATTTGTATATCCGATGATGGAAAAGTTATTCAAGAAGAAAATGAAATATTCAAAAACGCTCAAACTGGTGTTTTAATTTCATTTTTTACTGTTTTTAATATTAAAAACCTGTGTGTTATATTTATCATGAAAAATGTATAAAAAATTATTTTTATTGATATTTCAAAATCAAATTTTAACGATAAAATTGATAATTATAAACTCGATTCTAGTATAATGAAACACTCTTATTTATAATAACTTAATAAATCTCAGAATCAATTATAAAAATGCAGATAATAAAATAAAATAAGAATATGATACAGAAAGTTCATAATTATAAAAAATAATATGAAAACTAAAAATTGTTAGTATTAATAATTTTTATTACACGCGATTTAATAAAAATATAGTAGAAATAAAGTCTATGAGATTTGACATCGTTTCCGTGCTTTAAATGCTCCTGCGGGGTTTGAAGTTTAAATCACTGCATTCTAACTACGACTGACAAACTTAATATTGAGACTCGAGTAGCAAAAAACTATCCTCGCGTAGGCGGAGTATGCGGGTGACAACTAGTACTATATAATTACCTATCATAACTGCGTAACTATTATATTATATCAATAATATAAAAATAATAAATATAATAAAAATTTTTTATAATTAAAATGTATATAATAGATAAAACGCATAAAAAACAAGGGAAAGAAATATTTATATGAACAATTTTAGCTTATAACTACATTTTTTTTTTAACATCAATATATATATATATTATGTTCATGCTATAAATCTGAAAATAAAAATAACAATTAATGTAAATCCCACAGTTAACTATTATAAATAGTCATTACGGTTATTAGCTTATACCTTATTTTTTAAAACAATGTTTTAATTTTTTAAATTCTTCGATACATTTGTTCAGATTATTATCATGTTTTTCAGCACATTTGATAAATTTAATAATTTCTTGTTCGCACTTGTTGTTACCTTCATATTTTGATGCAACTTTTTCCTAATAACAAATAAATTATTATTATAAATAATATATTATTTATAAATTTTTAAATTATTATACATACAACTAATACTTTTGTGGTCTCGGCCTCGATGATTTTAACAATATCCTTAGCCAGTGGTCGTCCTGTATCAGTTTCCATAATTTTTTTAATATGATTGCCTAAAATATTAATAACATTGTTATTAACACGAAAAAATGATTTGTTATAACAAAAATAGTCGTTTATTTATTATTAATAGCAAGGATTGATAACAGTTTTATTTCAGCCATATATATATATATATATATATATAATATAATATATTATTGATATATTATAGTATCAAACTATTAAATAATATGTTAAATATACTTTAAATAAACCTAGACTCAGTCAATTTACTATATTCTTAACTTTCTGTTGATAACGTTAGTAATGTTTCAGGAGAAACTTTTTTGGAAGCTATTGTTAATACGCCAGATTCTCTTAAACAAAAAAAAAAAATCTATTATAAGTCTAGTATAGTCTAGACCAGGGGTGGCGAACCTATGGCACGCGTGCCAGAAGTGGCACGTTGACCAAATTTCAGTAGCACGCAAATATTATTTATCTTAAAAAAAAATTATATTTAAAAGTTTAGTACCTATGAGAAATTTTTAGAATCAAATTTATAAGTTTGTAATAAAACTTTACATATATACTATTTATTTATTAAATTATATACCTAATAAAATGTGTGTAATTATTGCATGCTTTTTTTTTTCATCTTACCTAGTAAAATTCATTTTTTTTTTTTTTGGCACGCGAGCATATTCCAAAAAACTTGATTTTAAATTTTGGCACTTGACCCAAAAAAGGTTCGCCACCCCTGGTCTAGACAGAGAACGATGAAGAGGCGCATGGCAGGCAGCGTTGCCCCTTAATGGGCCGTAAGCTGAGTAAGAAGAAAATAGTCTACCAATATAACAGGCATCGATACTGTACAAAATAAATATATTTATAAATTTATTAGATATAATATACTTATTTACATTTAATCTTATTATTTATTATTATATTATTATTATACAGTGTCGCCACAGTGGCATTCTCACCACTTTTGGAAGTATCACTGGTCTAAGTCATTTTCAGAAATTCTCCGTAGAATAGTTTAAACCAACTTTGGGATGTTTTTGTACAAATACAATTTTAAAAAATTCCCTTTTAATTTCTACACATTGTTAAGATGCGTCATAAACTCATAACTTTTGTTTTAATATTTTGGAAATGGAACATTTTATCAACCTCCTAACCTACAACAAAAAATAAAAAAATAAATTAAAATTGTAGAAAAGTCAACTCAAATACTTATTGTTGTATTCATTGTTACTAATGTCAATTTTAATTTTACTTCATAATACATATTATAATCGATCCTACTGCGGCGATTTGATATACACGGCCACCCGAACGCTCTAAATTTATTGCATTCTTTTCAAGTTATTTTTTGATTTTTTAATTTGAATTTTGAAAATTAAAGCTATTGCTTTCTCTTATACGATAAAATACATACGTCTACGATTTTTTTTTAATACCATATTATTACGATTATTATTAGTATAATATAAAATGTAGTACTACAACGCGTTAATGGAGTACATTTTGAATTTTTATGTTTTCAATTTTTATGACATTTGATATGTTTTATATAGTTTCCTACATATCAAAAACAACATCTGATATATTCTGAACTTTGACATTAGAAGGTATGGAAATTATGGATTTAACTTTCGGACATCGATTTACATCATATATTATGAAGACTGATAGCTAGACATTCAACTACCATTTTCACTAAATAAATTTTATAATATGAAAAAAAGAACCAGGCATGCGACGGGACACGGTATCAGATTGTTCATATTATACTATATTGGCATTATAAACCTACTATTCACGCATTGTCCGCGATCCGACGCAGTCGGATTGCCTACGTGGTGGGTGGGTTTAATGGCGTTTAATTCGATTTTTCCCAATGATAACTGACAACTCTACTTGAATGCTCACAATATGTTATTCGACTTTATACTTATAATTCTACAATACAACATTAGACTTTCGACGTCGGAGGCGCAGGCATCACGTGATGTGATGATTGATAGCTAGACACTCGACTATCATTTTCGCTAAATACATTTTTTTATATACAAAAAGAACAGGGCATGCAATAGGAAACGGTATTACACCAGTTTAGGACTGATAGCTCAATTACCATTTTTCGTATTTATTTACTCGACTTCAGTACTTTTCTTACTTTTTTAGTGTATGATTTCTTTTCTAGACACCCGATTACAATTTCCGACCGAATTCCTGATAACACGATTTTCACACGACCTCCTCGAAGGCGCCGAAGGCGGCTTCCACCAGCCCAGAAATCGAGGCACACCGACCCCCTCGAAGGTTAGGTTAGGACCCCCTCGGCTCCTTCCAAACCACCGGAGGTTAGATTAACTAAAATTGTGACTACTAGACTTTTTACGATATTTTCTTTACAGTCCCGACTCCGGTTAGGGTATTCACTTAGACCGAGTTTCACAGCAGAGCGAGGCACACTTACACCGAGGCACACCGGCCGCTATTATTATAAGTATATATATATATTATAAAGTGTAGTACTATAACGCGTTTAGGGAATACATTTTGAATTGTTATGTTTTCAATTTTTATGAAATCTGATATGTTTTATAGTTTCTTACATATCAAAAACAACACCTGAACTTTGACACTAGGAAGTATGACAATTTTGTTTTAATATTTTGGAAATGGAACATTTTAGAATATCGCACCCGAATGCTACAATAATTAGCTTAATTTTAGTTAGATATTATTATTATTTTTAGTAGGTACATTTATTAATTAATATTAAAAATAAATGAATAATTAGGTACTGTTAGATAAATGCAATTGAAGCAAATTGAAAAATACAATGGATTATACAATAATTGTATTACCACTAAATGTTATACTATATAAAACAGTTAAGCTAGCTATAGTAGCTAGGTATTGTCAATAGTATGTATAACTTATAAGAAGATACTATATTAAACTATTATAATATTACATATTATATTATTGTATGTAGTATAAATGATAAATATTTCATTAAATTAATATTATATTAGTACATACCTTTAACAAATTTGTCAACAAATGCAATAATCCACATGATATTTTACTGTACGATATTTTTGATGTATTTATATTATAATAGTAGTATTAATTTAGAAGCCAGTAGGATACTAATAGTTGTAAAACACTGTAAATGGATTTTATAATTATATGATTGTTATTTATTAGGTATAGGTCTAACTAACAGATGATGCTTGAGTTTTCCAATTTTATACAAGGTTCCTCATAAGTTATTCTTACAGCGATTGGAGTATATAATGTATTTAATAGAGTAGTACCTATTCACATTTTTTTATGAAAAATAACTTAGGACATTAAATTTGTTTACAAGTCTATGAACAATAATTATAATTTCTACCTAATAGATAAGTAACAGACCTATTATAAATATTTATAATAACATAAATTTAATGTTCTGGCCTAATAGTTAAAATTGTGTTTGGCAATATTTATTGGCTGAATGAGCGTTTGTAGTGTTTTTATTATTATTATAATATCGCACGTGCATAGCAACGACCACCTACTAATAAATGAATTCTACTCTTTTGTATCAGTCAGTATTGTTATTACTATTTAGATTTAAATGATCGGAAATTTTCAATATTTTAGTTCAAATCTTTAATATCTACACTGAGATAGATAAGATATACACGTATATCGTATGTAAAAATGAAATGTTTTGCCCTTCGATGGTGGGGGAAGCGGGATTCGAGACGGCTCGTTTTTTGTATCATTGCGGGAATGGCGAGTGCGCGCTCCAGTATATCTTATCTATCTCAGTGAATATCTATGAATCGTGTACCCATCCGTCCGCAGTGCTATCTAGTTGTTTTATAATATGTCTATGATAACAATATTTTTTTTTTTTTTTATCAATTTTCAAACAACAATAAAAAAAAATTTGTCTACTTATCACTTAAAGATAATATTTTTTTCTCCTGTAAAATAAACATAATATAAAAATTCAATATTGTGAAATGTGAATGACGAATGTGAATGATGTGAACGATATGAAGTGAACGCTGAACAATATGCCAGTATCCTACATTGATACGCAATGTGTGTGTTTAATAAAACAATTGCAGTTTAAATTATTTAATTTTGGTAGAATATGAAGCAAATATTATCATTTGATTGTAATTAATTTACAATTCAAATTTAAAACAATAGTTTATTAATTGCTGATACGTCAAAATTTAACTATTTAATATCAAGTACATGTTGTGTCCTATTTTGTTTTGTGTAAGTCATTTTCTTTGTTATACGCTTTTGTGTCTATAATAGTAATATAGTCTATAGTCTTATAGTAATACCATATTTGTTTATAAAACAATTTATAATATTAAAGCTGGTTGTTTCAGCTCTGATTTGATATTTAATTTGATAATAAAATAAACTAGTTATGGAAGACCCTCAGAGTTTAGAAACAAATAGATTGCAATCAAATATAATGAACAATAGTACTTCAGTAGACGAAGAACATGTATGTAAACTGGTTCTTTACACAGAAATACCAAGTATCAAGTAAGACATCATTGTTATAATATAAGTTACCTACTAATTGTATGTGTATCTATAATCTATATTCTATATATAATATGATTGTACTTATTTAGCTTATAGAGTTATAACCGTGTAATAAATTGTTCAAATAAGCCTTAAAGGTTTAATTGACATTTTTTGGAATGATCTTTTGTCTTCTTTATAAGATAGACTCAACAACATAAAAAATACACTACTCTAGTGTGACATAGATGAGTAGGGTTAATTTTTTTCTTATTTACAACTCTTAAATTAATTTTCAAATAATAGCTTCCATTTTGCTAATACAACCAATTTAAAATTTTAATGTTAATTTAAATAATATTCATTGATATATTTTTATAACTTAGATACCTAATTATAATTAAATATTTTAAATATTATAATGTTATTTTTAAACGTTTTATTTTATACTTTATTTAATTATTTATTTAATTTTGAAAGATAATTAAATTATATGATTACAATTTTATTAAGGATACTATATGATTATTATTAGTATTTAATATCATGTATTTATTTGTGTTATTTTAAAGCGTTCGTGTATGGGATGTAGCAATACTTATTCCTAACCTAATATTCATGATGTACTTAGTGACCAAGTTTAGTCGTGCAAGATTAAAACTTCGAGCTGCCAACAGTCCTATTTTTTTTACATTTTACTGTTTGGTAAATAATATTTTTTATTATCATAATACCTTTGTTTATTTAAATAATCTTAACTTTTAAAAAGTTTTAATCTTACTAAAAGCTCTTTTAACAATATGTTTAGGTTTTGTTCAATGTATTTACAAGTATACTAAGATGCCTAATTTCAATGACACTCGATTTTAGTAATTTGGCTGCTGATTCCATCAATATAACGCTTTGGATTATAGTCAAATGTTTCTTTTTGGCTACTGAAATGAGTGTAGTAGTATTTGCCCTAGCTTTTGGTTAGTAAAACAATAAAAAAAATTATTGTCAATTTGAATTTTTCTCCTATTTAAATAAAATACAATTATTGGTATTTTTGTTGTATACGGTCTACTTCACATTACTATTTTTCATGTGGTCTACCATGTGTTATTTAAATTTAATTAAAATATTATTATATATAGAATAGGTTGTATATAATAATTCATATATATCTATAGAAAATATTTATTATTTATTACAATATGATTTGATGTCTCTCAAAAAAACTTAAACAATAAACATAATTATTAAAAACTTTGATTAAAATTAAGTTTAAGTTTAATAGGGCTTGATAGTTGATAGGAATGATTCAGTATAATATGCACAGTACACGAAAAGTGTATAGTAGACCATACACAACAAGAATATCCAATTATTTAAAATACAATTAATGTGGTGTCGAATGAAAACAAAAATATTTTATAAATGCATCTAATCAACTTAACAGCTTTAAAATTAGCATAATATTATCAATAAGAATAAATTAATAATTGTATGTTTATTATAGGTCATATGGAAAGTAGAAGCAGCATAAGATATGTACTAATCACCACGTCATTTATTTCATTAGCTTATTCGGCTAGTCAAGGAGCCTTGGAAATTTTTATGCCAGACTCCATTTTTAGAATCAACTCTAAAGATTTAAATTTATTTGGTCATGGTGGTATTGTATTCTGGTTAATAAGTTCTGTCATTTTTACTATGGTAATATATTGAATAAATTAACTGATGTCCATAAAATATTTATGATTTGTTTTATCTTATAGCTGTATTTGCTCATACTGGTATTGCCTCAGACTAGACTTCGGGAGAAACTTGCATTACCGGGTAAATACTTTTATTGTTTTCATTATTATTATTACTGAAAAGTTTAAAGTTTATGTGATTTTAGTTTCTTTAAGTAGTCAAAAAACTTATTGTTTTGACTGATATATTTTTTTAAATTTGAATTATACTTTTATGTTTCATTTTTTCTTTATTAATCTTTATCTATCCAAGGTAGATTGACTTATATTTAATTAATAAACAAAAACTTAACTTTCCAATCACAGATGACGCTTAGGTGACAGTTGTGTACTTTGAACAAGCAGAGAAGGATTTATTCTGCCACAAAATGTATTTTGTCTTAATAGCCAGTGACACAAAAAAATAAATTTCAGTTATGATTATAGGTTATAACTTATAACTTATAGCCTTTACTTCATTCAGAATCCCTAACTTCTCATTACTTAATTTTTATATCTGTTTAAATTTTGTTGTCTTTATTTATTGACTTTAGCTCTATAAACTAAATATTTATTACTTTCCTAAATGTATTAAAAAATATGCTAAGTATTTTAGAATTGTAGTTATTAGAAACTGTAACTTTCTAAAAAATTGGTATTACATAACATACATTAATGTACATAGTAAAAAAAGAAATATATTCTCAAAAAGGAGGATATCATTAATGACTTGTATCATACAAAAACACTTAATAAATGGTTAAAATATTTTCTGTATTTTGTTATTTTATACTTTTTTCTAAAGAAAAATGAATAATAAGTAATGATTAATGAATAAAAATTTGTTTTTTTTTTCAGTTAACCGGTCATTTTATGTATATGTATCACTTTTAGCAAATTTAAATGGTATTGGCTCTATTGGTTGTACATTTTTATTACTAACAATTAAAGAAGGGCTTTGTATTGTCGATGTCACAACATTTCTATATTTTACACTATTTACACCTCTAGTCTATGTTACATTTTTGAGCTCATTCTTTAGGTAAATATCACTTCAAATAAATAAAAAGTATATACACTATAAAAATAAATGTTATTAATAATTCATTATTTATTTTATTGTAGTGTTTCACAATCAAGTATTATGTTTTCATATAAAGCACAAAACGATGATCGTGTTGAAGAAGATACTGTATCATTACCTCATCAACCATCATTTTCATCCTTAAAAACCGATTCCGATTATATTTATCAGGTAAATATAGTAAAATTATAACTTAATTAACTTCAACACTAAATAAATATTATTAATATAATTATTTAAAGTCTATTTAAAAATAATATTATATACATACCAATAATATATATATTTATTATTAGTAGTTATGTATTATCTTTTACATCATCATATTATAATATTTTCATACTAAATGTTTTTGATTTATTAATTTACAGACAGATAATATATACAACAACACTCGTTTTTCTGTTAGTGATAGACAAATAGCAAATCCATTGTACAATGCTTCATTGCAAAGTCCTGATAGCATTACTGGTTATAGCATGGATGAGCAAACTATTGACATTGAAGAACAAAAAAAGTAATAATGTATATACTATATAGTTTTAGAATATTTTTCTGGTGTTCCTGTGTTTGTTTTATTATTTTAATATTTTTACTACCTAGATGATTAAGTTGTGTAATAGATAATTGTATAATATATTTTTAAATTAAAATGTAGTTAATTTAATTAATTGGTGAAATAACCATCACAATTTTAAACTATTCAATTATTTATTTATTACTTAATATTCTGTTCTTTATTTTTTTATTTTTCGTTTTTTATAATTTTATTTAATTCTAGATTTATAACGTTTTTATAGAGTATTATATAATTGTATAGTACAATAAATTTGTGATTTATTTTTGTTTACCTTATGCTTAAATTATAATATCCAATATATAATTATAACCATAGACGTGCACACAGGGTGTGCCAGGTATGCCGTGACACACCCTGTCGCCCATGGCTTTTTTTTAAAACTTTTATTCATTTAAGGACCTTGTTTAAATTTTAAGCTACAAATAGTAAAAGTTAGAGAAAATAAATTAGGCGATCTAGCAAAAATGGCAATATGCTAAGGCTAATGTATGATGGTATGAACACTATGAACAGTATTATTGAAAAGGTGTAAAGTTTTGAGTTCTACACAAAGAAGATTAACACTAAGTATATTATTTTAAATTTTTATATTCACTGTCTATTAAAACATTTTTATTTTATTTTTAATATTCTAATGTAGGTTACTACCCACTAGGTATATAGGTATATACTTTATTGTAAAAATATATCTAAATGTTGTGAAGCATAACATTTAATCAATATGAATTTTTTTGAATTGATATTTTGCTTTAAATTTATCTTTTTTTAGGTTGAGGGTTAGGGTTAGTTTTACTTGGGCCCATATAAGAAAAGCGGCCTAATTTTCTTCATGGCACACCCCATTCAAAATTCCTGCGCATACCTATGATTATAACTTAATAAGTGAATTACACTTAGTTGATTCCTATAATTTGCATTATAATTTATAACACTACATAAAATTAATCAAATGTCAAATAAATTATAAACATAATCTAAAAAAAATATGAAAATATGGTTTTGATTAAATGTTGTGTTCAGAACCCTTTAATTATAAATATCAGCAATTTATTTATTTATTTTGTTGTTATTATTTAGTCATTCAATAACAAATTATAGCACCATTTATAATTTTTTTTTTTATTTATTATTATCATACATTTTACAGATGTAAATTTATCAATTGTAATCAATATTAAACAAATTATTATTAAATTATTTCAATGGAAAATAAAACTAAATAACCGGCTCTTCAATATATAAATTAATGTCCTTTTTGTGATTGTTTGAATTGAAAACTATTATGTATTAGTTAGCATTGTGATACTTTCACATTTTTAAACTATATTTGCTTTACTGCATTGCAATAATAGTAATAACTGGTAGTAACCAATCGCAGAAATATAATAAATCAATATTGCCATACCTAAAACAACAATTGTTAAATTATATTAGTCATTGAAATACACAAGAATAATGATTATGTTATCAAACAATATTCATTATTCAAAAATCTATTAACCCTACAATTTTAACGAAAAATACAGAAGTTATTTTATTTTATTTTTATTTTTATTACAAAACAGAAAATATAAGTAATATAGGTACAGAAAATATATTATACATAATAATAAGAAGGAGAAAATACTTATAAATTACATTAACTTAAAGATAAAGTTACAAATTATTAAGAAAACTGAAACAATGGGTCTTCATTAGCAATACGCATCATACTAAACATAGGTTTATTATGAGAGTAATAAGTGGTGCAAAGAGGAATGAAAAACGGGTGGAATGTAGGGATTTTAAAATTTAACTGAATTAACAATACAGGACAATATTGAATATATAGAGTCATATATGAGGTGATATAGGAACACCTTGTTTGCAGATACACGCCTATCAGCTAGGGTTGTTAATCCAAGCCAAGATGGAGACTATACTCAAAATGTTAAAAGCATATATTTCTGAAAATCCATCAAATTATTTTTGTAAGTACTCTGGTAAAACAATAAAATTTGATAAAGTTTTATTAAAATGTAGGTAGGTACATGCGGGTTAAGAATTAAATTATCTTCTGTTTACTTAAATATACCCAGGTCCCAGTTTACTTCACTTTGATCATTTTAATGTTGTTGAAACTTGGCTAGGCAACTCATAATATAGCTTAATATATTTGATAAAAATATTTATAGGGAGGGTTGATCGTAATAATCAATAATAATAATAATAATCATCATAATAAAGGCGGTACTTATCCTATATAGTGGTGTTTTGAAAGCTGTCAATAAACATTTTCGTTCTCACTTCTACTTTTCCCTTCTTCTGATATAAGTTGCAATTTATCTATCATAGTTATTGGTTTATTACTAATGACACAAATCCTTGTTGGTTTAAAGACAATTAGATAACCTAACCTAACCATACTTGAAGAGTTAATTGTGCTTTTGAATTTATTTTAACATAATTATTTACTATAATAATAGTAAAAACCAATGCTTTAATATTAGGACAAGAATATTCTATCTAATAATATTAATTTAATTGTCTTTAAAACTTTATTTCCAATAGTTAAAATTGATTTTGCTCTCTACAGTTTCCCATTTCAAATATTAGGATTAAGTGTTAACTCTACCGTCTATTTAAAGCAGTTAAATTACAAATTTAATTTTTCTTGCGGTATAATTATAACGCTATGAAAATTGAACGAACATGAATTTTCATTGACTGGTCTACAGTAAAATTTTTCTTTATGACAACTGGATGTCTCCTTAACACTTGAAACATTTTATAATATTCTCTATAGCTCAACAAAATTATTTATTCCTAAATCCTATATTGATAATAACTTAAGTTAGGATGTTGTGACCTAAAATAGAATGTAAAAATGCCCTAAAAACTTCAAAAAATGATCTAAAAAATCTAATTAAATGAGTGAAAAAAATGTAAAGTAGTGGTAGTGAACTAACGGAAAAGGTCCAATTTTTATTATAATTTAGAGATATGGGTGTAATAATAATTTAAAATATGGATTATAATATTATAAAATAATAGTATACATTTATATTTTATTATTTTAAGCATTATTTAAAATTATTAAAAATAAATAAAAAAGAGTGGCCAAGTGAGTAACGCTCTGCTGTATAGTAGGTCACTATAATTTATGTATTAAATTTGAATCCAATGATAGGTATCATTGTATACGAAAAACGAATTTGAACGGAGATGATTTGTCAGCCTATAGTATATAATTTCCAGTGGTTGCTATAAAACTACATTAAGAACAACTCATTAGGAACCTAGTATTAAATTTTCAAGTTGTTTTGGTCATCTAAAATATTTTTATCAACACTTCAAAAAAAAATTTTCAGAAAAATCAAAAATTTCTGTTGTTTATAAAAAAAAGTCAAATATTTTGAAAATTTAACTGTATATATAGATAACACTAATATAAACTTTTGTTGAAAATGTCAAGTATTTACAGTGATTAGTTTTTGAGTTACTATCATATTAAAAAATCGATTTGGTCGAAAACTGGTTTTGTGTAAAAATTTCCGTTTTTCCGTCACTTTTTTTTGGTTTTCTCGATTTTTTTGAAAACTGTTAGAAAATGTTTATTTTACATCTATACCTAATGCATCAAGGATGTTCACTTTTCCATCGGAAACCACCCCCGAAGATTGAAATTGAAGCATTATTTTGACAAGTTATGGCGTTATGCTGTACACAGACAAAAAACATCATTGTAAAACCAATACAGTCATCATTTCGTTCAGAATCAAAAAAATTAAAGTGTGTATGATCGGAGTATGTCTGAAAGAGCAATTATTTTATCAATGCAAATTTTCTTTAAAATCTAAATTTTGAGAAAAATGTTGAAATATGATGTTAAAAAATAAAAAAATGATAGAATAAAAATTAAAATATTCTGCATCAAGGGAGCATGAATCAAATGTTTAGTTAAAATAGGATTGTATAAAACATTATAATATACTAATCAGTAATCTATGGTAGGTATAGAATCAAAGGAAAAAAAATGCAAAAGTCATCTACATCCTAAGCCTAACTAGTAATATCACTCTTTCTATGACCTATAGGAATAGTATAGGAAAAAATTGAAAAATAGCGTCTTCATCAATTTACTATTTAAATGATCGCATTATCGCAAATATTATTTGGATTTTTCTAAGCCCAGGAGAATTATATAAAATAGAATCTATTATCTAATAGTTAAATTCTAATTCTAATATAAATAATATTCAAGCTCGTTTATCACATATAACCCAGTCTTTCGGACCCTAGTTATCTACTAAAACAAAAATAATATTTCATCTATACCTATTATAAAATTTAATAATATTACTGTACTTAATACCTATTAGTAAATCAATGTGCATGATGAAGTATCTAAATTGTTAAAGAATATCATAACTCGGTAAACATAATTGATAAAGGATATTCTTGATTTTAAATAATTCGATTTCACCGTTTGTTTTGCGACATACCTAATACCATTGATTATATATATAATCAATGCTAATACATTTGTTTAATGTATACCTACTCAGTTCTCCCTGCCAGAAGTATTTTTAGAGTTGAATGGTTTTTTTATTTGTATAGGATTGCCGCAATTAGCCATAGACTACAGAAAATAAAATATAATTATTACCTATATACTTAAAAATACCTAATTTTAAACCTGTGTTTAAAATTTGATCAAAACCACTCAAATGAATGTGTCGAATGTTGAAAATATGTGTAGTTTACAGCAGTGTTTACACTTAACGGAATTTAGGAAAAGGTAAATCTGTGGAATTTAATAACACTACCTATGCAAAATTAAACTAATTAGATAAAAAAAATCACTTATTGTGGACTGTGGTCAATATTTTTTTTAAAAATTATTTTACACTAATGAGTCATTTTTAAACAAATAATTATTAATGATTAAACTACCAAAGGCCAATCTTCCCATACACTTGCCAAATTTTATTATTATGTATTAAGTACTTAGGCAACACATGGACTGTAGGTAAAAGCAGTAGTTGCCACTAAATTAATTATTATTCAATAATAGAACTAATAGCCAATGGATAGGAATATGTTTACGAAGAAATTAAAAGTAAAATGCACGATATATAAATACAATATAACTCATGACGTGCCTACATTAATTTTAATATTTATAAATATTTATGAGTTTATGACTTAGGTATATAACTTCAATGTATATTAAAATGAAAAATTAATGCCACCACCCCCACCTAGTTATATATAGTAAGTCATACTATTATTTTATACAATATCAAATATGACGTTATGTCGTCTTTATAAAAGTTTTGAAATTTATATATAGGCGCACGTCGCTGGTGTCTATATAATTTTAAACACAATAGCATCAAAGTTGAGTCGTTTGACATTTAATCGTTAAGAGTTCAAACGTTATAAGGGTTAGGTAAAAGGTAAATGTCAATTATTATAATATACTTATAACGTACCTATAGGCACATAATAATATACACTGGACGTCGTGCATAATGGGTATGTGTGTGTAAATGTTAAAATTAACAAAACCATTCAAAACCAAATTCTATACTGTTCGTCGTTTTCCCGAGCTACTATAGTAGTATAGTTATATATTGTAATGCGCACACGCACACACGGAAGTTCAGTATGCGAATTAAGTATAGACTTTATAAAAAAAAACTGTTTAAGTATTTAAGGTGCGGTGCGTTGAACTTATTACCGGACGGTTACTGCCATGATCAATAAATCACGGTTAATAGCAATGTGACACGAATCTAGCACATTATTCAAATTATTAAGAACGGTATAATTTTGGAACAAAAATACTTGTCGTTCGTATCGGCCAATAACAATAATAGTCAAATAGTCAATATTAGGTATAATACGCATAACTACCACCTGCAGTTATCACACGGCGGCAGCAGTACGGCACTCGCTAATACGGGCGCTATAACAGAATAGGTAAGTCGATTAATTGACTTTAACACCAGTAGCACCACGATTTAAGATATTATATAGGTACTAGGTAGGTATACCTATTATGGGTATTTATCTTAAATTTTAATATCTGGGTACTAATGTATTGTTTATTTAAGTACCTTTTCAGTATCCACTTAAACGATCTGAAAGAATTTTTTTTTATAAATCTCAAGATGTATTTCGAATCCCGTGCCATTGCCACTGGTCTCTCGAACTCTTGAATTTGGTCATTTGTAATATTTACAATTTCCTATTTAGCATCTGTCTATTAACTTTATTAAGTACCATAAAGTCAGGGCCGTATTTATGAATTTGCCACCCTGGGGTAAAAAGAAAAGTCTCATTGCGCCGATTACAATTTTTATGTTATTTAAGTATAAAAAGATTAGCCACCTGAGACAACAATATCCAGTAACACCTCCCTAAAAACGGCTCTGCCTAAAGCGTAAACTATATGTTTAGGTATTGTTTTTATAGGTTTTTGATTTGGACCAATAAATAATTAATAAATTATTTTATATGCCCATAACTAAGTAACATAATACATAAATAATATAATTATTATAGTAAAGTAGGTGGGTAGTTGATATTTTGATCTAAAAAAAATAGTAGCAGTAGTAACTAGTAGTAGTAGTAGTAGTATCACAGACTATGTGGTGGTATTAGATAAATTGATAAATTAATAAATGATAACAATTCAAGACCTACGTCCCATACGGCATACAAAAAGATAAAAAGATTCAGTACACTTAATAATTCATACCTAGTGGTCATTGACACAGTTCTACACAATTTTTCGTCAAGTACACATTAATTGTTTAATTTAATTACCCATTAAAGGTACCTATTTCTACGAAATTAGAATTAATTTTGTACAAGTGATTTAAATCGATTACCTTTCTTATTTGTTTTTAGCCAACTACAATAAATGTTTCTATATTAATTTATTGTAACACCATTATGGATATTTCACTTGAAAGCATTTCAGAATTAAGACGATCATTTGAAGATAAACTCAACGAACAAAATGGTAAATTTACTTAATATTATTTTAAATACCTAAACAATACTGTATTAGACAGTAGACACCTACATAATTCCTATTTCCTATGATAATTCACATAATTCAATTTGGTCAAAATTGAGCATTTTATTTTTAAAGCCAACTAATTGTAATGATTGTTGACATAACATTTTTTTATTGTAAACATAATGGCAAACATTCTGTTATTTTTTACTTAACAGAAGAGTTTCATCCTATGGATCTGGCAAAAATAAATAATTCAGATTCATGGCTTAAACGGTTTTTAATTCATACTGAAGGTAATCAAGAAGAGGCTTTATCCATGTTATGGAATGTATGTGAATGGAGAAAATCGTTTGGTGTTAATGGTAATATAATTAAATATATCACAAGATTTTAATCTTATTTTTAATGTTTTATATTTTAATCTTTATTCGAATTTTAGAAATTAGTGAATCAAATGGTACAGTAAGAATTGATTACTTAGAGGAGGGAATTATGTTTCCCCATGGTGTAGATAAAGACGGTAAACTTATGTTCATTATCCGATGCAAATTGCATTTTAAAGCTTCTAAAGATTCTGAGGAATGTAAAAAGTGTGCTGTATACTGGTTTGAAAGAATGGAAAGGTAATTTATTATTAAATTACTTTAATCATAATGTATTATACCTGTATATTTTGTAGATTAACTAATGGTGATCAAATAACAATATTTTTTGATATGATGGGTTCTGGTTTAAGTAATCTTGATATGGAATTTACTAATTACTTAATAAATTTACTTAAAATGTATTATCCAGCCTTTTTAAATTACATTATAATTTTTGAAATGCCATGGGTTTTAAATGGTAAGTTTTTGTTTTTTTCCATTTAAATAATTTAATTTTACGAAATTTATCTTATTTAGCGGCTTTTAAAATAATCAAAACATGGTTACCAGCCAAAGCTGTGAAAAAAATTAAATTCCTAAGTAAACATAATTTAAATGAATTTGTATCAAAAGAATCAATAATGGTCAGTTGGGGTGGTGAAGACAATTATAAGTTTAATTTTGAGCCGGAAACTAAAAAAGTTGAAGAAACCAAGAAAAAGGTTTAATGTTTATTGATTAAATATTATCCTAAAACTATTTAAGTTTTAGGGCTTCAATTCAATGAGAAAGCAATTTCAACTGTATTCTACAAAACAATCAATATTTTACTTTTTAGGTTCATTTTGCAGAAACAATGGAAGTAAAAAATTGCTCAGGTGATATTCGAGATATAGTATGCATGCCAAAAGGTAAATATTTGTTGTTTTATTGTTTTAATAAAAACCATTTATTATATAATTAATTTTTATTATGGTTTAGAGCTTAAACTGAAAATTAATCCTAGTGAAGTACTTACATTCAATAAGGATAATAGTAATGGCTATAATGAATTAATGGCAAGCCTTACATTTATAAATGATTATAAGATCCAATTGCATTCAAAGTAAGTGAAATATTAGTTTTTAGGTATTTAAAAATATTTGGGTATTATATATGTTGACATTTTATTCCTTTTTTTTAGATAAAAACCACTTGTCTTGTTAAGTATAAAGTTCGTCCAAGTACAGGTACACTTATGCCTCAAGAAAGTATAAAAGTCACTTTTGTACTAAATGGAATGTCGATAAAACAGACTGATGTGATGAGAGATAAATTTTTAGTCTTAGTAATTCCTGTTGGAGATCCCAAAGATATCGCAGAAATGTGGAAGGTATTTTTAATTTATATTTATTCATAAAAATATAAATACTCAAAATTTAAATTTCAAATATTTCAAATTTTATAATTTTAAAACACACTACGAGAGATTGCAATTCGTCCAAACATCTATTTAATAGAATTCGTTCTACCATATTGTGGTTGTTGCCTGGAAATCAATGTTAGGTGATGTGCCATATGAAACCAAGTTTTGATTACTATTGGATTACAGTGTGCTGTGGCTCAGAGTAAAGCAAAAAAAAATTTTTAGACTTTTCAATGTTTTTAGTTTTAAAAAGTTTGGTACTCTCAATATGTATAACAGTCAAAACAAATACTGAAACATATTACATTTGTACATTTTCCATATTATATGATGGATAAAATTATTTATAAAAGTAATTTATTTTAAATTCGTTTCTTAGGTACAATGGGAAACCAAGGAACAACATATTTTGAAATGTAAAATTTTTAATGAAAATGAAACAGTAAATACTTGGAATTCTTATGATCAGAATCATAATAATGATCTTGAGCAAAAAGTTGATAGATTAATGAAAGTGGTAAAGTATTTTATTTCAGTATTTATTGGTTTTTTAATTACAGTTAACATTGGACTACTTTAAATTAATTTTTTTCTATTAAAAATAGTTAAACATTTATATAATGTATATTGTATATAAATATTAACTAACCTGTAACCATTAGTAAGTGTAAATCCAGGTATTATTTACAATTTTAAAATATATAGTCAACATTTTTTTTAGAAGTTCAAATTTTCATGACATTGGATGTTCTGTCGTATAAATTTTAACAATTTTAGTTATTTTGTTATATCTAATTTTCAAAATATTCATTAAAGAAATTTAAAGCATTCCATTATAAATTATTATTTCCTTTTTAAAATTAAAATTTAAAAAATGTTAAGATATACATTATATTTTGAACTTTTTTCTTGTAAATTTTAATAAAAAATGTTAAGCTGGTCCTAAATTCTTAAAAATGTTGTACTAGATTTCACAGGCTTAAATAGACAAAATTCTTGGAAATTATAAAAATTTGATTTTGTAAAATTAGTATTCATCTATTATTAACTCTTATAGAGGTTAACATTATCTACTTAAGAAACAAAAATAAGTAATAACAAAATCAATTTTAATTGCTTATTTTATTTTTATTGACTGGTGGTATTCACCTTATCTGTAGTATGATATTTACAATGATTCTTTCATAAAATTATTTATTATTTCAAAATAAAATAATGGGTTTGAGCAAGCATTTTATTTAATAATTTCCAGTTGAAATATAAACATTTTTTTTTTTAATTTTTGTATTTTTCATCATTATGACTAAGTTTTTACTTTTTTAAACAATGACATACATTTCATTTTTCAAAGAAGAATATTTTTGGAATATTTCTATGTATAAAAATAAAAATTTGGACTAGTAGTTAATGAGTTAAATAAAAAAAAAGTATTTAAAGTTTTTGTAAACAAAGTGGTAGGGTATGAAGATACCCAGCCAAATCAATACTAATCCACTGATTTAAGCTTTTAATACCTATGCCATTAAATACTTGTCCAAATTTTGATTTTTATGTATTGAAATATTTTGCTTCTAAATAAAAAATGTATGTTTTCATTCAAAAAAAAAAACTTAATTCAAACTTAAAAATATACTTTTTTAAAATGTTTTATTTTACCTTGAAAAATATATTTTTTAAATCTTAAATGTGTTTTAAAATAATGAGTGTTGTTTGATAAAAGAATCACTTAGTATATATTATTTATATACGATATACATTTAATTTAAAAAATCCCACCTACATGTTAATACTATAAGTGTTATACAAAATTATATTGTATTAATAATTACTATTAATATGAAAAATAAAAATCAATTTGCTAAATCTAATAAAAATTTCAGGTTACTACTTTAGAAATGTCCAATCGTGTTCTATCTCAACATATGCGTTATGTTAAGTTTTCATTATATATTATACTGTTAATGTGTTTATTTGCATTTGGATTTTTTTGGGCTGTATTTTATCATAAATAGTGAATTCTAGTTAACTAATTGTTAAACTTGTTTAATTTATATAATTTTTTTTTAGAAATATACATTATTGTGAATTTGAATTTGTTTTTTATTTTGATTAGTTTCTTAATAATTTATATTCTTAAATAAAAGACTGATTATTTTGCTAAGAAAACTATTAAAATTGTTATTTTATTAATAAAGTTATAAATGTATTAGTATACATACATATGTAATGAAAACAAATAACAAATAATGTATTCAAAACAATAAAAATCAATATGTATATTAAATATTATTATAATAAAAAAAATGTTATTTGAATATTTATTTTTATTTTTTTTTACAAAAAATTACTTTTTATTCTCTCACAGGTCGCTATTCAATACACATATTATTATGCAAATAAATAACACATTTAAGATTCAAGTTACAAAATTTTTTTTTATCAATAGGCAACTTATTTTTTTCATTTAGACACAAAAGTACATTAATATTTCATTATTGTTTTACACTTGTTCTTTTTACAGATTTACATAATCTGTAATTATGTTATAATATTATGTTTCATGATGTATGATTTAGTTTAAACAACATATTTGTTAATTTATTAATTTGTAATAATTATAATTATAAATTATATACATTTCAAATATCTTTTAGCCATATTTTCATGCTTAAATTATACATTAATTCAAATTTTGATTGTTGAGTATAACATTGAATAACTATACATATTTAGGTATGGACTGGAACCTGCGATATAGAGAGCGATCAGTGGCCATTCATGTTATTCTAATATTGTTTATTTTTGCGTGTTTGACTTTCAGAGCTGGTGTAGTTACAATTTTCAACTTCCTATGGTTAATCCTCAAGATCTACCCAAAAAATAGGACATATCATTTCGGCTGCATGTTGCTGAAATTTATGTAGCCCTCTAATAATATATCCAATACATAATTTGGGTGAAATTTATACTGATATTTTATCGACATTTATACGTTTTCCATCCCATTTTTAGAACTCTAAATTAAATATAAATATATACCTATTATCTATATGGTTGAAAATATATAGTAAATATATAAAAACTTGATAGGCATATTATTACTTCCCTCATCGCAATGTAAACTTCGATTACATATAATATATTATAATTTAGTATTTATAAGTTCATATTCGTGGCACACGCATTTTTTTCATTATAAATATTATATTATTCATTAATTTGTAAACTCGCTCAAACGATTGGTTATTTTTTTTTTTTTTTTTTTATTGAAATAGAAAAAAATATACAATCTGTATAACATAATACAATAAGTAATTTAGATAACATTTTTACCAGTCTGGACGGCTTTATTTAAACTTATTTTCCGGCCAGCCAAAATAGTATAATGCTCTACTCGGAGAAATTCAGAGAGTGATTCGCCCAAAATAATGATGCCCATATTACTTGAATCGTTGTATATAAAAAAAAGGTTTATTTTACAGGTTGTAAAATTGCAGGTAACTATTGCGTTCTGTTTTGTGTAAGCAAATCGGCTATCCAATTATTACAAGGTGGATATCCACGACCACCTTGCATTATTATGGATGTTATCGCGTTACCTACTTTAATTGATCGATAGTCAGTAAACTGCACTACTGTACATTATAGTGTACTATAATCGCTGAAATGTACCTATAGGTACAGTAGTTAGACTAAAATATTATTTAATTAGATACCTACTACCTTATGTGATGTGTGTACATATATCGTACAAATGTACAATGTACCTATACCCATAAAACTATTAATTAATTTACAAATTAAACTTAAAAGTGCTTTTTTAAATTATAGATTGTACTTGTTATATTTTTATTTGTATGACTACAATACATAGTAACTGCAACATAGTCAATACTTTGGAAAAAGACATATTATATTTAATATTTATGCATTCAAATAATTTATAATTTAGTAGGTATCGACTTTCGAGATGCCACAAGCACGGATCCAGAATAAATTTACTAGGGGGAGAGCGACCATGTGCATATCGTAGACACAACTTATAGGTACCTATTAAATAAAATCTAGGACGTAATTGTAATAGCAGTATGCTAGTATACGATTCCTATCACTTCTTCAATTAAGTAATTTATTAGTAAGTAATAAATAATTAGTCAATCTATCAAAATCGAATAGTTATAAGTCATGATATAAATAACTTATACTATTTATACTTACAAATTAAATAAATAAAGTTTTAAAATAGTAAATTATTGTATCATGGTGGATCAACCCTGTATGTAAATAGTGTTGGCTTAATAAAGTCTACAAAAAACAAACTTGCGTAGTTGCGTGGTAGTAAACCATAATTATGCCTTACAGTTTATAGTGTGTGAATATATTGTATAGATCAGCTGATCAGCAGTTAATTGTATTAAATGTATAGTCTTTAATCATTATATTAACAATTATAAACGTAGGTATGTAAAGTTTGAGTTTATAATTTATATTACATAACACATTACCTAATCTACACAATATAGGTCTCATACTTTCGTGTAACACACATAACTGTTCCAAAACAATAATTTATGTTTCGTGATGAATACTTCGTACTTTGAAACAAATAGCACCAGATAAATAAATCATGATTATAATCAAGTGTAACACACCCATAAGCAAATATGTGAGCATTAAATGGTTAAAAAAATTTAGGTTAAAAGGTTAATTTTTAAATTTTTAACTTAAAAATTGATTAAGTTGAGTATTGCAAAATATTAATTGATTGACAACAAAACATTTATTTTAAAATTATTATACCTGATCGCGGAAAAAATGACCACGGAAAAAAACCAAAAAAAAAAACTATAGTCTATACACATTACACAATGAAATGTTTAAAATATTTATAGGTAGGTATATACATAAATAGGTACACAGGCTCGTATACAGGGGGGTTGAACCCCCAAAACGAAAACTAATAGTTATATAATTTGTAAATAAAATAAAAATTAATTAGGTAATTAATTAGTATATTTTGGAATGCTAAAATCACTCTTTAAATCTAAAATCTAATAAAAAAAAACAATTTAAAAGGTACTTATATTAGGCCAATTGTACTGTACGCTTGTGAGGCATAGCCTTAAACAAAAAATTATGAAAAAAAGGTGGCAATATTTGAAAGGAGAATACCTACTAAGACCCAAAAAAACGAGGAAACTAACGAATATAAGCGCAGAACTAATGATATTATGATGACTTAACTAAACTATACAATCTACAGGTCACAATAGCAGTAATGAAGAGCAAAAGAATCGGTTGGCCAGGACATATCTGGGCTGTCTGGCTCACCGAAGGAAAACTATTAAATAAAATAACTTCATGGAAATCGGACAAAAAAAGACTAATAGGTTGATCGAGACAACGATTGTGTGTTCGTGTACATCATAACCTAAATTTGATAGTAGAGAATCCAGAAGAGATAGCAAAAAATAGAGATCGATGGGAAGAAGTTTAGCAGTGGTCATTGCGGTAATAGGCCTAGATGGCCCATATTAAGCCAAAAAAAAAAAAAAATGAGTACATTTTTAGATCACGTTTTTTTTTAACTTCTACTTCCTGTTCAAAATTAAATATAAGTTATAACTTAACTCATTAACTTAATATTTGTCGAATTTTATGCGGACACGAGTAAATGAGTAATATGAAAATGTATAGTTCAAAACCCGTAGCCCAACAGTTGCACATCACCCCGCAGCAATCTCACTATTCCTACCGCCACCATCGCAGACTCAATCATTCGTAATCATTGTTATTACAATTTAAGACAAATTTTTCGGCTGAAATTAGAAATAATTTTCTAACAAGTACGAGTGAAAATCAAAGCGGTTTTGTTCCATAGTCATAATAAGACCTAGATTTCCCGTCGAGATCAATTATTTTAAGAAATTTTTACTCTACGTTATCGTTTTGAATAAACGGCGGGAAACCGTTTGTATTTCGAACGTCTTTGGCGGTTACCGGTTACTGGTTCATGCATGTCGGAAAAAGGCGGGTTCTCGTCAACGCACCGGGTGTTGCAAAACAAAGTATACCGTTTAATAACAACACAGGAATGGAAAAAAATGGCGGCCGTTTTTTGACACCCGTACCCGTGCCGCCACCGTCCCCGTCATCGGGCGTATGCGTGCCGTCCCCGAAACCGCTGCGCGCACCGACCATCGCCGTTTTCCGACGCCCGTCCGATTCCGGTACACCGTTTTGCAATCGCATAGACGACAAGCCGACAACCACGGACGAGCCGTAACATATATAATCATATAAGGCCGTCGTCATCTCAGCGGACGTCGGACACCACTCCGCAGCCGCCGTCGCGAACACCGCGTAAGTACAGAACACTCATCCGTATTTCGCTCGTCGACGTTACAGGGTCGGAAAATCTCGACCGTGACCCAGTGCCGTGGCGTACGACACCACACCACCGTCGTCGTAGTCTTCTCGTTCGCAAATTAATATCAGCAACAATTAATAACAACGATAATATCAACACCAACAACAGTAATAAACCAGTGTATTGTAATATTGTTATTAATGAATATCGTCTCGTTCTTCGTCGTCGCGCATACATTACCCACTCGATAACGAGTCCATACGAATATGGTAATGTTTGCAGTTTTGTTCGGTCGCGGATTCGCGTCGTGAGCGTTTGTCGCCGCAGCAGCAGCCGTCACTGTCCACTATCGTTGTCGTTGTCGTCGCCGTCAAATAATTGTGCGCGTCGTGCCGTCGTCGTTCATGAGCAGCGCGGCGGTGGCCAACGGCGCGTCGTAAAATAATATGTGTACGGTTGCCGTGTGGCGGCGCTTTCATAGGATTAATATATATGTCTCGCCACGGCTGTTAATGATGCCCCCCGTGTACAAAACGTGTAAGTAGCAGAATAGTAATAATACGTTTGTACGTGCACGACTGTGCGACAATGTCTCTTTTCTTAATTCCCGATAGGCAGCGTTTGCTGACGTTTGGCGTGTGATTTCTTCCGCGTCTTATCTATTCGTAATATTATGTATACAAATATACAATTCGAAAATATCATCGTCGTGTCTATCTACTCTAGTCCACTGGTGACCACCGACCGCCGTGTACGTACGACACCGTTACGCGGTCGTCGTCCGAAATAGATTTTTTTTATGCGGTGTCGTGTGAAAATTGGCGTTATTCATGATATAGTGGTGTGCAATGATTGACGGGGTTTAGTTTTGCTCAGACCTATGATTAGAGATTTGCGCTGTGGGTGTCTATGCGCGGCTTTTGACGGCGATGGGCCCTAAAACGTAGATCGAAAATCGTTAACGGGGGGGTTTAATCGTACCGTGTAACCGTTGCCGCAATAGATCTCCACGACCAAAATTTGTATGACGCAAATCCAATCGACGCTTCGTGCGTCGTCGTTGTCGTGAATCCTTATCACGGCGGTGCGGCCCTCCTGCTCGGTGCAAACCGTCGTTTTGGATTTAATCGATAATAATATTGTGTTTTAGCACGGCATTATATATTATTATTATTACCATAGTGTAATATGGTATATCATATGCCTACATATTTTTCTCTTTGTTCCACCGTAGGTACTATGCTTATTACCGCGTTTGTGTGAACTATCATCATTTCTCCAATCGTTTTTTCACTTGTATTCCTTTGCGACAATTAATTATGTAATTTTGATGGTTTTTTTTTTTTTTTTATTATCTGCTTTTTTACAGTTTCAATATTGTATTATTACTAACGCTTCTTCAGGACTCTGATTAATGGTGACCTCGATTTTATAAAGTTTTTGTCCAACGAAATCTGCATTTTATTATTGAAATTTAAACAGTTGTTTATGATCAGAACTGATATCTTATTCTTATCAAGTAAACATTGAATACAATGTCTTAGTCAATTCTTGGTAACCAACATTGATTTGTGTTCTCTGATTCTAAACATTTACTATTTATTTATATAGTTGGTGTTAGCAGTGTTAAGTATATTATGTACATTCTATTAATTGAATATTTTGATTCAAAATATTAATTTAATGTTTGATTATAGGTATTTAATTGACAAGACTACAACCATGTCTGAAAACGAAGGAACAACTATTGGTAATTTAATTTATATTTACTTTGTATGATACCTATTATAAATCTTATATGGGTTAAAAAGGTTCTTAAAATCTTACTCATTAGTTAAAAAACTTTTAATTTACACCATAAACAAAAAATCAAAAAGTAATCATGGTAACTTTAAATCCTATATACTATATAAAAATAGTTTATATTAATTTGTTCATATAATATAATATGGTAAAAATATAAATACCAGACAATTTTTTTTTAAAACCCTGTTCTTGTATAAACTGATTCTGTTTTACGATATATTTTCATTAGTATCTACGAGTATGTGGGTTTTTTATAACATTGTTGTACTTCAATCAATCAATTATATCAGTAAATATCCAAATTATAAACTTACTAGCATACATGAAAAACCAGTTTTTTATATAAGATATCACACCATTCTCTAATTTTAATTATAGGTATTAATTTTGTTTTTAAACAACAAACATAACCTATAAATAGATGGTCCCTTTACCGCCTTTAACTTGGTCATTTTTATTAGTATTAGATGGTGGATCATCTGCAAATACTATGACTATTGATGGGACTCACATAAAGTTGGAGGCTTCAACCTCTGGCAATGAAAATATAACTGATATACAAAATTACCTGGATTCATTTAATAAAGAAATTGAAGGAAATGAAGTAACACAAGTACAAACTGGTAAGTATTATTTTTACTTATAAAGTAAATTTTAATTTTAATAAAAATGATGTATTTAGATGGGGACTCAGTAGAACATGCATATTTTATTGATCAAAATGTCCAATATTATTATCAAACAACTACAGGCGATGGCCAGATGGTTATGGTCGGAGGTAAGTTATAGTTAAATTTATTCAAATTTAAAACATCATAATTTTAAAATGCATTTTAATTTTAGGACTTTCAGAACATGATGCACAAATGATGGCTGAGACAAATGACAATAATATGGATAATGTCACTCAAATTGTTCTGCCTAATGTTCAAGATAAAATTAAAAAAGATATCCCTCAAGTAAATTAAAATAAAAAATATTAAATGAGACAAGTAGTATAATGTTTGGAATTTTAGATTGTTGCTTTAGGAGATGGTAGTGGATATCAAACAGTAACTCTTGTTCAATCTGATGCTGAAGCCAACAATTATGTACTTTATGTAGTAAAACAACAAAATGACAAAAATGATGAAACTTCAAATGTTATGGACATACAACAAGAACATGATCCAGATGATCCTGATGCTAGCAATGTATATGATTTCAATGATGGGGAAGACCCAACTTTACCAAAAAAACAAGAAATAGAAGTATATAAAGACATATAAAACATTTTTATTTAACTATTATTATTAAAGAAAGTAATGTAATATTTGTTTAGGATTCGGGTGAAGAAGATGACAAATCTAAAATAGTTAAATTAGTACCTAAAAAGTCACAAACTGTAACTCAAGCACATATGTGTAACTATTGTAATTATACCACTGGAAAAAGGTAATCTATATTTCCTTTTATTGGTTAAGGTTTAAAATGTCTTAGTTAATTATTACTATTTTAATGTAATTATTAATTAATATTTATTTTGCTCATATCACTAATTTTTTCTATTATAAAATAACTTAGATATTTGTTGTCTCGTCATATGAAGTCTCATTCTAAAGAACGTCCTCATAAGTGTACTGTTTGTGAACGTGGTTTCAAAACTCTTACTTCATTGCAAAATCATGTGAATACTCATACTGGAACAAAACCATATCAATGTCGAAGTTGTCCAAGTGCTTTTACTACATCAGGTATGCAAATTTATTAATTCTTAAAGTATTTATTATTATATCATGTTTAAAACAGATTTTTTGCTTACAAAATAATTACAATTATTCATATTACAGGAGAACTTGTTAGACATGTTCGGTATAAGCATACTCATGAAAAACCACATAAATGTACAATATGTGATTATGCTAGTGTAGAACTTAGCAAAATGAGAAATCATATGAGATGTCATACTGGTGAAAGACCATACCAAGTATTTACTATTAAATATTCCTTTATAACTAAATTTTAATAATAATATTAATTTTTTTAGTGTCCCCATTGTACTTATGCAAGTCCAGATACATTTAAATTAAAGCGCCATTTGCGCATACACACTGGTGAGAAACCATATGAGTGTGACATTTGTTTTTCTAGATTTACCCAATCCAACAGTTTAAAAACACACAGATTAATACATAGTGGTAAATTTTATATTTTTAAATATTAATATTTAATAGCACGGAAATAATTAAATTATGACTCTAGGTGAAAAGCCTGTATTTAAATGTGATCATTGTCCAGCGACTTGTGGACGAAAAACTGATTTACGTATACATGTACAAAAGCTTCATACTTCTGATAAACCTATTAAGTGTAAACGATGTGGTGATGCATTTCCTGATCGTTACCAGTATAAGGTATTGAAATATACATTTCTCCATTAATTTATTTGTCTAATAAGTATTTTACTTAAGGTTCATTGTAAATCACACGAAGGGGAAAAATGTTATAAATGTGAACTGTGCCCTTATGCTTCCATGTCTCAGCGTCATCTTGAAACTCATATGTTAATACATACAGATGAAAAACCATTCCATTGTAAACAATGTGATCAGGTAAATTTTTTTAATTTGTATAATTAATTGTTTTTTAAAACACTACAATCTATACTTATTATTTTTGAATAGTCGTTCAGACAAAAACAATTATTACGCCGCCATCATAATTTGTATCATAATCCAGCATATATACCACCTCCACCACATGCCAAAACTCATCAGTGTAATACATGTCAACGATCATTTAGACATAAAGGAAATTTATTAAGACATATGGAAGTCCATATGCAAGAATCAACTGGGAATGATCGAAATACAGCAATAAAACAAAGACTTGAGGTATTATTTTTTAAATTTATTATTTAACTTTCTAATTTAAAAGCGCTTAAAAATACCAATTGATACAAAATAAAATAATATATAAGTAATTAATTTAAAAATAGTGCATGTTTTTTTTTTTAATAAATTGGTATTATATGAATTCTGTGTAATTTAAATTTTGTAGCAAAATTCAAATAGGTTTTTTTTTAATTTTCCCAGAATGATTTTTTAATGTTTGAAATTGCTTTTAGTGATATTGCAATAATATTCTTTATGTGCAACGAATTCTAATTTGTCAATTATTGCTTGATTTTGGAATATTGTTTGTTAAAAAACAGTTAGTCTAGTGAAACTTAAAATGATCTATGTAGTACTATAATCAGTTAATAATGTGCATATAATAATATAATAATAATAATAATAATAATATGATGTTTCATTAAGACAATAATTAGGGATGGATTGATACTATGATACAAAAATGATCACCGATTTAATTGAAAATAACATTTTTGGCAAAAAATATAGGCTGATATTAAGAAATAATATATAATATATTATAATATAATATATGTAACACAAATTTAACTTAACACAAATAATTTCATAGTAAGAATTGATAAATATTTATAAATTATAATAGGTAATAAAATAATTATAAACTATTACATAAATTAGTAATCACATGTTTATATTTTTAAATAGTAAATTAAACAATAGAAAATATTATACTATAACAAATTTTAAAATAATAAAACAAATAGTAATAAATTAATTAGAATTTATTAATTATTACAATTTTAAATCAACAATAATTCTGTTAATATACTGATTATTGTTTTTTGATAAGAGCAACTATCATGCCAAATTGTTATCACTCATCAATACCTGTACCTATGCATATTTTGTGATACTATGCTGATTCTTCTGGGATAGATAAAAATATACTGGAACATGAATTCGCCTACGTTTGTTTAGTTATGAAAACAAAAAAACGGGCAAGAAATTGAACTTCTACAAGAATAACATTGAGAGATCACACATTTTAAATTTTAGTACTTCTCTGAAAAAATGATCTTAGTGTGTTAACTTTGACCCCAACATTTTTGTTTTAATGTGAACTTTGGCGGATTCTATTTCTCTAATATTATATAATTATATATTGTTGACATTATTGCAATAGCTATATAAAATTACCACTAGTAATGCTTTGTTTTCATAAACTTGAATAATACATTTTAAATTTAAATTATACATTTGCATTTAAATATTTTAAATTGCCAAATTAATTGTGGTGTGTCTTTAGTTTACATTAAATAATGACACTGGTTTAGTTGTGTGTTGTGTTGTATTATTACATATTTTGATTAGTAACTGACTAGAGAAATTGTTAACTCGAAAAAAAGAAGTTAAGAACACATAAATTGTATGTGTGTATGCTGTTTAACTATAATGGTTGAGAACTGAATTTTATATTGTAGTTTAAATTTCAACATATTGTTTAAGTCATTAATGAGTAATTCAGTGAAGTGGACAAACTTTAAAAATAATTCTTGGTGATAAATTATTGCAGTATACAGATTCAGCTAATGAGGATGAATCTGAAGAAGACACAAGTATTCCAACAAGTGAAACTGGAGTTGTTGCAGTAGAAGGTGAAGATGGACAGCAATATGTCGTACTTGAAGTGATTCAACTTGATGGTCAAGATCAGATAGGTAGTTACTCATCTTCAAATGTATCGATACAACAAGTTGACCAATCTTCCTGTAAGTAGATATTTTAAACTTAATTTGACTTTTGATTAAATTTTTAAATTTAATTATTTATCATACAGCACCAAGTCAAAAAGACCTTACAATTTTAAAAACCGCATCTTTGTCAGATGTGAAAGAAGAATGTGGTGATGGTGTTGAAAATTGTTTTGGTTTTGATGACGAAGATGATGAAGAAACAACAAACTCAGGTGGTTAAAAGTAATTTTATTTTAAGTGTAAAGTTTCATCTCAAACTTTTTACATTTCCTTCTTTATTAATTGTGTACCGAGTTTTATGTTTTTAGCATTTATGTCATATAATTGATGTATAGTGTAATATATTGAACAAACTGCTCTATTAAAGCCTATAATTGATGATTTATGTTATATTAAATTAAAATGATTTGACCCTTTGAAATAAGTCCAATTTTAAACTGCAATACATATTATATTACTATAGCTACTATTGATTTGTTTGTATGTAATCTATTTTTATTTTAATTTTGTATTTTGCAAGAAAATATTGTAAAGTACTTAAACTAAGTCATTAGTAATTAACAAATTAGTATATTTATATTCATATATTATGGCTTAAGTTATTTTATAATTGATATTAAATTGTTTTTTATTCGAATTATTTATGAATTTAATAATTGCAAACAAATGTACCAACTAACTGTTAACAAAACTAATAGTCAATTCAACATCACTGATTTGTGTTTTATTGTATACATGACCTATTTTAATGCATTTTTTATTGTGTGGAAACAGAAAACAGTAGATTGATATCTATTACCTAGGGTTTATAAATGACCGTTTCAATTAATAAGATTACAGATTTTTTTATTGTAAAATTCATATATTTAAAATCTGATTTATTTTAATTATACAATATTTATTTAAAGTGTAGTACTTTTTTTTTAGTGTATTTTGACATAACCTAAAGAACTTTATTAAAATATTAAATATTTTAAAGACTGCACTTATTTATCTTGAATAAAGAAATTGATATAGTATTACTTTATAAACACTAAACGATTCCTAATTATATTTTGTAAATATATATTTCTTACTTATAGGACTATTGACATAATTTTAATTTGTAATTATATTTTGTTTCTATTTGATTATGTATTTTTAAATTAAGTAGTTACATTCCCAGTCCCATTTATAGTATGACCGTGGAAGTATATACTATTATTTAATTTTATTATTGTGTGCCAGTTGTCCATATATATTGTAAGCATGTGCACTTTTTATTCCTAAAATATATTGAGTGTTGTTGATTGTTATACAATTAACAAATAAAATATTGTTAACATTAATATACTCTTGTTAGATATGTTAACAGATTACAATCTAAGTTTTAACTATTTTAGTGTTATTGTAATAGTTGTTTCGAAATGGCATCCTAGCTTTGATTATAAATAAAGTAAAGTACAATATAGCATTACGAAATATGTGTTGATTTTATTTTATACCTGATAAATGATAATTATTACTTCCATTTCTCTTTTGCACCCTGCAGAATATAATTAGTTAAAATTAATGTGTTAAATTTGTATTCAATGAACTGTAAATCATTAAATTTGTCAGCCTTTATTATTAATAAGTAAATTGTATGATATTATGTTTTTATTGTTATTTTAATAATTTAATTTTCTATTAGTACGGTAAGTTAAATTAATTTTGCTGAAAACATTGATTGTTCAATAAAATGTACAACTATTGAAATATAGCATGTTTATAATAGCTAAATATCAATATTTATAATTATAACACTTGACAAGAAAATATCGAGATTGTATTTATAACAAACAATTAATGCATTGATGATATATTTATAATTAATACACAAGGTAAAACTTTATACATTTGGTAATAGAAGTAGTTTTTACATTTTACAATTCTCTTGTTTAAAAATATGAATTCATAAAAAAGGGGTGGTCAAGTGGGTAAAAATTTGCTATGGATGTGATAAATTTGAATGCAATGATAGATATCATTATTTACGAAAAACGATTTTGAACGGTGATGATTGTCAGCTCATGAAATATTTTCCACTGGTTATATAAGGTGGTTTATTTTTTAATGACCTGACACCTAAATACACCAAAATTTAATCATGTACAGAAAATACCAATTTAAATAACTAGAGTATGTTTCAAGTTTCTATGACTAGTAATTTTTAAGTATAATAAAAATCTAAAATTATTTTATGGTAAATTTTTATTTTATGCGAGAATTTTTGATTTCGTAAAGATTAAAACTTAAGATAAAATTGTTTTACTTGGCCAATCTTAGTTACCTACTCTTACTTATTAGGTTCCTATCTTACTTATTTTGACGGATTTTGTCAATATTTGAACTTCAAATGCTAATAAAATAAAAAATTGTGCCTATGTATTTTTATTATTTTTGAATCACTTTAGGACTAACTTATGAAGTTCTGAAGAACTTAGTATTACATTTTCAAGTATTTTGACTAAGCCAAAAACATTTTGACGTTTTGGTGGAACTATAATAAACTTTTTATTTCCAAATTATTGTTTTTATCATTAAAATTTTATTCAAAATATATTTAAATAATATAAGTACCAAAAACATTTTTAAAAACGTCTAACTACAAAATAATTAATTTTCTGCGATTTTTATGAATTTTATAAAAATTCCAATATGAAGTGCTTATAAAAAAAAGGTTAGAAAGTTATAAAATAATTTAGGTTAAAATGTTAATATAGTAATAATATTATTTATAGTTCTAATTCACATTAGATCAATTAAAAAATTTAATAATATATAAATACTTTGACATTAGAATATTTCACGAAATAAAAAAAAAAATAATGAATAATTAAAAATAAGATCGAAGTACACTAAATTAATTTTATTTAAACATCAATAAGAAATCACGTACTTAACTATTTTTACTTTTGACTATTTTGTATTAGAAATATCTGTAACCTTTTTAGATTCTGAACGGAGTGAAGAATGTATTGATTTTACAATGATGTGTGTGTTTTTTTTTTTTTTTTTATTTTTTTTTTTTGTGTCTGTCACCACGTTTTGGAGCAGTAAAAGTGCTCCGATTTTAAAAAGTGGACCCTGTTTCGGATAGGAAAGTGAATGTAGTTTGTACTTAGGGGGGTCAAAAGTAAAAAATTTCCAATAGTTTTCAAAAGCGCCGGGAAAAACCAAAAAAAAAATGACGGAAAAACGGGAATTTTTACGCAAAACCAGTTTTCGACCAAATCGATTTTTTTTTATGGTTGTAATTCAAAAACTAATCACTGAAAATACTTGAAATTTTCACCAAATGTTAATGTCAGTGATATCCCTATATAGTTAAATTTTCAAAAAAATTTGACTTTTTTTGAGTTATTTATAGACCACTGAAATTTTCGATTTTTTTGAGAAATTTTTTTTAAAGTGTCGATAAATAATTGTTGGATGACCAAAAAGTTTTGAAAATTTAATACAAGGTTCCTTATGAGTTGTTTTTAATATAGCTAAAAAAAATTAAAAATCATTAATCACAATCTTTTTTTATAAGCGTTTATAGTTCTAATTTTTACGAAATCTGTCGAAAACGCGAAAATTTGCAAGTAATTTTGAAGTTGAAAAATCATAAAATTTTTTTCTTTTATAACTAAGTTTTGAAAATTTGGTACAAGGTTCTCCATAAATTTTTCTTCAAATATCTGTAAAAAAAACTCTACCGGATTCAGACAAAAAATTTTTATGAGTGTTTGAATTTTAAATTTTTATGAAATTGCGTAACGATAACGATTTATCCTCAAACGATTTTAAATATTTGTTATTATTCAAAAAGTATAAGTCGTAGATGCATGAAAATTTTACCAGTTATTAAGATTCGCGTTTTCTTTACGTGATTTAAATTTCAAAATATTTTGACTTTTTTTGAGCTATTTATAGACAACTGAAATTTTCAATTTTTCTGAAAAAAATATTTTTGAAGTGTCAATAAAATTTTTTTGGCCCTATCAAAATACTTGAAAATTTAATACAAAGTTCCTCATAAGTTATTATTATAGTGATTAAAAAATTATAAGAATACATAGGCACAATTTTTTTTTATTAGCATTTGAAGTTCAAATATTGACAAAAATTTGTCAAAACTATGAATACTTGCAAATTATTTTGTAGGTATATTTCATAAAAATTTTTGTATAAGTAGCTAAGAGTTGAAAATTTAATACAAGGTTTTTCATAAGTTTAGCTTACAATTATTATAAAAGAACTTAAATTTTGTTGTATTCAGGCCATTAAAACATAAACCACCTTTTTCACCAACCACTAGAAATTATATCTTAGGCTGACAAATCATCTTCGTTCAGAATCGTTTTTCGTATACAATGATAACTATCATTGGATTCAAATTTAACACTCCTATAATATATAATAATGATCCATACGGCACCTAATGTACAGCAGAGCGGTACTCACTTGCCCGCTTTTTTTTATTATAATGAATTATTTTTAGTTATTATACCAAAATATTATTTACAATTTTTACTAGTTTTTTGAAACTATATAATATGTGGTCGTAAAAGTTCAATTAAACTTTTTTTTTAAAAAGTCCCCGGACAAAAAAGTCCAAATTAATATTTGATTTAAATTCAGTCTTTTATCACATAGGTATTTATAATTTATATACATAGATACCTACATATTGGCATATAGCCCATAGGTTACATACATTTTACATATTTTGTTGAAGATAATTAACAAACAACTAAATTAAATAGGTACCTTTCTAGGATTAAAAATTATTCACACGTTATGTACCTGGATAACATAAAAAAAAATTATTGTTGCAGTCTACAATCTACATAGTTATTTTGCACAAGCAAAATAAAATATACAACAATATTTGATATTTCCGAAAAATTGAACGAAAATAATTATTATTTCTGATATGGATTTATTAATATCATTATCAGTATACCTATCACCACAGAATAGATATATAAAAATATATCTGTGCCTATCACAGACTAAAAATGTACGAACATTAGATAAGGTACGAACAATCACTACATAATAATAATAATAATAACAATAATAATTATTTTGCGATATTATCTCAGAGCTGAGTTCGTTTATTGGAATATCTGTTGTATCAAAATCTATTCTGTGATACATACAGCGTACAGAACAATGGTTAGCACTTCAGCAGTATAGTTAAATAGTTTTATAGTTTGGTCGTTTCTCATCACTCTGATCTGTGGAGTCGGTTGTCCGGTATGTACCAGCTGCAGTTACTAGATTTTTCTGTTACAGCTGCTGCTAAATTAGTCTGTTCGTCGTGAACGTTCCAATATGGCAAAAACGTTACCTTCCCGTTTGAATTTTATAAAAAATTTCCGATAGTGTTGAGATAATGCGGTACACCTTTCGTTTATGACCAACGGTTATTTGGTTACAGTTGTCAGCTGCAGTCGTCGTCGTCGTCGTCGTCGTCAACTCGTCAAGTCGTTAAAAATGGTTATGTGCAAACTTTCGTCTTGACACTGGTGCATATTTACATCAAAACGTGCACTGATCATGGCCGGGCGCTGGAATGACAACGGTTTCAATGCGCCGACTGACGGTGCCAATTCTTGGGTCTCTGGGTCATCAGCAAACCAATCTCCACGAAAGGTGCTCAGTGTCGCGCAATTGAGCTTCAGTAATCACGGCATCAGTGGCACTTCGACTGCACCAAACATTAATGTCCCTCCAGTCACCTGTTTTGAACCTGTCCAGAAAGCTGAGCCGGACGTAGATCGTGTTGCTAAGCATATTCAAAGTATTTGGGCCACTTGTAAGTACATTCAACATAATACTATAAGAGGCTTATTTCTCATTGATATCTCTAGTCTATGTAGCAAAAATTGATAAAATTTTCTCAAAATTTTCTAAAAAAAAACTGATTGTAATTAATTAATTTATCCATAATTTATAATTTCATAAGCAAAAAAAAAAAAAAGTAATATTATTAATAATATATTATTTATTACCTATTTTATTTAAACATGCAATATAATTATGATTACTTATTTGCAATACATTAATATCAGAAAAAAATTAGTATTTTACAATATTCTTAAAAGAATGTACGATATATTATATATTTTCAAATTTTCTTGAGTTAAGTTAGTACGGCAGTCCGTGATTATTGTTTTATGTATGCTAAACTGATCTCTTAATATTCATAGATGTTATAGGAGCGTTGCTCAGGTTTGTGGCCATACTAGGAAATAAATCTTGAAGAAATTTTACGTTATTGCCTTCAGACGACATAATGTTAAAAATTTGTACTATTAATTTAACTTCTTTATTTTTTTTTCAAAGTTGTAGCATTATGTTAAAAACTCAAAAATATTTTGTATAATATAGTCCAAAATAGTGGAAATATGTTTAAATATTCTGTAATAAATTAAAATATACACTAATGTGCAAAAAAAACTCTTTTTGATAGATTCTACAGGTTATAAAGCTCAAACACTTCTTTACTCTTATCAAACATCATATGCATATTAAAAATATGTTTTTATATAAAAATCTGAATTCTAGTGTTTCTGTACAATTACACTTTAGTTGACACAATTTTATATGTTTAATTTAATTGCCATTGTTTACAGGGAAACAAAGTAAAGTTTTAACTGATACGTTGAGAAGTTTTTTTAAATTCAGTCCTAATCCGTACGCCTCCCTATTACAATTGATAAATGTCATATCAGAAGATAGACTCAAGGGTAAAGCTAATACAATGTCTCTTTCGAGTAAGTAAATTCACTATTGATTTTAAATTACCAAGTGTATTATATTAAAACAATCTAATGGATTACAGTAACAGAAGAATTTTATAAATGGATAAAATGTAATGAAAGTGAATACGAACATTTTTTAACTGATGAATTGAAAATTCGAGCATTTAAAATGGTACTCGAGAAGAAAATAAGCCTTAACACAATGAACACCATTGTTAAAATTTACAAGTGTAATACACATTTGGATTATATGGAAGAATTAATCAGAGAATCGATTAAACAAAAAAAATTTAAAGAGGCAAATTATTAATATTTAATAATTAAAATATTACTTAATTTGTTTTAACAGTATTTAAAATTTAAAATTTAATTTACAGGCATGTTATGCTAGTATGTGTTTGAATATACAAGACAGATTTACTGTAGAAGATTTTTTACTACCCTTGTTTTTCATGAATTTGGTATGTGTGACAGAAGAATTTTTAGTCACTTCAAAATTTCAACAAACAGCTTTAGTGAAATATCTTGATGATTTATTAGTAGAAAATGACGATTGTTTATATTACTTAGCCAAGTAGGAATATTAATTATTTAATGTTTATTTATATTTAATATCATTAATAATTGTAAAATATCATTTTAGTCGTTTAAATGTTACACAATCAAATAATAATTTTTCTAATAAAAATCAAATCAAAACAAATCTAACACGGATAATGAAAAAATATAACATTTCCAACGAATTGGCGCCTAATATAACTAGACAAAAAAAGAAAGGAGCTTTAGTGTATTTGTTTCGTCGTTATCAATCTGGTGCTACTGGTAAATCTTAAATACGGGTGTATGTCCAAACAAAATTATCATAATTTTTATTTTAAAGGTATCCATGCATGGAGAGAAATGGCATTAGAATCAATTGGTGATGATGAGACAATGATGTTGGAAGTTGTCAAAATGTTAGAAAATTTTGGAGATATTCAAGAATGTATTTATTTTGCCCAGTTATTCGCTATTGACCCTTCATTATTGCCACCAACTATACAACAAGAATTACTTTTCTGTGAAAACGCGTAAGTTTACATTATACAATAATATGTGTGTTTTAATAATTTATTAATATTTAATTGATAGGAGTGCTGGAATTGATAGACCAATACCAACTGAAGAATACAATACTACAGAATATCATGATTTAACATTACCTGATAAGCAAATACATATAATTGATTGTGCATCAAAATTTAATGAATTTTTAGATAAAATTAATATTGAGTTATTTGATGCTCATTTGGATATTTTGGGTTTGGACTGTGAATGGAAACCAGAATTTACAAGTGATAAAAGTGATTTAGCTTCCATTCAGCTAGCCACTATTGACTCAGTTTACATATTTCATTTACCTCAACTGCAGCCAGCTGAAAATTATAGGCTTCATTGGCAAGAATTTTCCATGAACATATTCTGTAATATAAATATATTAAAATTAGGCAAGTATGCATTAAATAATTATAAATATTTTCATATTATTTTTATTATTATTGTTAAGTCAAGATGGAATATGAATACATATAATTCATTTTTGTATTTTCATGACTAAAGATTCAACGAGTTTAAATGTTTGTTAGTTATAAATTATTGATTTATTGATTATTGTTTCAAACTAATTAGGTTTTGAATGGAAAGGAGATGCATCAATGATTAGATCTTCATTACCAATTGATAATATACAACTTCATGGGCCTGGATTTATTGATATAAAGTTGCTATGGAAAGAACTAGAAACTAAGTGGAATTTTCAGCTTCCTTTTCAAAGTATTTATAACTTTTTTAAAGTTCTACAATTTTATACATATTTTTAAGAGGATATCAGCTCACTATTTTTTCTCTGTTTCACCCACTCTATATGAAACTTGTGTTCAGAAAATTTCCAATTCTAAAAATTGGAGCTTAAAAAAACTATTTGTGAATGTGTATTGGCTTTTTTCATTTTATTTCAATTTTTATGTAAGTTATGAACATATAAAAAAACCTCAATTTTAAAACATTCTTTATTTTTCTCTTAGAAAGGTCATATAACTTTAACTTTAAGAGAATGTTGCACATGCATGTGTTGTTTCTGTTTTACACACTTATGACTTAGACTCATAAGTTCATGCATATGCATGTAATTTTTGCTTCACTGAAATTTATGCTAACTAAGATAAAAATTCATTTCATAACAATAGTAATAATTAGGACTCGGATTTTTAAGCATATGCTTCTTTTTTTATTCCTGAAATAGAAATTTAATTTTTATACATTAATTGGTTTCACGTCATTCTGATTCTAAATAAACTAATTGAATTTTCATTTTTTTCAATTATTCCAGCTGTTGATTTTTTAAATGTTTATTAATTATCATACTATTGTAATAAAATAAATAATAAATAATTAATAAGGAATGGAAAAACCCAGAATGCAGATTAAATGGTTATATTAGATTATTATTGTTTTCGTTATCGGGTTATTTATTAAATATTTGTAACGTCTATATTATCAATCTACATATTAGCCTGCAGTACTTATACGGTCAGTATGTCTATGCCCCAAACATCTATACTGACCATTTCAAAATTGAAGATTCAGTGATATAATTTAAAACCTCTTGCTTTTTTAAAACAATTGTGTGCTTTATTTTATTGCTTATTATGCTTTAAAATCTGAGTCCTAGTAATAATTATGTACATTTTAATAGTACGTGGTTTTGTATATTTTAGGTCTAAAGACATAATATTTGTCCATAATATGCCTAGTAGATTTTTTAGGGTTATTAGCTCATAAACTAAAATCATACTATTGAAACTGGTGAATGAAAATTTATTATGTCGTACATGTTGTAAGACGAAGATAACATATGCAGGTATGACGTCCTTTTAAGTTTGACAGTAGGTGATTCACTCTTACTAAAGGTGGTAAAAACTCAAGGTTGGTTTATGGTTCTCCTGAAAACAATTTTGAAATGTTGCACATGGATCAGAGAGAAAAAATAAATAGTATATTAACATTTTAGTAAACACATTTATATTAAATTTGATTAAAAAATACTAAAACTTAGTTTATTTCATTGTTTTATTTATTTTTTAGATCCGAATGAAGACACACCCTATAATAGTCTTTCGGATTTAGTGAAATTATGTTTTGGAAGACCGCTTAATAAAACCGAACAGTTTTCAAATTGGGAAAAAATACCATTACGATCAAATCAAATTAAATATGCTGGTAAGTGTACTGATTGGATTTTTAAACTTAAAATATTCATAATTTCTTTATTATTTATTTAGATACATAAATTGAAGTCATAAAAATAATTTTTTTCTTTTTTTTTATGTTTTTATTATACTTATTTGTAATTTTATCTATTACAAAAAATTAATACATTTTAAGGTATATTTAATTTTTAATATTTATACTCATAAGACAAACCAGTTACTTAACAAATTTGAAATGTATATGCATATAATTGCATATTTTGTCATATTCAAATGCATCTTTTATGTAATTGGATATTAGCTTTTGAGTTCTAAATATATAAAGATTATATGTGAGGAAAGTGGTCAATCAAAACTTAATAGTCTAGTATCCTTGTGCCACTACTTTACTCATCTAAACTTTAACTACTAATTACTCATTTGAAGTTCTTTATAGCAGTGTTTCTCAACCTTTTTTGTTATAGAGCCCTCTAAATTTAATATAAAACTGTCAAGGCCCCTCCTCAATCAATATTATTAATTATTTTTTCTTAATAACATACTAAATTTACATGCACTATTTCACACAAATAAATTATTAAAATGTAAAGAAAATAACTAAATAATCAAAAATATTTTAAATGAAATAAATATTTCAAGGCCCCCCAGTCCTTTAGTCGAGGTCCCCAGGTTGAGAAGCACTGCTTTAATACAACATATTTTTTTTTTTTAACTAATTGTCTTGGAATATAAGATTAAAATTGTATGTTGTCAATGTAATGTTTAGTTTTTTAAATATTAAAAATATTATAAGAGGTATTTCTGTCAAGCAACACATCATGGCAATTTATGGCAATTCATTACGCGTCGTAAAATATCTTTTTTAAGAATTTTAATATTTAAAAAACTAAACTTTATATTGAAATTCTGATACTTTTATCATTTTAAGCACATAAAATCACACATTTATATGTAAAATAAATTTCAAAAATAAAATTTTTAGGTACGTAAATTGTTATGTGAAGCGAGGAACTTTAACATGTATGAGTTAGACAATAACAATGACGTCACACGGCTATTCTAAATTTCTTAATATTTCTTAAAGTAATAATATGTTTTACATTGAATTTTCACCAAATTATTTCGTATAACCATAGCTATACTAATTTAACATTTAAAAGAAATGTAAAGATATTTTTTTGTGCTCCTTCAAGAATTTTATATCAATGTAGAATTAAGATAGCATATTATTTAAAAATTGTCATATAAGTAAAAATTAAGTATAATATTTTAATTCAGTTAATTTAATTTTCAGCTCTGGATGCTTATTGTCTATTAGAAATTTACAATTTATTCAAAACAATGTGTAAAACCTGTAACATACCATTTAACGAAATATGTCAAAAAATATCAAATAATGACCATCCGGATATGACAAAACCAAAACCAAAGCACAAAAAACATAAATATGTATGTAATAAAAATAGTAAATACGTTTTACTATTAAAAATGTATTGTGTTTATTAACTATTGTATTTATATATTTTTAATTTTAGAAAGTGCCAAAAACGAATATGAAAACTAACTCTCCTCATACTCATGTTTCTAGTGTTAAGCATTTCAAATTATTAGTACCGTACACATTAGAAAAGTTAGCTGAACGTTTACGCAAATGTGGTATTGATACGTCCATTGTTGAAAGATCAAAAATAAACGATTGCCATTACATAATTAACTTAATCAAAACAAAAAATTTACATTTCATTGCTTTTGGATATGCATTTTCAAAGGTGAAGTTAATAATGTCTTATATGAAAAGAGTATAATTAAGAATTAATTTTTTTTCTTAGGTAGCAGAAGAATTACATGCTGGCCAATGTTATTGTGTTCAAAATCATAATTTGGATGACCAAGTACAAGAAGTATTGAATTTTTTCAAAATTGTTGTTAAAAAAGAAGATCTGAATAGCCGTTGTCAAGTAAATATTTTAATTATTAGTATAAATATTTAAACAAATATAGAAATTTTCAATCATTTTAGGTAGAAGTTAGATCTTATTTTAGAAGAATAATAATTAAAAATGTAGAATTTTTTAAACATTTATTTTTATTTTTTTCGTGCGAATGTTCCGGAGTAGGTACTAAGGCCTAGTTCAGATGTCTATTTAGCAGAATTTCTAGTGGGCACCCGTAGGTTTCTGCCATGCCATGTGGTAGGATGGTGGCCTCTCTCTCTCCAGATACCGTGACTACCCGAAAAGTGGTGCCGCCCGTGACCGAGGTTCAAACTGGCGACAGTGCGCATCGCAAGCAACGCCTTAGAATGCTCGGCCACTCCATCCCTTTAAAACACATGAAAAGTGTATTAAATGTTTTGTTTAAAATCTAACTAACATTGATACAAATATAATACAATAAATACAAATAAAACATTATAAAAATTAAATTAATGTAACATTAAAATTGTATAATATTTTGAAATTCTTTGTGTTACTATTTAATGGACATGTTAACATGATGCAATATTACAATTTACTGTTTGACATTGTTTTTATAACAGTTTCAAACTCTTAACAAATATCTAATATTTACAATTATATTCTTTAATAAGCATCATATGAATAAAAATGTTTGCTTATTGTTGTCAACACTTTATAACCAGCATAACCTACAATATTGTATTAAAAATGATTTTAATTTTTGTAATGGTGCCATGTACATTGAAAACATTGGAATAATTCTTTAGTGATGTACAAATTTAAAACTATTATTAATAACCTTAACAAAAATTGTGGCAGAGTATGTTATACGTTCATAATTACTGTTGTACTAAAACATAATGGGATGTTTTATAAATTTAAAATGCTTGATTAAATGTTCATGGTTATGAAAATTATGTTTGTAGTCTGCAGGTCGATGATTCCTGCCCATGTATGTCCGCTGATAACAGAATATTACATTTAAATATTGTAAAATCATTTTTAATACTGATATAATTATATTTATTCAGTATTGTAATAATCTAAATAAATTAAGCTTTTAATTTTAGTAATATATATTAAAATTCATTTATCTATGACTTGTATACCTGTATGTAGTTATGTTTATATTGAACTTTTAATACTAATTACATAAATTATTATTACGCAATTAATAACAATGTGCTTTATACCCTCATTTCCAAAACTTTTATTTTCTTATATTTGTATTGTTTTAGATTTGTAATAGTGACAGTTATGAAATTGTTAGCAGCTTGGTTATGAAAAAAATTTATGATGCTGTTAAATTAATACAAAATCAAAAAGCTGTTAGATACAGACCTCCTTCTATTGATGAAGATTTTGAAGACAATGATTATTATGAGGACGAAGATGACTCAGAAGATGAAGGAACAAGTGCTCCAATTAATGCAAAATGTTTGACCAATAATTCATTTAATTCATCTAAGCCTGATGATCCTCATAGTAAACTTATAAGTGGTTATACTGATGGAAATTCAATGATTGATGTAAATACTAAATAAACTATTTACATAGATATATGACAAAAAATAGTGATAATAATTGTTTTAATTGTAACATTTCAGGTGAAACCATTATCAGCCGATATGTTTAATGACCAAAATCGTGTATTTTACATATGTAACAGTTGTGGTTCAGTTAGGTGGGATAACTTGCAATGGGAGAGTGCACTTGGTAGTAGCTTAGGAATGAAGTTTTAATAAATAAGACATAGTTTAAGGATAATGTGTATGAAATATAGATTTTTTCATTATAGATTTAGTATTTTTAAAACATTTTAACAAATTCAACTTGTTATCTTTTTAATTTAACCGTCCCATACATTTTTTTCTTGAATAGATTTTAGTTTTACATTTACATATTAAATTGTTTAATACATAAGTAATATCTTCAAAATAAAAATGTATTTGCATAAGGACTAATTATCATCAGCAGTTGTTAAGTCACACCTGCGTATAAGTTATCTGCCAAGTATAATTTATGTCGTTCAGAGTATAATTTTCCTAACTTTTCTTTTATAATCAAATTTTAAAATTAACTGTGATCATTTGATATAATAGATGTTTTTTTTATGTATATATACGTATATTCATTTATATTGAGCCTTTTTATGTGATTTTTGTAGTTTTAAAATCTATAAACTTATATATTATGTAACATAATAAATTATCGTACTTTGTCAGTGTTTACATTTGGTATTTATATTTATTTTTCTATGTGATAAAAAATTTAAAATTAATCATTAAATGTTGTAAAAATAATTTCTAGTTAATTATAAAATGTTTTCATTTTTCTATATTATAATATTCAGGATTAAGGATGTCCGATAATCTAGATATTTTTCAATACATTGTTATTAAGTAATTAATGTGTGCATGTTTCTAAAAGAAAAATATGATTTATTTTTATCAAAAAGTTTTCAAATAGGACATAAAATATAACAATACATTAAAATAATTATGGGCATTAAACTGTTAAATGTTCTGAGAGATTAAAAGGACGCTAATCAGACTGAAAAAACTTTAATGGTCAACCTAACATGTTGCATTAAATATGGAACCCATGATAGGGTTTTATATTGAAAAGAAGAAAAATAGATTTGCTCAAATAAAAACCAGTGTCTTGAAACAATATTGTAAGACCGACATATATTTTCATAGTATATAGAGAACATTGTTTATTTTTATTTATTTTTAATGGAAAAACATTTTTAAATATTTAACTTTTCTAATTTTTACTTTAACATAATAACTTTTGAATAATTTATATCATGTAAATTATAATAATCTATAACTTAAAGAAAGAAAAAATGCACAATGAGGAAAACTATCCATTGATAAAACTTTTCAGACATGCATTTGTTTATTATTATACCGGTTAATTGAGTTATTGCTTGAGTCTTTTAAGGTGACTTGGAGGGTTAACAGGAATATTATGTGACAATAGATGAGAGGAATAAAGGATTTTAGAATGGTGTTGGGGCATTTACATGAAATCAATTGATGTAGTAGATTTTGATTAGTTGACCAATAGTATCGATTTTCAAGTTTTTATGTTAAGTTTCATTACTTATATTCCTGGAGGCTGAGAGAAAAAGTGCATATATACATATATACATATATTATACATTGAATGGGTAGTGGTTGTTTTTAAAACAAAAATACTCTACTTATGGCACTTATATATTATAATATAATCACATTCTTGAGGAAAAACCACCATTTTCATTATTATTTCCTTCATTTATTTTTAAAAATGTTAACATACAAAATCAAATCCTTGGAAACAACAACTGTGATTTTGTAAATATTGATCTTTCAGTATATTTATGTAACAGCTGAGCTACTTAACGTGGTCCTAGTAGTTTTCGAAATGTGTCAATCTGTAACATAAAAATAAATATTATCTGTTTATGGGTCGTATTTATATTAAACACACATATTTAAATAAAAATTATGAAATTTATTCATTTTTAAACAATTGAGTGAAGTATAAATTGTATGTAATCAACATAGACGATAGGAATGTGTCAAAATAAGGAGGTTTAAAACATGCACTGTATTGAACGTGTTCACTATAATCTAAACGTTGATTCACTCTAATTTAAGAGTGCAAACTGTATGGTCAACTTAACCAAGTCAAAGAGTTCAAACCAACCCTTACACATATTATTATATATTGATTATAAATTCTATAGGAAGACAACCTCATATATAATAAAGATCACCTCTTTTTTGCCAAACATCTAAAGCAGTTTACAATATCTATTATGTTAACAGTTATTTATTATTAAGGTTATAATAATTTAATGTTGGCTATTATGATTTTTTCATTAATTTAAGAATATTTTCTCAATACAATGTATACACAGTCATAATGCATTGTGTATACATTATAAATTGTAAGTTTTTCAAAGCAAAACCTTTGTTAATTAAGTTAATATTTTAAAAATAGAATAATAGAGGCAGATCAATGATATAAAAACTCTTACAATATTACTAATGGTTGTAATTACCTATATAGTAAAGCTTCTGATTTATTATTTGCTAAACCAAGGTATCCACTGTTGGGTGAAAAATCTACACAATTAATTTTTCCAACGTTATCGGATGTTGTAGGGAAATTAGAAAACACTGTTTTGGATGGAACATGCAACTGAAACAAAGTAATTATACATGATCATACATTAGGAAACTAGGTGTCTAAAGAACATGAAATAATAATGTAAAAAACTGTTAATATTACCAATTTAATAGCATCGTTCTTTTGATTAGAAACCATAGCTAAAATATCTGAATTTTTGTTGAAGCTTAATTTTGAAACAGTCGTCACCAAGTTTAAAATGGTTTTATCTGGCTTTGGATTTACATCACATGGTAATTTATATAAATTAACAACACCCGATGATGAGCCAGCTGCCAAATACTGATTGTCTCCTGATAGTGCTAAGCTAGTTCCTTGGAGACAGCCATCATCCATAAATTTCTTTATACACGTTCGACTATTCATATCCCATTCATAAATTTCACCATTTTCTATAAATAATTTAATATTAATATTATTTTGGATAGGAAGCTAGATTTATATATTATTAATACTAAACAATTTAAATAACTACCTGTAACAATAGTATAAAGATACTATCTTATGTTTTGGTCTGAATTAATGAGCTGAGAACTTATTCACTTTTAATATCCAATATTCCTGTCCATACTTAGATAATATACTATTATTAAAATTTATTTACCTCCAAAGGAATACATTCTCTTCCCATCATTGGTAAAAGTAAGGGCATTTGCTGCACCATTCATCTTCAATGTGGTTATCCATTCTTTGCTTTTAGCAGTAAACAAGTGAATTTCACCAAACTTGCCACAAGAAGCTATTAATTTTCCATCAGGTGACATACAAAAGTTCTATCAAAATTTTAATTTGTGTAAGAAATCAAACGATAGGTAATAAAAAATAACTAAAAACTATCAACTACTCACATCCATTCTTGTTTGTCCAATATTATGGTGAACAGGAACAAACATTGACCTTCCTTCCATTAAATCATAGCAATAAAAATTTCTTTGTGTCCTAGAACCAGCTACAAATTGTTTTCCATCAACAGTAAAATGTGCACAGTCAATAGCAAATTTTTGAAATTTAATAGATTGTAATTTTTCATTTTTAAATCCATCAACCTGTAAACAAAAATCTTATATATTTATAATCAAAAGAATCAATTTTAAAATCATACCTGTACAATTGAAGCTCTTCCTGATATACCAGCAATTAATGCTAAACTGGATGTAGGATGGAATTCTACTGACTTAACAATTTTTCCACAAGATGATGTGGACAAATTTAAATTGTGTAATTTTTTTATACCAATCAAACCTTTAGCCAAATTTACTCCTTTTTTTGTACGAGCTAAATTACCACTGTACTGAAATAGTTTTAAATTATGCTCATTTATAATTAAATACCTATTGGTTATATACAAATATATGTTATGTTTTAATAATATTTACTTTGAGCAAATCCAAATCTTCATCTTCATCATCTAGTGATACTTTTTTTGACTGATCTTTAGTGATTTTGGCCCATTTTGGTTTACCAACAATTCCAACATACTTTTGTTTTAACAGTTTTCTCTGTTCTTTGCTAAATAAGAAAAAATAAAACAATATAATTTTAAATTTGTCATAATAATAAAAAGTTCAACTTACTTGGAATTTGTGTCATCCTCATCTCGCCATGCTCGTTTCAATTTATTTTCACTATTTGAGTTTTCTTCTAGATAATCACTGGTAAATCAAAATTAATAAAAACATGAGTTATTAGAGTAAATAGATACGCATAAACATAATTATTAAAAACTAAAACACATACAATATTTTACATTGTAATAAAGTTGAGTTAAGAATTAACGTAATAATTATCTTAAATACCTATCAAAATTTTTGTAAAAATATACATATATCTTTTTTATTTGCATATAAATATAAAATAGTGCATATAATATTATAGTGATTGAATTAAATAAATTTAATAATATAATAAATATAATATGAATTATATAAATTAAACAATACTTACATCGTTTTAGATTTATTCATGGCTATTTAGTTTATTTTTTTTTTTGTAGTAAGTTCAGTTGCCGAATGCCAATATTGAATATGCCATGTGCATTATACACTGTGATACAAATTTATGGTAGACGATAGACGTTCAAACCATGATTAGACTATTGTTTACATTTGATAAGGCATGAAATAGATAAGATATCCAACGACAAAAACCACGATTAAAGATAGGCGTAGAAGTATTTAAGACTTCTGAATTTGGGACAACCTCCTTAATTTCGTTTACCACTGTAAGTTTAGGAATAGCACCCGGTTTCAATTTTGGTATTTTCAAACATATCTTTAAGCAAAATTTAAAACATTGTCAGTTTATCAACAGTTGTTTAGCTTAAGATGAATCAAAACATTGTTTTAAATAATGATGTTAAGTACTGTACATTTTCTAAAATGTAATTGTAATTTTAAAAAATATTGTAATAATACAGTACCGTATATTTGCTAAATCCTTTCCCAGATTCCCATGTTCTTATAACATCATTTTTGTCAAAATGGTTCTCGCAAACCCTCGAACTGGGATTTAATTTTAAGTTTAACGATTTTTCCCATACAATTTTTAAATTATTGTCTTTTGGGATACCAAATTTGCTTTTAAATAGTTCATTACAAAACGGGACACAACATGATTTAGCCATTTTTAAATTGTAAAAGATAAAAACAATAAATAAAACTCAGTCAATTTGAATTTTGAGCATACATTTGTTTTACTCTTGTGCCCACCACAATTATACATGCCCGCCATAATTCTTATTTCTTATCTCTTTTCTATGAAGTATGAATTTAGGCATAAATTCATAGTATTTAGCTATGTACAGACATAATATTAATATATTAGAATAGATAAATATTAAATTAATATAATATCTATTAATCTTAAATCGTGATCTGGGTATGTAAAATGTAATATTTAGATATCATTAATCTATTATCATGGATATGCCTACTACTGTGATTGTAATCACATATTTATACAACTACGAGCGCTAGTGATGCACGGCATCAGCTGTTTCGTCTAGTCGTTTCACCGGTCATCATTAAGCACTATATGGTATGGGTCGTTGTTCAACCTGTATATCTTTAATCGTGATCGTGGTTTTTGTTCATATCTTTTTAGTTTTTATGTTTATCACGTTTTCTGTAATCACCGTAGACCTGATACGTCGTGTCTACAAGTCATAAAATACTGGTCTTGTCTTTCGCTATTTTAGCGGGAACGCTGGGTACGTAGAAACTAGAATTTTTCATCGCTCCATTTGTCATGCCCGGAAAACCCGAAGATTCAGACGAACACGAAAACGATAATACTGTTCAACCACTACAACCCACTCTGACAGATCGCCTGAATAAATATCTATTGTGTGCCTATTTGAACCGTCTAAACGAAGAGGACAGTCACAGCGGAGGTCAACAATTTGCTCTCGAAGACGACTCGGTCGACGCTGACACCGAAGAAACGTTTTTTGATTGACTGATTTGACTGTAAATTTATTATGGAAGTGACTATTTTCACCTAATCTAACCTAACCTTATTGTTTCACGCAGGACGCCATTGACGTTTTACTGATCAGCGATGGACGATTTTGACGACAACGATTTCGACAATTTGGTCGAAGGCCGTCTCGACGAAGATGTCGACGATAAATATTTGGAGCCACAGGACCGCGACGACGAACAAGAACAAAATGAGGAAAAAAGGATTGTTCCAGTGAAGATACGTGTGAGGAATCCACAACCCAAATTGAATGCCGAAAGGTAAAGATTTTTTTTTCTTTACCTAGGTAATGTTGGTAGGTTAGATGTCTACGGTACTTATGGAAATATGGACGAAAAATCTCAAGTAATTTTTCAACATTCAATTTTTATCATACCAGTGGGCAGTGACTAATGTATGTTCTTTCATGGTTGCCCAATATCCTTTAGTGGTATAGTAATATTACAATTTAAGACCAGTTAGGTAAGACTAGAAAGAAATCAGAATAGGTTTCTATCATATATCAATTTCTTACTCAAAATCGAGCATCCACAGTATGACTATTTATCTGTGCTTTTAAAGCTAAACATCCCTACACTTTCTTCTTGACATATCGATGTTGATTTCCATTTTATTCAATGTCTACTCGATGAATTAATAGATGCCCAAGATCTCCTTTCCTCTATTAATTTCCGTTTTCCAATCTACCCTTCAAGACATCACACACCCTTCTTTATCCCTACTCACTCCACCTCCTATGGTCATAAACTCATAACCATCTTTTACACCGCATGTTTCGTTGTGTCAATAATTCCATATAGTTCATTCTGTATTTATTTGCTCTTTTTTATTTGTCTATATACAACTATACTTTTAATGTTGCAGTTTATTTGTAATTATTCCAGTTTTAAGCTGTTATAATTGTACTGTTGACGCTTTCCAATTTATGTACTTTACATATTATATTTTTTAAATTGCTGTTTGGTGTAAATAAAATAAAATAATTTCAAAGTTTACCTCTTGTTGTGCTATTAAAATAAAAAGTTTGAAATCATTAATAAATTATTAGATACTATAAGACTTTGAGTTATTTTAAAATTTTAGTTTGGTATTTAGTAGAATTTATTTTTTGTGCTATATGCTGTCTCATCAGAGGACAGGCCATGCAAAAACTGTATTGTTAAGTTTATCCAGCAACATCTCAATATACCTACTTAGTGTTCCCATCAAATTACTAATTCGTCGGTCCAAACACAGTAATATGGATTTCATTCTACATACTCAGACTGACATACCTGACTCAACATATTCTCTAATCATTAGAGTTTAATGGGACAGAGTATTATTAGATTCATGTTGGATCCTTAAAAAATAGTTTAAATATATTTTGTTATACTTAATTAAAAACAAATGAGTAATTATTAAACATTGTTATAAAATAGGATAAATTTTAAAATATTTTATAAACTATTATAGGACTAAGAAACATGATACAAAAAACGTTTTTAAACAATTAATACTAGTTTTTTTCTATATATTTATTTGGAAAATGTCTTGTTTTGTAAGGTATTTACTAATTTCAAGCAATGTTGAAGTATAATTTTGTTCATTATTAATTCTAGGTTACGAGGTCCTCGTGGGTTATCTGTACTTCCAACATGGTTCGATACCATTGAGTTGAAAGGCAAAGGTCATGAATCAGAAGATCTCAATGCTGTCATAAACCGTCTAGAACAATGGACTCATAGATTATTTCCTCGGTATACATTTGATGATTCTATTGATAAGTTAGAGAACTTAGGCAAAAAAAATGAAGTTAAAGTGTTGTTGAAACGAATAAGGATGGATTTAGATAGTAATGATTATGTATCACAAGTTGAGGATGAAGAGGTTGAACCATCACCCCCTCAGATTGATGCATTTGATAGGATTGCTAACACTGTAGATATATTCCCTGTGACGTCTACTCCAAGTGTCAGTAGCACTGGATTAACTGAAGAACAAAGACAAAGGATGATGCGTAACCGAATGTTGGCTGAGGAAAGACGACAAGCCAAAATTAGAGCTCGTCAAGAACAAGATGTAAAAGCCACCTTAAATACTGATTCTGTATCTATTGGTTAAATCTATTATTATCTATTTTTTTATCTATTGATGTTATTAATAATTTACAATTGTATAAACACATTTATGTCTATCAATCTAAGAAAAGTTTATTTTCATATAAAATTAATTATTAAGAAATTGTAATTTTAAATATTCAGTCTTGTGAAAATATATTCTTTAATTGTAATCATTAATATTTAAAATTATTAATTAAGATTCAAATCAATGATAAAATTTATATTATTAAATGGAATACATTATTATATTAATTGAAATGTTATATTTGTATTAAGAGGACTTCATACCTGCACACGTTGACTCTGTCTTACACACGTACGACATAGACAAAACGCGTATAAGCAGACTGAGCAGAATTTGCTCAATTTGAGGCTTGAGTATGACGCTGCGTTTTTTTTTTTAAAAAATTTAAATTTGGAAAAGCTAAAGGTCATTTAAAATTGTTGACATTTCTGCTATTTTTAAACGATATAATTAAGGTTATATTGGGAATAATGGAAAAAATGCAGCATCTTGCCCTCAGAAATATTGTCACAATTCAATTTTATTATAGGTATATTTACTCTAGAACCAAAATTATTATCCCTAGTTAGACAACAGTGTTTGAAATTTTACATTGTTTCACAAGTATATCCATTGCATTTTATTTTTGATCAGGTGTGCTAAATTAATTGTAACTTTTTTTGTGTATAATATAATATGTGATAATTAATATTTTCTAAATTTATTTAGTGTAGAAATTATTTATTTTTACAAAAATAAAAAGTTGGTAAAATAAACCAACTTCATTTACATGACTTATTATTGTTATTTATAATAATTTCTCATCAACCAATAAGATTTACTTATATGGACAAGAAAACTAAAATCAAATCAATCAATACCCAAGACACAATATAATAGATTCTATTGTAATTTTCACTTATGCATTTTACTAAGTTCCTATTCATTAAAGTAAAAAAAAATATATATTAGGTATACCTACTGCAAAAGGAGTATGTTAAAGAGCTTTTTTCAATATTTATATAACCAGTACCTACGCAATTGTACATTTAATATGTTGAATCAGATTATTTGCAAGTACTTACATATTATTTAAGTTTTATAGTAGGTAATGAATACAATTTACTTGAATTTAAAATGTCTTGCCTCATAATTATGTACTGAACAAATTAATATACGTAAGGGAAAAAATAATACAAATGCATTTTTGATTGGAAATATTTATAATTTAAGTAGTATACGCCTTTAAATATTTCTCGTTATATCAACACCGTGTAGATGTTTGGCATTGTATGCTATGTAGAGTATTCGGGAAATTTAATGAACTTCTATACCTACTCTATCGTCTTGCTGTTCTCAGGCGCGGATCTAGTAAATTTTTTTTGGGTGGGTCCTTGAATTTAACCACAAAAGATAATACAGAAAAATTATGATTGAATGTAGAATATAATATTGTTTTGTTACTCTCCAGTCTCCATGCACGATTACTAAATAATATATAATATATAATATAATAAATTCGATAAAATAGATTTTAAAACTATAAAAAAAAAATTCTAAAATAACAACTTAAATGTCAATATTCAAAATTAAAATGATTGTTTTTGAAAATTTTGGGTGAGCCCGGGCCTACTCAGCCCACCCTCTGGATCCGCGCCTGGCTGTTCTCCGCAGTCACATATTAAATTGTCCTCATCGATGCCCCATTTTACGAGTTTGGCCCGTGTGTATGGTTTGCCTAAGTATTGTTAAACTAGGTGTAATAGTTATGTATAGTTATAGTATTGTACAGTTGTTATGGTATTGTTGTAAAAATATGGAAGGTAAAATAATCATGTATTTTAATAATTTTAATATAAATCACTGTAGGTATAACGTACAAAAAAAAAAAAACACAATGCTTCAAGCAATAAATTTGTTTAATTTATTTGGCTATAATTTATTTTAAAACGTTTACAAATTTATATTATATATATCTTAGTTATTTAATTTTTTATTCTGTTTCACAACACATTTTGTTCAGACATTTTTTTTTTTTTACTTGTAAAAATGCGAATAATGTAGCCTATCTATTTAAATTATACATGTAAAAAAAAAATTGTTTCAAGTTTCAATTTGATAAATGTCGCTAATTATGAATTTTATTGCGCAGATACTAAATATTCATAATAATACCAGACTTCTTTTTTTAACAATTATATAATAATAATAATAATAAATAACAAATAAACGACTAGATTGAAATAAACAAACAAACAAAAAAAAAAAAAAACATCATATTTTATAATTCGTTATTTTCAGTTTGGTTGCATTATTTGACTTACGAACAAAGTAAATGTAAAATAAATTAACGAAAAATAAGCCAAAACATTATCCAACATCTTAAAAGATCTTAGATACTATAATAAGAACAATATTGTTTCTTAAATTGTTCGATTTGTTTCACACATTGCGCAATGGCATATAACAAACTGTTTTTATTCTTAACATTTGTTATTTTTTATACACTAGCCAACACAAACAGAAATTACATAAACATTTTACAATTGGATGAGATTGTCTGAATTTCTTAATTTTTTTTTTTTTTTTGTAATTAAATTATTATTGTGTACACGGATGATTGTAACAGCTGTGTTGTATATCTTCCATGACTTAACTATATTTATTATTTTTATACAATACTTAAAAAAAATTCCCTTTTCAAGGGTTGTAACATTATTATAATATTAAAACGCAGTAACAAAATTGTACGTACACCAAAATTTTGCAACACACACTACACAAAAAACAAAAACAAAAACAAATAAATTTGTTTTTTTTTTTTTTTAATAAAACAATAAAATAAACTAAATTCTAGTATACAACTAACGTGAGCCGTATGCCGTTAGTGCACACTATAATAATAATTAATAATAATAACAATAAATGATTAGATATTAGTATTTAATATAAATTTGATTATAACATAGGTTATGCTAGAAAGTTGCAAACGGTTTCTAACGATTAATTTGTATATACGACCATTTTGAAACCAGCGTTGGATTTAACCTATGGACAGTAATATTAGCCCGGTTAGCTCCACCACTCAGGACAATCGTTTGGGCACATTCATACACGTATAATATTATTATCATTATAATAATATAATAGTAGACCGCGCAAAATTATTCTTATATAATGTTTATAAATTGAGTGTTCTAGACAAACCGGGCACGGAATGACTTCTACTGATATTGAGAAATAAAAAAAACTAAAAAAATATAACAATAATAGTTATGTACACCAAACGTTGGTTCAAAATTTGACGAATATGTCCCGGACGTCATCGTCTATATAGTACAGCATAAGCGAAATATATTTGAGCGAAGATTTTAATATATTTAGATGAGGAAATATTTATGAAAAAAAAATTAAATTATAATTATAATATTATAAACAAACATTGCAGTAATAATAATATGTTTCGGCTTTTCTTTTTAATTATTGTCGTTCGAAAAACCTATAAAATAATAACTTCGGGTCATTTATTTTGTTTACATATTATACGCGACGAGTTTGAGCAAAAAAAATTCAGTTTATCTTCTGTCACGTCAACGTTTTTGGCACATTGGAGTTACACAGGGTGAGCGGTTCACAGCATACCGGTGCGTTATTGGAAGGGACGCAGCGGAAATTCAAGAAATTCTAAAGGACAAAATAAATTTGGTTCGGATCTGTGACGAATCATCCCCCTGTGTGTTGTGCTTGGAAAAAGAACGATTTGAGCACATTCAAAACCCCTTAGGATATTTTTGCAATACAAACAGTATACGTACGGACGTTCGAGACATTTTCGCGAGCTGTTCATTCCAACTTTAACACTAATCTAAAAATATTAGTAATATTATTTGTTTTATTCTTAAACATCATTAATTATTTTACACAATAGTAATAAATAACATTTCTTTTTTTTTTTTTTGGCACTTAAACTAACTAAGTTGTATTTTTATATTAATAATTATAACAACACGATGGTTATACAGTACTGTTTTTTTTTTGTTCATTAATTTTTAAATAATAGAATTATTATTTTAATTATTATTATTATTTTAAATAACTCCTCTGAAGCAAATTAGTTCTAACTTGAGCATTTTCATCTATAAATCTTTTTATTTCTTTTATGTTTATTTTCCACCGTAGATTTCGATGATTTTGTCCTGGTCGACAGTCTCGAATATGTGAGGGGCATCCATTAGTATTCCAAGGGTGCCGGCGGTGGTGACAAAGAAGAACAGATACAACTGCAGTCGATCAATAACCATCGCCACGTACTTCCAGTCTTCTCTTATCTGCAATCAAAAAAAGTGGAGGTAGTGGTATGGAGAGACCCCCTCCCACCACCACGTGGTGAGTATTTTACAGTCATCATAGATATAATGATCACTAAACTATTTGGATATTGTACCCAATACTGAGTTGTTAAATAATGAGCACCTGCTTCATAAGTGCGTTGATTTTATGCACAGAAATCTATTGGACGAATAGTAAAATTTTTAAACTATAATACATTGAATAATGAAAAATTATTTTATAATTTATTTCTGTGAATAAAAATATGTTACTTTATGTTCCAGCAAGCGAGTTGATTGACATGACTATAATATTCAGTGTAGAGTGACTAATATTTTACTAATATTTTTGATAGTATTCCACTATCCCAGTGTATACATGATATGTTTCAAGATTGATTTGAAAGATTTGTTTTAAATTGTTTACTTTTAATCGAATAGATATTTACTTTATGAGTATATGACGATTCTGGATTTCCGTTATTAAATAATATAACTATTATAACAAATAATTCATGTTATATTTTGACTCATAAAATATAATATTTTCAAATTATTGTATACCAACAACCGCAAACTTTATAAATACTATGTTTGTCTATAGTATCTACCTATGCAAATATATCCGGGTTTAATGAAATAGGTGAAACAGTGTCACAATGTCACATAACTACACGACTATCGATTAATTTTAATTTGATGTTAATATATATACCTTATACTTTATTCCAAAGACATTAACACTCTACTAATATTTAAATTATTTTATTATTCTACCTAAATATACAAACTATACTTATTGTATTTTAAAGTAGATAAGAGTAATAGAATTGAAATTTTAAGCCCTGGTTGTAGGAAACCAGGGCTTTAATGTAATATTATCATAACAATTTTAATATGCTTATTATATTGGGATGTTTTTTATGTTTTGAATTATAATAAATTATAATATTTGTATAAAAGTAATAAGTAGTATATAATATAGTATAATATGCTTTTAAATCTTTGGAAAAAAAATGTAAAGTAGTATATTTGTTTATGATATTTGTAAAGTATTTACTAACAATAGTTTTGTGTCAGTGGTCGATGAAAATGTATGAGATTCAATAAAGAAAATAATCCTTAATGAAAAAAGTTTAAAAGGGTTGGAGAAAAAATAAGTAAACTGTCACGATAAAATGTTCTTTGCAAATCATAAATCGTTTCTATTCGCAAACTAAAATGCATCTAAGAGAGGAAAAATTGAGAATAAAAATAAATATTAATACAAAAATATATCATTGTTGAAAAATCTCTAGAACATATGTTTCCTTTTTGATGTCGAGTGGTGTGAGGGAGATATTGGTTTTACAATGAATTATTGTTATATATGTTATATATATATATATATTATATTTTCTTTTTGGATAACATTTTTGTGCAGTAAAAAGCACCAAAAGTTTCATACAATAGTGCAATAATTCAATTTAGATTGGCAATAGAGCACAGATTGTGCTTTAATAGTTCAGTTCTTGAGTTTCTTAGTAGTTTTTTTGTAAATATTGCAAAAATAGTAAACAAAAATTAGCTGAGAAGTTAAGGAAATAAACATGGGTTTCAAAAATAAAATATTTTTAGAAACCTTATTGTTTAAATTAAGTAAAAAAAAACATCAATATACACTGAGATAATCAAAGCTATTTATCTATTATATAATGTATGTGTTTTTGAACAGATCTATATCCGTTAATATTTATCGTTAGTATATATCAGCTTTATCAAAGTTGTCATTATTGATTGTACACTAAATATTTGTAGATAGTATAAATAAAGTCCTGTGGGATATTTAAATATTTTTTCATAGTTGAATTAATAATATATATATATTTTAAAAAAGCGTATGAAATAGTATACAATTAAAAGTAGTTCCATCTCACATCGACCTGTCTAAATTTAAAGCATTACGTGTACAATAAAAACGAAAACTTCATCAGCCTTAGTGCTGATAATATTTGGCGAATACGAGATAATGTTTTCAGAAAATAAATCGTTGTAAGCGGTAAGCCTACATACGTCTATCGAATCCCACAGACGTATATTATGTACCCTTTACAATGGTTTTCAGACATCGCATTTAGAGTGGAATAAAAATGGAGCGCGCGTGATTGCAATATTTTCAAACACTTGCTGTTCGCTATAAATCATGCGGATAGTATGATTCTTTTATCACGATAGTCATTTTCCCAGCTTGAAAATGCATGTGTATTTTTGAAATATTTTTTTCACTTAATTTGAAAATCATAACAGGAAAACATTTACAATCAACAATATACATAATATTAACATACATTTAATTTTAGGTTTTCCGGAGAGGGATAAGTATTATTTTTTCGGCTATTACGACGTGAACGAATTTGAATATCGAATCAGGCTTGACACGCTAACACCTTAAAACAATCGAATAGTGTTACTTGCACAAAAATATAAGTTCTGAAGAGACAGACAGTCATAGGTGTGTTCAGACTTTTACAATTAACCAAAATCCATAGGTACTGCAGGGTAGGTACACACCACACGACTTTTTTTTTTAACTTTGCATGATTTTGTTGGAGAATGGAGGCACAGTCTGCCGGGGGGCCAGTGCCTACCCGGCCCAACCCGTAAACATAACTATGCAGACGGTTCATATAGTACATGGTGTTTTAAAAGTTTTCATTCGATTATGAACTGAGATAGTTCGACAATGAAAAAAAAAAAAAATAAAAAAAAAAAAAAAAAAATATTATTATTTATTATTATTATTATTATTTTATTTTTTTTTAAATAAACATTGCAGGTTGATGGCCAATGCATTAATGGAAAGGTTAGATAACCAAGTTGATTTTAAGTTATTTAGTTGATAAATTGGGCATGAATTTTTGATTCTGATTTTAAGCTCTTTCAAATTTATAAGAAATTGTGGTACATACACTTTCTCTTTTACGTAACCCCCCCAAAAAAATCACACACTGTGAGGTCAAAGGAACGTGGTGGCCAGGGATGAATTGCCAAATCGTCGTTTCCTTTACGCCCAATCCACCTCCATTACGGTGCCAAATTTATCGGCCGTAGCTATTTTCCTCCAAAAACAAGATACCATTTTCCTCCACTATCATCCATTTTCCTCCAAAAAAATGTCAAAAATTATATTTTTTATTTATTTATTTTTTGGTGTTCCACTGTTCCAATGTCCATTGGAGGTAAACAGTATCTCGTTTTTGAAGGAAAATGGCTACGGCTGATAAATTTGGCACTGTAGTGGCGGCGGATTGGGCGTAAAAGAAACGACGATTTGGCGATTCATCCCTGGCCACCACGTTCCTTTGACCTTACAGTGTGTGATTTTTTTTTTGGGGGTTACGTAAAAGAGAAAGTGTATGTACCACAATTTCTTATAAATTTGAAAGAGCTTAAAATCAGAATCAAAAATTCATGCCCAATTTATCAACTAGATAACTTAAAATCAACTTGGTTGTCTAACCTTTCCATTAATGCATTGGCCATTAACCTGCGATAAACCGTTGCCGAACTATCCCAGTTCGTAATCGGATGAAGGCTTTTGAAACACCCTATATATAATAGTATGATGCGATAATTTCGATTTACACGGTCAAACGAGGTCGCGAGAGGTCTCTTAATGGTTTAATATTATAATATTCTGCTCAGTACAATATAATATGACTACATTGAATCGCCGCTGGTCGTCGGACGATTAAATACGGTTAATAAATCACCTGTATGTATTGATCCTCGTTCCTCAAGTGTTCGGCGATGAACTCCACTGCTTCGGTGGCCTTGGACGCCTCCGGCGATAGGATTAGCGAGTCGGAGCTCTCGCTTTCCCTCCGCTCCGCGCTTGCTTTTCGGTTGATCTTGCAGTTGGGATGATGCAGGTCGGCCAGCTCCATTGCCTCCATCTTGTGTTTGGACGGCGTCGCGGAGCTCGGGGGCGCGGGTGCGGGCAGGTCCGACGGCGACGTGTGGTGCGGATGCGGCGGACCACTCATGCCCGGCATTTCCATCATCCACCTTAGTCGCGTTTTCTTCGGCCGTTTCATGAACATGCATGCCGGTAGGTAATAAAGGAACACGGTCCTAATCCAAGGTGGCATACGATGGGTACGAGGTCCTGAGGACAGAGCGATACGCAATGCTTACAGGAGGTTCAAAAAACCAACACTGTGCGATTCTATAATTATAGTTGCGTTACCACGAAAGATGAAATCATTAGTCACATGTAGTATAATATAATATTATGATACTTATAAACAATGCTTTCAGTGGTGTCATTCGCGGGACGTAAGTGCGTGCAGTACATTTGTAACTTAATTTTTGTTTTTTGCATATGCTCGTTATCGATAAGTTGAGAAACACTGATCTATAATAAATTTGTAAGGTTTTTCTTATATTTATTATAGAGTATAGACCTAGTCCCACGGAAATTGAGTGAAACGACACCACTTTCGTAGCTTTACAGTCATGGCCATGTAACATCGCGTATTGATTTCAACCGGCATCGTCTTCGGAATATATTCAAACAACGTATTACATTTCCATGCTGTAACTTAATTATAGATTCGTTTTAATTAAACTTACGACTAATAACTATGGCTACTATAAATAACTTATGATCTAATATTCACAAAGTACATCGTATTTTTATATAATATACATAAAATATATCTTATAATTACAACACACGTTAGGTATAGTAATTAAATACTTAATGATTAACATGCAACTACGTATTTAAGCGCTACAGAAATAGATTACATCGTTATCGTACCGCCTCGAGCCGCCTCAACAAACACATACACACACACACACACACACACACACACACACACACACACACACACACACACACACACACACACACACACACACACACACACACACACACACACACACACACACACACACACACACACACACTAAAATATTATATTAAGTTCATAAAATTTAGTTAATACACTAAATAGTAAATAGTATTTATAAACTTATAAATATGGTTATCGAATCTATGCAATATTTCGCATACGAGAATAATATCATTTTAACGTTTTTCTTTGTTTGAAATCATAGATTATTAAATATTTATAATAATTGTACAATAGATATTCTATAAAATAATATTGTTAAAAGTTTTATCAGAATTTCATTTTTATTTGGTAATAATGAAAATTTAACTCAATTTTTTAAAATATTTGTTTCAAATAATGGTTATAAGTCTTTTCATAAATAAAAGTTATTATACAAAGAATGTATTATGTTTGAAGAAAATATTTAAGTAGTATCCAAATATTTGTTAAGCACTAAAAAGAAATTAATTATTTTTTTATTTAATTTATCGTACTTCGAATACACTAGAAGTATTTAATTTATAAATTGGTTCTTGTTTTTAAGATTTCGATACTTAAAATGATTTGTTTTTTGTTTTTTATAATGATATTTTTAAAATTAAATATTCAAATACATATACGTTGTTATTTTATTCCTTGTTTCTATGGAAACTAAAAGTTCAATCGTTTTTAGTTATTTTTCAATTTGAAAAATCCATTTTCTTACGCATGCTATGTTTTGTATTTATTTTTAATATTCGATGATAGACTTCAAAAGAAATAGGATTAGTATATTTGAGAGTATTATTTTTATGTGTTAATGGAATTTGAATTACTGTATTTTAATAATATGTATTATATTCTCCAGGGGAGATTATTTCCCGCCGTACAGTCATACCTGAGTACTGTTTGTAAGCCAGTGTGAATGAAAAAGTGTACTATGTTTTTCAAATAGATTAATATTTCAGGGATACGACGTTGTGAAGCTTGTGGGATAGTTATTCGAAAAAAAAAATATTACGAAAAATAACGGGAAATCTGATGGATTATAAAAGCTTTGTTAAATGGACAAAATAGGAAAAAAAGAATTATATATTTTTTTAAATTGTGTTGAAAAGTTGAAATTATTTTTATTTGATAAAAATTTGTCGTATGGTAAAATAATTTGTTATATAATATTAATATTTAATAGTACCTATTATGGCACTTTCTTTAATATCACACGGCGTTATGGTTAGGCATTTTGGATACATTACTGTCCTATGGTCAGCTTTTCTTTGCAGTAACTTTTAATTATTATGCTTTATTAAAACTTAAAATACATCGAAGAAAAATAACTAAAAATAAATCAAAACGTTTTTAAACACTTTCCATTTATAAGCTTAAAATGTAAGGTATATTATATATATGTTTCTTAAAAAAGTACTTCTTAAACTTTTGATTTCCTATATTATTATTCATTATCTTATACTTCATAAAATCTAATATAATTGTATTATATGACAAAGTTTATTAACTAGTGACAATTTAATCAAAGTTTTAATAGTTTGAGTTGTATAAAATAATTTAATTTAATTTATTTACATTTTTTATCATTTGGAAGAGAGAATTTAAATTGGATAAATATTATTATTTCTTTCTTTTGTCTGTAGGGGTTCAATGCATAAGAAAATATGAGGTATTAGATATTAATTGTATTGGAAAGAAAATGGTTATTTATCAAAAAATACGTTTATCTTCTAGGTTTCAGAACTTTTATGTTGAAAACAGAGGGTGAATACGGGTTACTACGACCATGCTTATTATTCATAATAAAAGTTTATTATATTAGACAAACAATACTATCATTTAATCTGTAACTTAAAATAAAGGTTTTTTAAAATAAAATTATATTTTGTAACATTTAGCTGAACTCAATTTGAGTTACTCGAGTATAAATAATACGAGCAACAAAAAGGCAAAACTATATTCAGATTTTACATAAATTCATCATATTGCAGTATACAAATAGTATCATAAATAAGTTAAAACGTTATAGCACAACGTAATCAACATTTTATTTTAAAGTAATAAATGAATAATTTATATTGTAAAATATGTACCAATAAATTGGAATTTTAGTTTATAGGATTAGGAAGCAAATTATGTTCATTATTCGCGAAACCGTTTCGACATATTGTACCTACTAGAAATATACGCAATAAGTATAGAAATAACAACAATCATTGTAAATGCTCGTTATAAATCTTTAAAAGCTGTCAAATAAAATGTGATATTTATTAAAAAAAAAAAAAAAAAAAACCAATATATTTTAAATATAAGGTATATAGTACCCACGTTTTGTATTCCTCTTGTTATTATTGCCTATCTATTACTTTCACAATAAAGCCCCATTATATCTGTGTGTACAAGTACTTATGTATATATATATTATATAATGTGTATATCATATATTGTATACATATAATATCGAATGTTTGACGTGTATTACACGAACCGTTGACCAATTATTGATTGCTGGTTCGCGGTATGAATTTCATTTCGGCCGAGCACGCGTGCAGTGCGGATGATGACGGTCCGGGCGGCGGGGTGGGCGTCGGTGAAGGAAAAAAAAAACCATAATTCATGATTTAAAACTGACGGGTGACGGGCGGGGGCTGTGCTGCCGCGGAAAACGCGTACGTCGCTCTCCTTCCATATCAATTGTTATGATATTATTGCACCCGTTTATACGTCGTAGGCGTATTATAATGGGAAATCGAGAGCGCTTTATACATTATTATTATTATAGAACGACGACGAGACATTCCCCGTGACATCCGCGGAATTTCCGTAAAAACGGCCAACGGAAGATACGGTAAAAACAAGCGCGTAGTCTGGTGCCTCGCTAGTCCTCGGTCGGTATGTCGTCGTGGCTCGGCGCAGCATCGCCGAGTGGGGTAGAAGGTGACCGCGGCGGTTACGGCGGTATAAGGGCGTTGGTAAGCGCGTCCACACAGCATCTGCCGCACGCACACACACTCGCGTGAGCTCGCATGTTTCGGTGGCGGAAAAGCGGCGGCGACGGCATCCCCAAATGCCCGGAATTATTGGCCTGACGTACACACACACACTAGCACACACATACTTTTGTGGCAAAGCCCTTTGATCGCCGGTCGTCCCGAGTCCTCGGTTAAGGCTCACAAAGCGTAATATGGTCTTTTTTATATTATTATTATTATTTATCTATCTATTTATATATATATATATATACGCACACAACGATACTGGCAAATTATAACGTTTTGTGTGTCATACGGTCGGTTATATTATGGCTTTATGGCTATTGTTTTTGGAAAAGGGTATAGTTTTGGCACTGTTCAGATAACATTACCGTACACGGCGCACTGTTTTAAAACGATACACACACACACACACACACACACACACACACACACACACACACACACACACACACACAGACACACGTGCGCAATTTCCATTCACATTGGTTTAATGGGTTTTTCGTCCCCCACGCCGCCGTCTTCGTCGTCGCGCGATTTAGGCGTTTCGGTGCGCGGTCGGCGGCGGCCCGGGCTACAGTAATAATTGTTGTTTTGTTATACTGTACAACAAAATATTATACTATTATAATAATATGATACATCTATAGGCGGCGCCCTGCAAGAACGCTACCTACAACAACAACAACAACACACACGCGAAAGCACATACAGTATTTAAGCTGCATTACGTAGTTACAGCCAAACCTCGGTTTACGGACACCCCTTAATAGCGAACATATTTTAATTCCCCAATGGTGTCCGCTATAGAGTGGTTTCACTGTAATATTAATACGCTCCAAATCTACTGCTGCAGGTAAGTATTATTTAAATGTAAGTGGTGTATATATATATACTACGAAAATGTGAAATTCAGTGCCACGTTTAAGTTTTAACGACGACGACGTTTAATGTTATTTATTTTTTTTGTCGATATTTTACAATATCATATTATAAATTATAATAGCTAAGAAATAATATATTAAGGATACATTACACAGTATCAACGATACTCGAATAATGCCATAGATATCAATATAGTTTTATCAAAAAGTTATTAATTAAATACTGTTAGAGAATATGGTTTTTCAAAATAATTCCAATCCGCGGTAGTTGCGTTCTACCCTCCCTTTTAACGTGGCACTGATGATGGTGTACGACTGTCTTGAGTGTCACACCATAAATGTGCTCAAGCTGGAACACTAACCTCGGAAATTCCAGTTGATGATGATAACAGTGACCAATATGCTGACTGTGTTCATGATGAACGTGAATAGCAAGTATTTGGCGATGAGCGGCAGTACTAAAGAAGTGGGTGGCAGTATTTTGGAAACGAGCAGTAGGAAGACGACTAGTGACAGTAAAATGCTGATGCCCAGCGTGACCTTTTCACCGGCTTCGGCTGGCAAGTAGAACACTAGCACGCACAGGAAAGATATGAGGACCGTGGGCAGTATCAAGTTCACCGTGTAGAATAGAGTTTTCCTTCGAATCACTATGTAGAACGTAATGTCCGTCTGGGTAGGTGACTCCTGGTATACGTTCAGATACGCAGGCACCTTTGAGCAACAATAGAATAAAATTAAAAAACAATTGGATTAAAAATATATTTTTCTCATACGTAAAACATACTGTACCAAATGGGTACCATTGTCGATGTTTAAACAGAGTCATTATTTTAACATTAAACACTTATTATCATGAAAAGTATAAATGTTTTTTAAAAACCTTTTCTTACTAGGTACATTTTATCGTTATAAAATTATAAGCTTTGTAATATTTCATAAGATAGCATACTCGTACACTTTTAATTCCATATTCTGAAACAGACTTTTTTTTCGCGAGTCTTGTTACATAAAACTCAAATTTCAACGAGTAGTTAATTTTATTAAATTTATGTAAAAATATTTTTTTAAAAATGTATACTTTTCAAAATAATGAATGTTTACTGTTTGTTAAAATAATCATTAAGTATATAAATAAATATGAACGGTGTGCTCCGTTAAAAAATAAACTTTAGATAAACTTGATATATATTTTTTGGGCAGTTATTTTTTCAAAAATTATTTTTAAGGGGAATTGTGTAATATATTTTATTTAATGATTAAAATATATAATAATATTCGAAAACTCTAAATGTGAAATATTAAAGTATATAATATTATTCGAAGAGAAATAATTCTCGGAAAGGTTTGTTTTTTATTAATTTAAATAATATTCAGAAGTTTAATTCTCTTCATTATTTTTCCGAATTTATAAAAAAATTAATTAAGGCACTAGGGAGTAATCTTTTATGTATTTGGTTATTTATGATGTCATTCATTAAAAAAAAAAAAAAAAAGTTATTTGAGTTATTACGAATAAATAGTAAAAGTATTTACTTGATACTACTTTTATATTCTTAGTTATATATTCTAAATTATAATAAATATTCAATTCTTGTTCATCATTATTAGTTTCAATATCGACCGAAATAAGGTGATAATTTATAAGTGGTTCGTGATTACGGTTAGAATGGAGCATACATAGATAATATGAAAACGTAAAATATTAAAACTGAAATTTCAAATGAATATCAATCTTATTACATTTTTTAATTTTAGAATTTAATCTCTGGTACATAAATATTACCTTATATTATGTATATTTAATTGTTTTGTATAGTAAAAATTAGACTTGAATGCTGAAATGTATTTTATATTGACTACTGGATTTATTTTAACTCACGCAAATATGTTAAAATATGGATTCAATTTGAATAGGTACCTACCTAATGTTTGTAATGGCTTGTTTATTGAATTTAGATAGAATTTTTTTTAAGTAGGTACATAATATATTTACCAACTTGCAAGAGAATAATGTTTAAGATAATTCATGAAAACAGTTTTTAGTACCTATCTATGTCCTATATGTAAGGATTTGTGATATTTTCTATTTCCTACTTATTCTTTCATAAATCACGTGTTCTTAAGAAGTCATATTTTACTATCTACAATAAAATACAATAAAGTGGTTTACCAGTGCTGTTTTATTGTAAATCGAGTTAATATTATCCCAGAGAGATCAAATAGAAATACCAAGAGAATTCTTAGATCCAACACGAAAAGCGTAGTAATATTAGGCACATCATAAATTCATATCATTTTTACGCGTTTCTGGTTAAATTTAATTTTACTTTATTTCAGACTTCAGTAATATTAAAAGTGCAGTGTAATAATTATATCTCAAGAATAAAAATATAAATAATTTATTTTGCAGAGTAACTAGTAAACATTAATTTTTAAAGTGCCTACTTCCATATACTTCCATAATCATTCACTATATAATAAAATACCGGAAAAAAGTACAGTCATTATTTTAATTAGATATTGATTTATTTGTTTTAAATTATTTCCAGTTGTACCTATTAGCGTAATAAGTATTACGAATATTATACCAATATTCAATATATGTATATAGTATGAATAGTTTTACACTTCACCCCTTATGAAATAAATAGTATATTTTAATATTAAAAAAATGTACTTATTACTTATATATTTTTTGCTATAATATTTAAAATAATGATAATAATATGTAATAGTATTAATACTTAATATTATTTAAAATGTAGTTTGATCTAAAAAATACTAAAATATTGAAAAAACCAACGAGTTAATGTAAATGATTTTTTAGGTATCTAAAAGTTTGATAATAATTTAATAATATTTGTTTTAACATTAAAGCTAACATCACAAAATTAGAACTTTTCAGTTTTCACCTTTATTTTTGTTTGTTATATATTTATAAGACAAAGTAACACATGCATATGTGACGTCCACTTAACATTTTTGAAAATATTTCCTTTTTTACATATTTTGAAGACTAAATTTTTGTCAAAAATATTATTTTATATTTCGTTTAGCTATAACTTCTTATGTAGTTTTATTTAGTAATAGAACATTTTTTCTTATATTACAAATACATAATGGTTTATTCAAAGAAGTAAAATCCTTACAACAAGTAGTAAATTTATATATATTTTCAAAAACTTAATTTTGTATCGAATTAAAATTACGTATAAAAATATTTTTAATAACGTTTATAGTTTCTAAATAATAACTGTCGTACAAAAAATAATTTACCTTAATATATAGATTTATAAACACGTTTTCTCTAAATTTGCATTCATAAAAATTTTAATTAATATATTTGTCCATACCTCTATAATATCCCAAGTTCCGGATTTCCAGTAGTCAGAAAGGTCGACGAACTGTTTGTCATTGTATAACGCTAACGATACTTGATCGCCATTAAATGTCCAAGAGCCGAATTTCATTATGCAAGTTTGTTGATCAAAAGGAAAATATGTAACGTCTATGGTGCAGGAGCTCTGTAAATCATAAATAAAACATAAGGTATTTAGCTTAAGATAATTAAAAAATATTCTTAATATGTACAAGCATAATATGGGCATACAAAAATACAATAAGTATTTAATTTATAAATTATTTTTTTTATACGTAACATATAATGATAATTTCACTAACTCGAACACAGTAAAAATTACTAGCTTAATCCAAAATTAGCCATGTATTACATGTTTGTAGTAATATAAAATATTTTCTACTCTATTATATTCGTTCACAAACTTAATATTGAACATATTAATGCGGTTATTTATTTATGTTTGTGATGATATTAAATCTCCTCTTAGTTTTTTAAGCTTTTATTCAAACATGTTTTACATTTATTTTTTTATTTATTAATTCAATTGAAATAAATTGTATAAGGTTGTATAGAAAATATTTTTTTTTTGTTTTTAAACACGATAATATCGTATAAAGCTAGTATAGGAGTATAATATACGATTACATCTTGTATTATTCTGTAGCTTCATCGAATATTAAAGTAATATTTTACACACTAAATATTAATATTTATTCAGATATTATTCTGATTTAATATCTTCGTAAACATAATATATCATGTCATATAATATAATATAATATAATATATATTTATAGTTGTAATTACATAGATTTCATTTATGTAATGTTATTTATAACGATGTTTTGTGCAATTATAAGCGCTATATTAGATTTATGATCTAATATAGATTTAGATTTAGAGTTATGAATTATGTCTAATGACAGAATAAAGGTATTTTACGTAATCACATAATATTATATGTATTCTAAAATCCTTATAAACGCATAAAACTATATATTAAACTTATAACATCTCTGAGTATCGAAATATTTTTAATCGTATAGTATATACCATGTACGTATTATATAGCTTGATATTTTGTTCAATACAATGTTTTCGTCTATTAATTTTCATTCAATGTTTTCATACAATTTAATTATACATAAAAATACTCAAGTAATAACTTAAGTTATTTTAAATCAAGGTTTTTAATTAATTTAATTAGTACTTAATTCTTCAAGTCTTGAATCATTAAATTATTAGTATAATTATTTATGAATTAGATTTTGAATAAATCTAGAATATATTGATAATACAATGATTGTAAGATTTTTTTTTAAAATAGAGTATAGACAATAGTTATCTTCTCTATTGACTGATTCTATTTTATTTTCCTGGTAGTTCTAAAGACATCATAGAAATAATTAAAAAACAAAAAATTTAAATGTATACTGTAGCCTAATATTTTAAATTGTATTTTTATTTAAAGCTTAAGTGAGTTTATTTTAAACTGGTATTATTATTTGTTAAAAATGCTCAAGAAAACGGTCGATATGGCCATTCCTATTTTCTAATACTACTATTATTCTTTTAAAATCTAACCCCAAGATTAATAAAAAGAAGGGTTAAGTTAAGAAAAGGTTGGTCGTGTATTATGATTGTCGACTTGTGTCAATACATTGATTTTCGCGAAGTTATATGAGACATGTGTCAAATTTTCGTAATCTATGTTTAATAAATAATATTGTCTCCCTGATGTTGTAATAAAACATAAATTCATATAATACTATAATAATTTTTATTTTTTTTCAACCTCAGCGTAATATATCGTGTTTGTAAATTAAAATATTAAATATTTGAGTAATACGTATTTACTATTTGTTTTTACATACAATTTTATCAAAGACATCATAAAATCTGTACAAATAACGTGTAGATATACGTATATGATTTCAGTTCATATTGTTTTTCTTTTTAATTCACGATGAAATTAATCAAATTCATAAGTAACGGACAATGATGACAAGAAAGGTGAGTACGAATTTGCGACAGCTATATTATAATATATTGTATACTATTCATAGATTTTAGTCATTAGTCTATCACCTATTTCACTTCTTCTTTTGACTTATGCTTATTTTAACATTAGCTACACACGTTTTATTTTTATTTTTTGTATGCTTTTAATGTTTTGTGTGGTTTTTTGTTCGGTCTGTTTGCATTAGTACAAATATATAAATAAATGAGAAGTATAAAATCACGTCTTAACTTAATACTATTGGACGATGGCAAAAAAAAAATGACTAACGATATTACATTGTTCCGAAATATTTACAACCATACAATTGTCACACATTTTTTTAGTGTTGTGCGTATGTGAGTGGTGTCGCTTCTCGGTATTACTTTTATTTTCATACAGAGACGATACTTATGATTCAAAATGCGTCTTAAATTGTGTGAGTGCTAATACTCAGAGGGGACGACGAGAAAAGTGATGTACAGTGTATTCGCTTCTCTCTCCTTCACTCTCTCACTCACCCTCTCTCTCTAGTCTTTATCGTCCATTATTATTATGACCGCACCTGCAACTGACCGAATACGTACCGGTGGAGTGTGAACAAGTGTGTTAGTGTGTAAGTATAAAGTGTATATACACATACATCACACATACACACACACCTACACGTGTGTGTGTGTGTATGCGTGGCGTGTAAGAGAGGTAGGTATAGTGTGTTATTGATCAAAGGTCAAACAGACACTGACGGGACGGATGGACGGTAGTTGAAAGGCTGAAAAATCGTTTATATATATAATGCCACCTCTGGTATAGTATAGAATCCACGGTGAGGCAGCGCGCGCTCGGACTGCGGAGCGTATACAGCGCGATGATCGAAAGGCGTGGGACGATGAGCGCGCGCGCGCCACTCCCGTCCATCTGCCCACCCGCCCACGCTGTAGCGTCAGTGGCCCCGCGCGGGCATTTGTCTCCGGGCGGCATTTATCTCGGCAGCCGTTTAACTCCTCCAGCGGTGGCTGTTGTTTCGTAGTTATTATTAAATTGTGAAAAATCCACAGACGTTTCAGAGAAATTCGCCGAAAAATTGCCGACGCTTTCCGACAGCTGCGTGCGCGTATTATTAATGACACTCTTCCGCTGCCCTTTTGATTGCGACGTGTTTCTGACCACCGCCCCTCCCCCGCCAATCGCTAGCACCACATTAATTTCCTCACACTGCCACCACTATTTAGACCAACCAACAGTGCCATTTCTTTTATCACGCAACCACGTTATTGTTTCTCGTTCGCCAGCGCACGTTATTACGATTTATGACACGCCTGATCGACATCACCGCCGTCACATTTTTTGTTGTTTTTAAAACGAAAAATTAACAATAATACATGTATATGGCGTAATTGTATTAGTAAGGTTAGGTCAGGGACCCATATGATCATCATGACCTTTCTGATCATAAGGAGTCTCTCAGAATCACCACCGACTGGGTCTCGAGCAGACATTCCCTTGTCAAATAGCGGAGGACATTGTCGGCTGCAAACAACGGAATTAAAGGATCGCGAATCACAAGGGACAGCCGATTTCTGGATTCTCACTTTTGAGTATCTGGAAAATTTTTAGGTTATTACCTGTTCTTACTTCTTAAAATTTAGATAATAAAAGAATGGTTCAATGGAAAGTCAAGTAGTCAATAGTTCTACATCAGGACTATAATAAGAAAAGTTAGCACTATATTCTGGGATGGCAGGTTAGCATTGTGAGCTCACCTTTTGATGTGGTTGGGAGGATTTATAAATTATAAATTGTATTTTTAATTAAAATAAACGATGATGACTACCAGAATATTAATTATTCAACGTTTTCCTATTGTTGTTGTTCTAAAATAAAACGGAATATCATCTTGGCTAGAAATTTAGAAACGGATAAAATGATGATACTCTGCCTAATATTAATAGTGTTAAATTCGGTTCACACAACATCATACAGTGTAGTTAATTATTTAATGTGACATGTTCAATGCATACTTAAGATTTTATTATTTATTCCAAGAATTTAGCATTTAAAACAGTGTCTGAAAACTTGTTTATAGTTTTTCCAAATATTATATTATCATATTAAAATCTTTTATTCGGGTTCTATCGCAGGTTTATATGTTTTAAAGTCGCTAACAAAGTTAAAAAAAAATCTTCTGGTTTATAATTTGCTATGGAGTATTATTCGTTCAATTCATTAAATTCATCCCCTGGAAGACGATATTTATCTTTAAATCGTAAAAAATATCGGCTTTACGGAATCGAATTTTCACACATTCTGGTTTTAAGAAATTGCAAGACAAAGCTATCCAGTTGACTGCATCTAAGACACTTATATTGTATTAATGGTTAAGCGATATTTTACTCTTCCCAATATACCACCCATACTTCAACACTAGTAATGTAGTGGATACTTTTAGAAAAAAATACCAGTCCTATCTCCGTCTTTCATATTTTTCTTAACATCAAAACTACCTAACAATACGAATTGAAAAAAAAAATTGTTTACTTCGATTTCAATCTTGTAATCGGCTTGTTTTTAAATAATGATGTGTATTTTTTTTAAATTTTTTTAAACAACCACATGATGTCTTGAAAATATTTATACTGATTTTACAGTTTATTTCATATTACAGTTTCTGTTTGTAAAATTATTCTAGAAATGGGCAGAATTTTTCAGATCAATATGTACGAATTTCGGGAGTTTTTACCTTTTCCCTAGTTTTACTCCTTATTTACCCATTTATCCGTGATTGCATCATTAATTTTATTATGTTACAGACTTCAGTTTTCCACATATTTTAAATCTAGTAAAATGCTCTTTCATACTCGTAAATTGATTATTCTTTCTCCTTTTATTCAATAAATTTAACTTTGTCTGACTACGTCAGAGTTATATGAGGCGTATTAAAGTGAGTTAAATTGAACAAAATCAGTGCGTAACTGTAAAATATAGGTATGTCTACTATGCCTGTATAACTGGATGTTTAATAGATTGATTGAGATTAAATACTGCAATCAGTTGATATATTATACAATAATCAAAATTGTAAAATGTGTTTTTATTTTAGTTGCATAATTATTTTAATAATGTACAACTGTAATTTAACTTGATGTCTAATATAATTTAAATTGTTGGAATTTCCAGAGTCGTGATACAATTATATCACCTTAGGTGTTATTAGGGATAACATTCGTCACATGAAATTATACGTTATAGAGTTAAACAGTTTTGTAACAGACATTAGATCAAAATGTTAATCATAATATATAAAAATATCTTAAATAAGTGTTGAAGTTAACAAACAAATAATGTTCGTTAATATAAATGTGAAATGATTATTTTATCTCCTCAAAAATAAAATCATATAAGTAAATAGAGTAGGACGAGTTTAACCTTAATCCAGTAATAAAATACACAATTTATTTGGATTGTCCTGCAATATTATGTACGTATTATTGAAAAAAGTACCGAAGCAAATGTAGCTAATAATATTTTAATATATTATGTGATATTTATTTTCTATAGAAAAGTTATTATTTGCAATCGACGCACGCACTTAAAAACTAATAACACCGTTGTGGTATCGGAACACGATTTAAAGAGACGTGGTACATTGGCACTCATCTTGTAGGTAAATTATTTTTTCTCACTTTAGGAGTTCGGGTACATTTTAATCGATTAGTTTAATTATGAATAATATTTGATAATAAACGATTAAACTGATCACAATCTCTATACGACAGCTAACCTGGCTTACCTATTGATAAAAATAGATAATAATACTTAGTGATACAGTAAATTACTCAGAACCAATGATACACAAATTATATTATAAAACATAAATAAAAATTTAACTCTTTTGGAGTTAATCCCATTGCAAACGCGTCGAGTTATTGACGAATTATATGATGGTAATGATAAAAATGAAGATGAAAATGTTATTAACTAATAGAATAATATTATATAATCTTATAACATATTAACATACACCGAATAAACAAGCATATAATAAACTAAAAATAAAGTTTTTTTAGTATCTATGTCAACAAAATGTAATCTATTAATTTTAAATTATCCCATTTCCAAACACAAATAACACATTTAAAAATTAGTACTAGAAATCGAGTACATTGTTATAGATTATATTTTGATTTTTGAAAGTGTTTTATTCATTATTCTTTTACAAATAAACATACCCTACAGCCTACACTATATGGTTAGAAAATAATTACATTTTATAATTTGTTAATTATACTGCAAAACAAAATTGTTTGACTTTTGTTAAATATTATGCGCTTACTAAATCCTATTTGATTTCGATTTTTTTTTCAAAATATGGTTTATTCTAGTTTTAAACATAAATTATTCAATAAGCTTTAAAGTTAAAATATCGTCATACAGAATTTGAAATGTGAATTAAATTTTGGTACAATTTTAAGTTGCATATTCTTATTTAATATTAATAATTTAATATATTATTAAAAATAAAACCCCTTGCCTTTAATTAATTGTTAGTTTGGTAAAACTATGTAGGTATAATAGGTACATGTATTTAATTTTAAAATAATTATATAACTTAATTTTTATTGTTTTTTAATTGAATTTTTTTAGTGATACATTTAGCTTATATTTATGTAGTATTGCAGTATGTTTTTAACTTTAATATTCTGATGAAAAATGTTATGTTAATTTTTTAGGCATAAAATATTAGATATCAACAATTTAATTTAAAATCGAGATTCAGTTACGAAGTTTTTGTTTCAAAATAATTATCAAAATACCATTCGTTTATTTATTTTTTATTAAAACATTATCTTATGAACCAAATTTAATTACTTAAAATTTTATAATAATAACTGTAAAGTTTGGCAATAAGAAGATTATTTATTATTTTAAAGTGAATCATACAAAACTGTCATATCTTCACAGTAATTAAGTTTAAATTATTTAACACAAGAATTTGATTTTAATCAACTTAATTTTTGAAATCTTTAATTAAAACTTTTTTTTATGCTATACAGTTATCAATAATATCATTATTATTTAAAAATGTATATATTTCTCTTTTCACTGATGAAATAGCCTGCCAAAAGTTAGGTTCCATCACTTTATGTTAAAAGTTCATTAAATGACGTCTAGTTTCTTTTTTTTTAATGTTTAAATTTTTATCATTTAAATTTTCATACTTTTATTATCTCCACATTTCATAATTACTTTTACAGAAACCTAAATTCATTCAGTTTACTTTATCATTCTAAGTTAAATTATTAAGAATATCAGTATTATCCTCGACTTTTAATAGCGTGATTTATTACTTATTAATAATAACAGATCAGGTGAATCTTACATTATTGTGAGTTAGATTATTAATGTATACAAATATATTTTATGAAAGAATAATTTTATCATCTGTTAATTAGTAATTTTTTTGCCATTTACATTACGATCTAGTTGGTCTTGTATTTGTGTGTTACATTATTGTTACAGATTTTATGAAAATTTAAATAACATTTTTTTTTTTTTATTATACGTCTTATTTATGATATTATATTTCATGCATGTATATTTATTATTTACAGTAAAATAAATTTTGAAATAGAAATTGCAATATAATAATAATAAAAATTAGGTATATTATATATTTTAAATTTTTTCTATACTAAAAATAAAAATATTATGTATAATTTTTGACTTATATTAGTATTTAATAGATTAAGTAAAGGATTAATTTGTAATTTTGTAATTTAGTTATAAGCGTTTGTGGTTTTATTTATGCTATTAAAAAATATACATAGATAAAATAATATGATTAGGTTATTTAATTTATGTTCTGTAGATGACGTACTATATACTATTAATTTATATAAAAATTGTATATAATTCATCATGCAGTATGTGAGATGAAACAATATTTAAAAAAAAAAATTATTTAGATATCAATTTGTTTTTAAAAAATATCGTTTGTGGCATTAAACATAAGTATTGTAGATTCAATCAATTGAGTAACTATTAAATTTTAAGGGATGCAATGGTAAACTCGATCGAAAGATGTTAATAAGTAGGTTAAAATTCGATTTCCTGTTGTAGATTTTAAGGTGTGGTAAGGAGAAATCCGATTCCACTTCCTTTATTCTCCTATTTCCTATCGTATACTAGTATAAGATACGGAGGTGTCGATAATCATATCCGGGGGAAATATCTCGTTTGATTCATGCGCACAGAACATTTCCTATTCGGTATTTTGTATTGAATATTATACTCCTTTATGGTACCAGATGGTTTGATTAATTGAACTTTGAGTAGTGGTGGAAACACTTATATCGTAAACTTGGGAAAATACGTATGAAATAGATTAATTTATAGAAAGTTAACATTGTGTTATCTATGTATAAACAGAGTATACAGAAATTGAAAAAAAGATTCATTAGATTTACTGTAGTTATAAATGTGATAAATCTTTAATAATTTTATATATTAAGCATTATATTATATGATAACAGAATAATTTGATATGTTTATTGTTTAGGTTGTATCTAACATAGTTTTTATTTAAATTTTAATCAAATACTCGTATATTGGAAAACACAGATAAAATATCAAATTTTTATACTTATAATAAGTAACAAAAAATAATATTTATTCAGATTTAATAAAAACAAAAATTAATAAATAACAAAAAATACTAATTTTACGAGTATTATTATATTATTAAATTAAATTATGACATGTTTATTGAAAAAGTTTTTCATGTTTATTTTAACATTTCGTTATATTAAATATCATGAAATCAGACTATATGAATTTTAGTTTGGTATAGCTTTTCCTTTGATTCGTGTCATATTTGTGAAATTCTAAAGTTTTGTTTTATCAGTTCCTATTTCATATTTTAATATACTGTCAAACGCTTGATTATTAAAATTTGTGAGACCCGTAGAAGGTTTAAGAAATAAATTACCTAGTCAACTACTCGGTTGATTTTTACATTTAATTAATATACAATAGCGATCAAACGTTATGTCAATATAGTTGAGTAGAGAGTGAATTACTTATTACTTATTAAAATATTTAAATTTTAATCTCGTTTATACGAATCGTGTAGGTATATAAGGTTATTAATTTTAAGTGCGATTTTTTTAATTATTGTATAACAAAATATTTTATACTATTAACATACTAGAAATTAAATCTCTGTCTAATTAATATTTAAAAGTATTATTATTCTAGTATTATTGTTGAATAAAAAAAAATATTTGTATATTAAACTGTATAGTTATAAAGTACTTATTGTATAAGTGACTTTAAATTATTAATATACAGACTTAAATATTAAATATGTATGCAAGAATTTTAGCAATACATTTTTAGTTTTAAAACCAGAAATGAAACAATTTAAATTTTTACAAATAATAATAAATGAGTTTTTATCAAAATAATGTTACTTTTAATAATAAAACGTAATAAATTGTATTATACTTTTAATACTATTAAAATGTATTGATTTTATTGATTTAAAAATATATATAGTGTTAAGATCCAATATAGATTATACTAAAATATTTTTATTAAATAGATATTTTAAATGTATATGCCTATACATTTTAGAATTATTAAACAACTCAATTTATACAATAATAATAAAAAAGATCAAATAACATAAAAAAGGAAGCGTATTGAAATCGTTTGTGTTAGCCGAGTATGTATTAACAAACAGCCATTATAAACCTTTTATGTTTGTTTATGTGTTTTGTTCTAACACATTTACGTTATACTCATGACATTAAGTGTTCATTAAAGGGTTGGGAAGTGTTCATTAATGAATAAGAGAGCATTTCATACATTTCAAAATTAATTTAAAGTATAATTTACATTATGTACGTTTTTAATTATAATTTGGGAGCAAATAAAAGGGAATATTCTGTATTTAATCATTTCATCCTAGTTTTATTTAAAATTTGTATTATTAGTTGTCCTTAAAAAAAAAAAAATGTCGAATAATATTGTTTTTAACTTGTAATTAATTTAATATAACATAATTATTAATAATCAATATTTAACCAAGAAAATTTCAAATGTACACATAATTGATTATTAAAAATAAATATTTATTTTTCCTCGTATTCAAAATGCAATGAAGAATCGAGACATATTGTATAGATTTTATAGGTTTTATACAATAGAATAATAAAAACAATCGCATTTATTTTAATACATTCTGTAAGTTAACAATTCTTAAAAATATTTCAAGTTATTTCTATAATTTACAATATATCAATGATTTACTTATGTCAAGTTGTTATAAATAATAGTTTTGGTATGTTTGTTAAGATCATTAAAAATATTTTGTAAAATTTTAAAATTCTTCTATTAATTTAAAGTATTTAAAACTTTGTAATTTTTAAAAAATGATCATACTTATATATATAATATATATATTATATGATACCAGATTTAAATTAAAATAATTTAAAATTTAAAATTTAACTGTTTAATACAGATTGCTTCAGGGATTACATATTTAAAAGTATTTGTATTTAACAGATGTTTGCATGTATTTCATTTGATTTAATTTAATTTAATATCATATTGTTTTAAAAAACCGTGCTTTATAAAAATTATTAATAGCTATTATCTAGTTATAACATACCTGGTAAATTGCCGGTGGTATCCATAGAAGTTCTCCATTTGGTCGAATGAGCACGTTCGATTTGTAACGAACTTCATAATTTCCATCAGCACTACGAAAAAATTAAATTAAATATTAATTATTATTTTTATATTTATTTTCATCATTAACGATGATTACGCCTGCATAGAGAAAACAATACTGATAACAGAATAGATCGTAAAAATAACTTGGGTATTAATTAAATGATGGTATAAATGAAATAGTAGCCAGTAGGTACTAAATAGAGTAAAAATATAAGAAAGTTATAAGTATAACCTTATAGAAACCTTAGTTGTAATCTAAGAAAATAAATTTTCTTATTCTATTTGAGAAATTCGAGAAATTCTAGTTGTTTAACCGTTTTTTTCAAGTCTTCTAGATTTTAATCATAATTGGTTTTAAACTGGAGTTACTAGTAGTCAAAACACAAAACTTGTCGGTTCTCTTGGGCTAGTACACGCCATTTGTTTTGAAACTTTTAGATACAAATTAATCCGTTTAATTGCCATTGTAATCCGTTCATACTCGCTGCGTACCGCTTACGTCGAAATAACTTTTACTCACTTGTTGAACAACACTATATCCGGCTTCCACACTTTGTCCGGTGGTAACCTGAGCACCTGTATACCACCGTAGTCTGCCTCGTCCCATTGTAATTGATAGTCCCTCCATACCTATAATAAAAGAAACATAGAAAACTGTTAGATAAAGTAATAGTTAACCATCATATCGAACAATAAATAAAATGAAAAATAGTGTAATATTAACGAGAACTTTGTGTATTTAAGTTATTCTAGTAGTTATTAAATTATAGTATTACACTATTACAGTATATATTTCAATTACAAATGTTGATTTTTGTGTGTACTGCATAATTGTAATAAATAAGAAAATATTATGTGGTACATGTAAAAATTGTATTTATTATTAATCTTCATTTCAGACTTTTGAGATTAGTAAAGCAAACGTTGACCATACAAAAGCGCGTGATTTTTTGTAATAACCTTTTTACTAACTATTTTCTACGTAAAATACAATTTATTATATATGATTCAATGTTTATGCGGTTTAATGTCAACAATAATTGTTTGTACTATTATTACAGAACTTTTGAAGTTATGTCGACAAGAGACTGATCGAGTAATGTATCATTCGTAATCATTCTAGTTTAAAACTCTCAAAATTTAAATTTAATTTTAAATTCTTGTGAAAACAGATTTAGAAAATTATAGGTTAGAAACTTATTTGATCGAGTCAGAAGTTAGTTTTATTAGCAAATAAATATTCAGTACCCTAGAGAATTCCACATACTATAGTGATATACTCGTAGTTCGTAGTAACGTTGTTGAGAAAACTTATTTTTTGTACACCTTTAACAAGCTTTAATTCATCATAGATTTGCAATACATCTTTTTTTTTTTTTTAATGTTAAATAGAATTGAAAAAAAAATTAACATTTTTATTGACATAATATTATTATTCATTTACTATTCGCATTTATTTTAAAATATTGAAATATTTATATGACTATAAATATTACATATGCTACATATATTTGAAACATTATGTATTAAGTTATTGTCATATTATAATTATATTAATAAGTAAAATTTTCATTAGATTTCTTCATAAATTTTTCTAAGTTAAACAAATCACTCCATAGCAGTATGATTAAAATTACGCGGATAAAATAAATTTAATTTAAATCGGCATTTATTGCATTGGTAAATTTCAAAAGTATTTGTTAATTAAATGTATGGGCTTAGAATTAAAATATGTGATTTATAGATTGTAGTTTTCACCAGTATTGGAAAAAATCGATAGAGATAGAAAAATGTTATGTATGATGCGATATCAATATTTCACCTTATCAGACAGTATAAAGCTAAAATGGTTATGTCCTTTAGTCTGTAATTTATTTGAACGTTTGTAGCTTGTAGGTAATCTTATGGGAATTACTCAATTTCACGAGATTGTTGTTTGGGTGTTCAGTGGTGCATACTCTATATAACCTTGTATTCTCACGAGAGTTAATTATGTACAATAGGTTTCCAAAATTATCGTGATGTCTCGATTTTTCGCTGTATACGAATATTGTTGTAATATATTATACTTTATCACATTAAATATTTCATAATGATAAATAATTTTTTTATATTAATAGTTATTGAAAATTTAACACAGATTTAATGTTAAATTAATCGTTTTTTAAAATCAAATTTTTTTTTTTTTTGAAAAAACCATGAAAAATTATACTGAAAAGGTTAGAACTTTAGAAGACTTGAAAGCAAATCTTTTTTTTTTTTTTTAATAAACAAATTAAAGTACATTTACTTTCAATAAGAGCCATTTTTCGAGTATATTTATCATTGTTCTTTAATTTAAAAAAACGGATCATGTGTTTATCCATATCATGTGTTAAATATTTTTCTTTCAAACATTTATTTATTTATTTCTAAATAATACAAGTATATATTTTTTTAAATATTGTATAGTTACGCAATAAACGTTGGTTATTTTATGGTACTAAAAAAAATTCTATACGTTTTTTTAATGAGTTAAGATGATTATTGAGTTAAATTACATCAACTTTGCATAGGTACTTGTATATACCTACGTTTAATATGTATCTAGTATTAGTGATATAAGCTAATATGAAAAAGATATAAATATATTTTTATAGTGTATTTAACTCAATATGTATTAAAAATTATGAGAAGAAATTTTACACACTTTATTTCTTAGGGTCAAAGATTGTACTTTAAGATAATGCATAAGTCATATATCCTATATTATTTTTAATTAACCAACCACATAAATGTATTGAACTTATTTAACGATTTTTATACATTTAAGCTTGTATCAGATTACTTAATAGAGTTTTGAAAACTCTCTCATAAAAAATATCTTGGAGACAATAGTTTTATTTAATTGAATAAATTATTTAAAATAAATAAACCTGTTCTTTTAGTTCACATGTCAGAAATAAAATTACATTATAAGTGGTTTTTACAACTCTTGTGATTAGTATTAAGAGGAAAAATTATAATTTATAATTTGAGAATCCAAAAAAATAAGAAATTAAATCATTATTTCTTTAATAAAAATGTATTATACAATTTTTGTTTCACAAATTAATTCGAAACATCTTGGAGTATTAGGGCATGCTAAATAAACTTCTAATAAAATTTAAATAATAATAATACTTATTATTTTTTTAATTTTTTTTAAATTATTTAAAAATAAACAAATAGTTGTAGGTACTAGGTACTCTATGTGTGATATTTTGTGGTCTCACTATAACAAAAGCAGCCAATCAGAGTGCTTCCTTTACTTTTTAAGTTAATTCTATTAGCTTACGCTAATGACAAATGTTCATGGTATTGTCTAAAATCTGAATATTTATGATGGTTGTAGTGACAATACAAAACGGTCTTCCGTTCATCATTAATCATAGTAATCATAACTAAAAACATCAACCCATGTTTTACCTCTTTCGAAGTCTTGACAAGAAGACTATTGAAAGGTAAGAACTTGAATAATATTTATAGTGTCACTTTGTCTAAAATTATAACACGAGTTATGAGAATAGAAACTAGAATATGTATGGATAACTTTTTTTTAAGATATTAATGTACCTAATTAATGTGTAATAATATGCAATGTCGTACCTATATATAAAATATGTAACGAAAGTTTTTTGTAAAATAGATTTCGTTATCAAAAGAATTACAATTACTACCAATTCCGAAGAAGAATTTCAAAGATTTTAAGAGGTAATATTGAAAATTGTATTAATTTATGTTTGTACATTTTATAATAAGTCAATTAGATTAAAACTTACACTCGTAAAAATATGCAATCATAAGGATTTTTAATAATAATTGCCAATTTTTAAAAATATAATGGTTCCTGATTTATTTTTAAATGTAGATAATTTTTAAAAAAACATATTTTTAATAATCAAGTAGCAAACCGTGACATAACGTGACATATTGTTGGTCAGAAAGCTCTCAAGAAAAATGTATGCTTACTTTAGCATATATTTTATAGATAGGTTCATAGAATTATGAATAATATGTATAGTCTAAAATTATGTTTATCATTAATTTTTGTATAAAATTAGTGTAGTTATTTAAAATAATATGCTTTTAATAATTTCATTTAAAATATATATGTATGTACAATGTACATTATACAATATGCAATTGTAATAGACGAGGTTTTTTTATTGGTTTCATAAACATTATATTAAACAAAATTTAGATACTTAATTCTATTTTATACCATTAACAGATAATATTTTAACTTTTATATATTTAAATTTTTGAATTATGAATTATTAAAAAGTGTTAAATTAACCTGCATAATCATAATAATTAATAATAATTAAATTGCATGATTTTGCAGTATTTTCTTTTCTTTTTTATAGTAGAATTATTTAAAAATTTCAGTTTAATGGTAGTGAATAATGAATATTTTATACAAAAACTAACAAGTAATAAAAATAAATTTAATTAAAATAGTTATATTTTATATATTATAATTGAACCATTTATAATACCTAGTACCTACTATGAGTATATGATATTTAACTCAATTTTATTTCTTCAGTAGTTTCTATTGAATTTTTTAAATTAAAACTACCTAATTAATATTTTTAATCGAAGTACATTTTTATTTATCTTAATCTATTCAAAATAGATTAAGTAATTTCGTTTAATAGTAAGGGTATTAAATACATTCAAATTATGTTTAGTTTACAAATTAAAATTAATTTTAGAACGTAATAAGTACTTAATTAGCTCTAATATTTGTCTTGGCTATTCTAAAAATCACATTTACGGTTATTAAAATGAGATAAATCATTAAACAGGTTAAATAAATACTGTGAAACAAAATATACTTATATAATTATCATTACTATCACTTTTAATTTGTTTTACTCACTTAAATGAAATGTGGCATTTTGTGAAAAGAGAACCCTTTAAAATGGATACTCGACCAATTTATAAATTAAAACTACGTAAACATTTTCAAAATGATTCAGTGAATAATAATTTAAAAATATTAAATAATAATAACGGATATTGAAATAGAGCGACGGCAATTACGTTGATTAATTGAAGAAAATAATAAATGAACGGTTTGCAGTCAAGCAAATATTAAAGAGAAAAATTGCTAAGTAAGTTTCCTCCCTTTTAAGCGATATTAGTTGTTTATAATACGGTAGTCGGATAAGACGTCTAATACGCCTGATAAGAAACTGTTTATTTTTTAATTTTCTGATTTACAAACTGAAAATAAATATATTAAGTTGGTACTCACAAGTCTCAACCAAACGTTCGATTTCATTATTTGACTCTTTTCGTTCTGTAACAAGTAAAACACATATTTTTTATTTAGATATTTTAATAATTAGCAATAATTTATAAATAATTAATAGTTTGTTATTCTATTTATTTTTCAACAAATCGTATTATTAAACTTATTTAACTTAAATTTAATATAAATAAAACATACAATTATATGAATAATTTAATTCTTTACTAGTGTAATTTGTATGTTTTTAATCAGTGTATAAAGAAATTATGTAATAATATTTAAAAAAAACCTATGAAATAAGAATGTATAATATTATGTACGTACCACGTATGCAAATAATGTTAAATTAATGAACATTAAATATATTTATTCTTATACCAAAAATTAATATATTCATTCGATATTTAATATTATTATATGTAACTATATAGAACGACAAAATAATTTCTATTTATAGACACTTCTATTACATGAATGCATATAACATATACACCATAGCAGAGGAATGTTTGTATTTTATGATTGATATTTTTTTTTATAGGTATAACTATATAAAATGTAACTCATTTATAGATTATACATATATCTAAATGGTAATATGAAAACGTAAACTTTAGATAATCAAATTTTATTTATTATTTTTTCTATTTTCTCTGAGTAATACAAGACATCCATGGAACATTTTTATAGAATGGTTGCAAGCGTAAATTACGCTAGTAGTTGGGTAAATTAGTAATTTACTATCATATTACAGTGAAACTTCTATTTAACGAAGTCTCATGGGAAACGAAAAAAATTCGTATTATAGAGGAATTTGTTAAATAGAATTAACGCATAATTAACGATGAAGATCACGGTTCTCAAAAATAATTCGTTAAATGTAAGTTCGTTATAGGGAAGTGTCACTGTATATAATTTATAAAGTGTAATTGTTTGGTATTAGTTACCTACTTTCAAATTTGTGTATATATTTGTCACAAAGTGGCGTACCTTTACATAACTTTTATACGTACAAGATGTTGGATCAGTGGAATAAAAATGCAACTTAGGTACACAAATTTATTGTAGTCGTTTTAAGATATTTATAATGTCCTAAAATAAAATGCGTAATTTACTCCTGCTGTTTTTATTAAATTATAATATACAGTTAAATAAATGACTTATAAATTGTTATACATCGTGTACATAATATTTATTTATTAAGTTAAGGGGAGGTGGTTCAAGTACAGTATTTTTAGTATACAGTAATTAATACATATGAACAATAAAAATATTCATTATGGAATGAAGAACTTACGATTAATTAAATTAGCGTTTAAAAAAAAAAAAAAACTATAATTAATTATAAATATTTTAATATTATACTTAGTCTTAATAAAAAAAAATATTTTAATTTACAGATTTTTAAGTATTTATTTTGATTATAACTTCTTTAGTAGTGATATATGATTATTTTATTTATTTATTTATCGATAGGGTATAGAAGTATAGCATCAATGCACGTTTTTACAATAGTTTTAGTTTATAAGGTTAACAATTTACATAATATAAAACTAAATAGTGTAATTAAGTTTTCATATTTTTGAATGTTGTTTGATTTTAATAGCATTTTTTTTTTTTTGAATTTTAATTATTAGGGAAACATTACGAATTCTTGCAATGCACAATATATTAAAAGGAAGTTTTGAAAGTTTGATAAAAACTATGACATAACCTAAACGGTTGAAATTTTTATGTTTAAATCAGTACATATTATAGTATAATACAATTTATAAATTTAAGTGATTGATGTAAAAACGTGTGGCGTATTATAATTGAAAGTAGTTAAGGTTTTATAATTCTATGACTTTATAAAGATAATATTGTTGTTTCTTACATTTTGTAAATTTTATTACTAAGTCTTACTCGTTATTAAATAAAAATTATGGATGCAATTTTATTAATATTTATTATACATTTTAGTGTTTTTAGAGTAATATTGTAATATTGCCACTGTATTATAATTAAAAAAATATACAAATTGTGTAACTTACTTAAAATTAATAAAATATTATTGGAAGTTATTATTATTGTATATTTTAGTATTTTAACATTATTAAATTTTATTTATTAGAATTTTTGTACTACGAATTGTAATATATTTTAATCAAAATAAATGCATTATTTAATATTAATTCAAATAGCAAATTATGGTAAGGAACTCAACACTATTTATCAATAATATTAAAATTAGTCACATATTGAACGTATATAACTTATGAAGTATAAAATATATTTTTAATGTATTATACTCGTATATTGTTACATACCACGTTGATGAGTTGAACGAATGCTAAACCAAATTGTACATTGACTTTTTCGGTCATGTTCTGGACAGGTCTGATTAGTTTGTTGTAGCCCCTGAAAAGATCTCTAACCAGACGCTCCTCGTCTTCTGAACACCAACAACCTTGGGAACACAAACAAAAAACACAGATGTTATACGATGTTGTTTTTTTAAGACGTATACACACACAAATAATCTCTAACTGTAGTAAAAGAGACTTAGGTTTTTTCAAGAGATGTTAATCTTTTCCTATTTTGACTTAAGTTTATTATTATTATTATTATCAAAAGTAAATGGTAGAAAAAAAAATAAATTTAAATATAAGAACTAATCCGGCGAGCACGTCTTGCCAAGTGGATAACGAACGACCTGGATGTCTAAAGATACGAATGCACCGGCCGGAAAAAAAACAGATAATAATAATAACACCGTTGAAAATCCATTCGGTCTGTTGAACTTTGTCTACTGGTAAGTATAGGAAAACAAAAACCACAAGAAAAAAAACTTGGTACATGATGGAAATACTTACATATTATACAAAAAAAAAAAATCTTGTTTATATGGAGAACGAGTAATTGGCTTGGAAAGTCATTCTCCCTTTCAGTGTTCTTTTTACCTACCACTGGCATTATTATATATATATATAGACACAATATTTTATTATATACCGTTAAAATTCACTAAATTAAAAATAATCCGGTGATTAAACTTTTTTGTTAGGTTAGGTATATTTATGTCATCAACTATACAGGTTATTTGTTAAAAAAATAATTAAAGGTATAAGTTTAAAAATATATTTATCACGAAAAAATAATTGTGACTTATATTTTTCCCGTTAACACGGTATGAATGTATGATTCGGTTTTAAACAGATCACGAAAAAAAAATAATACTGACAGGAATAAACTAACTATTTCGAAAAATAAAATAGGTTTTTATACTTTCTAAAAGAATAAGAAAATAAGAGGTTCTTATAATATGAATATATGATCCAATGATCTCTGATTCTATTTTAATACTTTAATGATTTTTTTAGTCGTAATCGTCATATTGGAGATTCGCTTTTTAATATTATATAAATATGTGGTATGGTTATAATTTAGAGATTTTTATTTTTTCAAATTAATCATGATTTTTATTGATTATTGATAGTAATAGCTGACATTAATGTATCTATATTACTCATGACGTATACAACATAATCAGTCTTGTTTAAAGACATATTTATACTTGAGTCCTAATGTAGTTTATGTAGCTTATATTGGGTTAAAACCTGGTTAAATATATCGATGAATAAGACAGGAATGAATCAAACACGACTTTTCTATTGGCAATCCAATATAAAGTGTTTTTTCCATTATTCGAATGATTTTAAATCGAAAACGGATGTGAATAAAATTGATGGGGCCATATCGAAATAACGCTCTATACGTGATCCATCTAAAGCCACATTGTTTGGTTGGACCAAATCCCACGCACCGGAATCAAACTATAATAAGTAGGTATATTCTTTACGGTTTTATCATGGATGTCCAATTTCGTTTCACATATGTTTCTATCTCAGACCGATCGGTACTCTAAAAAGTAGTGGATGGAAACCTCAAGTTTATGGTTTGAAAAAAGAACCGAACAGGACAAAAATATAGGTGAATCAATATTCTTAAATCGCGATACCTTCGGTATGGGGTTTCTCGGAATATTGGTTTAATATGGTATTAAATTAAAATTTTTTTTTTTAAAATTCTTGATTAACATCATGTTAAATTTTTTTAAATATATGCCGATATTTCTTTAACATTTTCTTAACGGTTGTTGGTAAATTTTCCATACGTTTCAAGAAACTATTGGTAAAAAAAAAATTCTTCTCAAATTATTATTTATAGGTTGCATTTCAACCTAAAAAGGTACTATGTTGAACTTTTTGAACATACATTTTATCGAAAAACATGAAATGTTCCAAGAAAAAGAGACTGTAAAGAGAAACTGTATACTGTATACTTTTATATACTGTATTTATTGAATAATTGTATATGTATTTTAAATAACAAAATTTTAAGATGTTTTTATATTTTTTAATTTTTTTTTTAAGTGCTTATATTTCAAAATATTGTTTTCAAATTTTTATTTTTTTTTAAAAATTTTAAAATATTATAATAATCTAATTCAAGTACCTATAATTATTATTTATTCAATATAATTTAATAATTATATGGTTTTGATAGTACTTATAAAATTAACCTATTGTTGAAATCTAATTTTTACTGAAAAAAATCATTTTTGGATAAAAACCGGGTTAGGATAGATTTCGAAATATAGATATCTTTTAAAAAGTACACATTTTTAAGCTCATTGCACAAAATCAAAAATATACCTAAGTCTCCAAATAAATACATTTTAGTATTTTACTGCGTCTTAGTTAATTTTGAAGTGCACTTTTTAAATAAAAAATAAAATCACAATATTTTGATTTAATATCTATATTTTACTGTGATTCAAAAATGATTGTTAGTTAAAATATATTTCTTTAGGTTTTGGTAAGAAGTGTTCTAGAGATATCATACAATGTAACTGTGTGGGCATATCGTTTTTAGTTATAAGCTAAATTTTATAGGTTTTCATAAATCATTAAAAATTGAATGGAGTTTGTTTCAAAGAATACTTTTACATTCATAGTCTATGACTAAATCATAAATCCACTGACACCTGTTTCAGACAATTCAATTCTTTACGAATTCTGCAGTGAACATGACCGTCAACGTTGTAGTTACTAGTACTACGAAGACTATCGAATTTTTTTTGGATGAATAAATATAGAGTTGACCTGTCGGCAGCAGCTGCAGTGGCTGGGTCGATTTTTACGAGGACAGATACACGCCCAATACAATAATACTGTTTTTGCACGTAATGTTTTGTAAGTTATATATTTTGTAAATTATAATATATTAACGTCAATATATTGGCTGTACGTCTTAATATTTTCGAAAAAAGTTTTGTAAATATTAATATATATTATTATGGAGCCTATAACACACGAATGACTTAGAAAATATATTTTTGAATGTTTGATATAAAAAAAAAAACAACTTGGTGTTTTGAAAAAAATTAGTAATTTTTAAAGAGTTAAAAAAAGAACGTTATATTTTTTTAAAGTTTAGGTTGAATACAATGAGTACTGTATTTAATGATATAGTATACATTATTTTTTGTGATGAAATATACAGCTGATATTTAAATATATTTTATATTATTTATATTTTTATGCGCTTTATTTTAATAGTTTATCTTTATTGTATATTAATTATTTAAATTTGTACGTGTTCATATTTTTTATTTTAGAAGTAATTTGACAATGGATCACAATATCTGCAATTAGAAAATTCTATTTTTTTTTTTTTTTTATAATACTCAAAAATAATATTTATCTCTATTTACTCTAAAATTTCAGTTAAAAACAATTTTTAATGATTATAAATATGTAAGTATATAATAATAATGTATATTACGTATAAATTAACCTATAGCTACTTTAATATAAATAATAATTATTGATATATGAATTTCAAACACTTCTAATTTAACGTATATTCAATTAAATTTGTATATTCATTACATTTCGAATCCAATTAAAATTTTTTTTTTATCCTTGAAATTAATTGAAAATATTTTTCAACAACTACGACGTTCTGTTTAATTTTGACATTGTTATCGATGGTTTGTCATCTACAAACGAAGTCATTTATAATAGATTTTTTTTTTTTTACATTTATATTAAGTACATCACTTTGAACGAACAAGTCATGTTAAATTGTACTTTCACTCACTCCAAACTGGCTTCCCATACCTCTCATTGTTATCGCACTATCTTTTTCTATTCTTAACACACTCTCTCCCGAAAACGGGTGTAGCTAAAAGGACTTTCCACGCTGGTCTAGCGGCTTTTCGGTTGATGACTCCAAAGACGGTGTGGGGAAGTTCCGCGTGGGTGGGAAAGTCCTGCACGGGCGGGTGGGTTCGCTGTACTCGGCGAATAATATCGGGGAAGGTTGTGGGGGGAGATTACGCGGTAAGGGGCTGATAGCGTGTAGAAGAATAGTCGACGACAAAGGATGAGGTTAGGCTGAGTGGTGACGACGGCGGCTCGCGACGTCCGCGGTGGCAACGGCGACGGCGGCGGCGGCGGGCGGTTCCCTGGCAAAGTACGTTCGGAGCACCGCTGACGACTACGGCGCGGCAGCCTCGGCGGATGGGTGGGAACGATCGATCGAACCGCTTTGACCCGGGTGTGACTGCTGTTGCCGGCATTTTCGCGAGGATATTATTTTATGCATGCGAACGCCCTTTACTTTCAGTTATCGTCATTCCCGAATTATCTCGACATCCCACTCCAAATTCACGTACAACCTGCTGCAGTCGTTTGCCCGGGGCTCGGCCAACTACAAGACTTTTGAAACGTCTATGTCTATTTATTGTAATAACGTAGCGCAATAACGCACCGCACGCGAATACCTACCTAACCTGTAAACATATCGTATGTGGGTAGCCAATATCCAATACGCAGCGAGCACCATAATATATTATAATATATTATAGCGTGGGAGTATTGATCTATGAGTATTCTGCAGTGCGAAGTTGCGACTTACTTTGTGGGTACAATTATCGACTGTCGTAATATTTCCAAACACTAATATGGCCGGCTACCATACTTAAATTTCGTAAACATTTTTATCATTACAGACATGGTATCGTTGAACCGGATTCATCCGTTTTCTGTGATGACATTATTTGGTGATATAATATATTGTACATAATAGCTTCGTAATTTTTATTCAAAGTGTTTTTCAATAGAGATAACACAAAACATAGCAGTATCATAATAACTAGCGTATCATACTTTCTAGTTTAAACCATTTTATCCTATAGGTGTAGCCGCATCGAGATACCTACAATGTATATTTTCAAGATAGCTTAAAAACTCAAGATTAAATTCGTTATCCACAATAACCGTGGTAAATTGTAATTGGTTATAATACATGGATTAAATCTTATGCTCTTATCTATATTTTAAGTTAGATACAGTAAACTGGTTTAAATTTTAAAATTTTAACGGATATTACTTTATTGACTACAATATATTAAAATGGATATCGATAGAGGTATTCATAGAAGACGTATCACTTATCAGTCAATATAAATAGTATAAAACGTATAATATTCAGTATGCTGATAGTATACATCAACATTATTTTCATAGTTAAAAAGTTTATAACGATCTATAATGAAATGCATTTTTTATATTGTCTGTAGAAAATTTAAACAACAGAACCATTGGTTATATTTTATGAATGAATTACAATTAAAGATTTTTTAACACAGAGTAAATTTGTGGATTATTTCATGTAATCTCATAAATCTTATTTAAATTTTTAATGATTATAAATAAAAATAAATTGGTTTATTAGGTACATGATATATTTTATACGTCAATATTAAAAAAAAAAACATTCTTTTTAATATAAAAGATATCATGGTTAATTTTAAGATCTTCTACAAGATGTCAGATAATATTCAATTTTTTACAAAGTTATCATAAATTTATTAGCTAGTACTTTTATAAAAATGTTGTTTACATAAACATTGACTGTCACAATGAGTTTTAAGTATCATCCTGTATATAGCATACTGCATGGTATTTTTTCAGTAAAATTTTGTATGTATAATTGGAATAACTTTTATTTAATTTCTATTGTTTTTATAACAATTAAAAATAATTAATTACGTCAAATAAAAAAAAATATATATTACAGACAAAAACATGTAGTATATTATATTATTACATGATAAAAATTTAAAGTAAAATTTCGATATATTCTACAATATTTATAAACTTTAAAGTAATAGATAAATCAATAAGTATTCTAAGGCAGTCAATCTAAGAGTTATAACTTTCCAATTTAATTATTTTGACTTATTCTTACAATTAAACGATATTCATTATATTCATGTCGTCTAATATTATTGTTTATGTACTTATCATAATTATGATGACAATGCTAAATTTTCAATTGTTCATTATCGATGATAATCGAATCTATAAACATTTTGCAACAATTACGTTCTTTACGTTAAATATGTTCTTTGAAATTATAATAAGGGAGTACAAACAGAAAGAAAGCCACTCTACTTTTCTTAATATTTTCTTAAAACACCAATATTATTAGCGTAATTGGAAAATTATAAAATAAATTATATTAGTTATTATATAATAACAAGATTTATTTTTTGTTCAAATTTCAAATACCACATTTCACTACGCTAGATAAAGTTAATAAATAAATAAATGAATAAATACATCTTTGTAAAACCAGTAGGTCATACGTTTCGATCAAAATCTTGCTTTGCGTAATTAAATCAATGATGGTTACTGGTTATCCATAAGACCATAAAGCACAATAGGTAAATATCAAATCGAAGAGTACCAACTATATATTATTCACGGATAATACCTACTCGATTTCACGAATGATTTATAAAATGATCTCAAAAAGTGAATCCACCGTAAGTACCTTCGTTAAACCTTAAACAGGTTAATTTCATTAAATCTGTGTAATGCTGTAGTAATTGCATTTCATTTATACGTTTAAATTTTACTTAACACCGCATTATATATTATAGAGATACGAGAGTGTAACTTTTCAGGCAGTAGTACGAATAGGCCCACTTCTATACAATTTAAATAGCCCGTTTTATAGAATATTATATAATTAATTTTCGCGTGATATTATGTTCGTTGGTTTATGGGTTTAAAAAAGGGCGACCCCTCCCCCTACCAATCACCCGCCGCGGTCATACAATTAACCGCACGTAATAACTATTTATTAATCGTCCTCTTTTGATTCGATTAAATGTGCACAATTTGGTATAGGACGGATAGAAAACTCGAGGTTTGCGGTCAATTATTATAATTGTAATTATATTATTTTCTCCGTACACTCGTCGGCTCCACCGCACAACATTGAACGTGCGTTGTTCAAAAGAGAGTAGATTCATTCGCGAGAATCGCGCTAGTATAAAACGGGAAAGGGAGGCCGATGAAAAAGAACATAATAATAATGACGGATAAAAAAACCCATCGTATATATAATAATCGGCTGGCGTTCATATAATAATAATATATATATAATGTATACAACGATGAGGGGGCCGAGCGAAACGGTATAACGATATACAACACTTTACCGCGTTTACATTGGCGAGTGGTGTATAATAATATATATTATACGGTGCGTTCATCGCATTTTGATAAATTAAGCGAGTTTTAAATTGCTCCTATTCCGTCGTCGTGTACAAACCAGCAGCAAAAGCAGCAGAAGGAGTGCAGTGTATACGAGCGCCGTATACAATATATTGTAATAAATACTTAAGCGTATACACACACACACACACACACACACACACACACAACAGCCGTTTGCGCGGCTCTTGCCGACGCGCGAGAACTTTTTCGCTCCCAGAGTGATGAATGGCGGTAGGACAGCTGAAGCGGATTAATTATTAGAATTTAGAATAGCAGCTTGCGTGTGTGCGGCGTGTCTACGTGTGTATGTTTAATAATAATATATACACACCATAACCTACAACAGCGTGCGCGAGGCAGAGCAATCGTTCAAGACGTATATTTTGCCCCGACGACAACGTCTATTCACGTCGGATATAATACCTAATAAATATACAGGGAAACTCTCCAAGAGTACTCAAACTCTTTTTTCTTTTCTTTTTTTTATTTAACAATGAATTTATTTATAATCTGATTTTTGGAATCTTAGAATATATTCAAAGGTGAAATTTCAAAAATGTCGAGATTGATTGTACTACCTACTTAAAAAATAGTCTACGAGTATATGGAGACACGATAAACTTCTGTATTTAAAATGAAACTTGTCAATAAGGTTAATTTTACTGTAAACTGTCTAGTGTGAGATTTATTTAATTTATTGAAATGTCTATAATAAGCTAGGACAATAGTCCTCAAAAATACAAATGTAATAAAATATCTAGATGTAATATTGGATTTAGTATTTTTTATAGTTGACCATTTTTATAAATTATGAATATTGTAGTACAAAAATTGCAATAATTTAAAAATATATTTAATGATTCAAAAAATTAGAATTTAAATAAATTCGTTGTTAAAGGAAAAAAAATGAGGGTAATTACTCGTATACTTGGTTAATCACTCTGCATATAGGACGTATATTCATAAATTAGTGCCGTAAGACCCCATGTTCAAAATTTACCACCTTCCAGCATCTGTACATCACTACAACAGTAATCTACACAGCTAAAACTTATGCAATATACATTATGGTAGTGCAAATAGCAGATTTAACAGATGACTATATTAATAATGTGAAACTTGCTAAGTGCTTTGACTTCACTTAAAGATCAATATTTTAAAATAATGAACAAACTGATACAGCATGACCAAGAATGAGTGTTAATTTTATAAAAAAAAAAAAGGAATTGCACGTGGGTTATAATTCACGTAGTCATTCCAGTAATCGAAAAAGCATGTATAACAATGCGGTGTCACATTTGCAAGAAATACTACTGTAAATATAATATCAACTTAAGACACAATAAAAAAAATCTTAAGTATTTTAATCATAAATACACGGCAGAACCACTAGAGCTCAATACCTGTCATCAAGCTGAGAGGCATTAAAAAACAGTTTTCAAACTGGCATAACCAGATAACTCAAATAGGAGAGAGCTAATAGTTATAAATACAGAACCAGAATAAAATACTTGAATTTTACACACTTATACCCGATTAGAAAGGTGTCCAGACCATTTGTTATCCAAAAAAACTATCCTTAAACTTAAACATACAATTACCAACTATCAAAAATACTCAACAGCCCTCTTTACAACAATCTAACGTCATCGGAGAAGCTTTAAACCAACAAAATCCTGAGAATAGAATTCAACTGTTTTAAACATATAGTTATAATTATAATTTAAACCTGTAATATTATAGGTATTTACGCAAAATTTCTAAAACTATAGGCTATAATCATCTATATAATCGAAGTATGTGTCTCTATAATAGTAAATCAATGCAACAAGTTAACGAATTAATAGATAAATTCTATAACTTAAAATATAAATTCAACTAGACAATAAGAAAATGGGAATCATCCAACGAAAACTTTCTTAAACAATACGTTACGCACATAGTATTATTATTTTACTACCATATTCCACGCGTACTCAATTATAACGGAGCAGTAAATCGTAGAATTTTCAAAACGACACTCCAATTGCATTGATTTCTGTCACGAGTAATTATATAATATCCCGTTGTGCATCAAACCTAATTAACTTCTATTTTTGAGTTCTGACACATGTCATAGTCTTCTTGACTGCCATTTTTTCTCACTAAAACGTCAATCATTTTTAAACTCCTTCTCTACATTAAAAATAAATTCTTCTTACTTTTTCGTTCTATACTACAAACCGTATACTTCAGCTTAAATAATTTTTCCTTTTCATAAACTCAAGATTTGTAATAATTTAACTTGTAATCAACTATTGTTTATACAGTATTTCTTTTGAAATAACGTATTAATTACTGTCACAAGTGCAAAGTATTTACCGGTACTAGCCCAATATTTCAATGATAGAAAAAAATGTGCATTAAAATAATACAGTAAGTTTATTCATTTTATAACACATATAATATAATATATACATTATTTCTTTAAATGTGTGATGTGCATTATGTTTATACAGTCAAAACGTCGTTGGGGCACAATATACTAATCTGTGTATGTGTGCGCGTTATGGGGTGGTTTTAATGAGCGCAAGGGGAAATTAAACTTCATGCGCTATTAACAGTTCCACTCGAGGCAGCCATTTTATTTCGATTGGTACAGCAATCGATTGTACAAAGAGTGAAACCACTACAAACGCCATTATAATGCTATTCTACCGAATAACTGCAGATACTACTTATAATGTATCGTTTATTCGTATACGCCAGCTACACCGCCGTCATATTATTAAACTCCTTGATACTTCTATATAACTACTGGCCACTACTATTACGTTGCTATATTCTAAAAATATATACCTTATTTACTACATTCAAAGTTTAAAATTATGTTATAATACGACGCTGTTTAACTCTTTTTTTTTTTGAAAAATTATGCGATTTTCATTATATACCTGTCTAAAAATCTTATAATCGAACACGCAAAATACTCGCAATGGTTAAACGTTTCAAAAATGTCGACAAATCACCATCGTCCGACGTCTAATAATATCCACCGTCTCTTAACTATAATAATATTATGATACCGGTAGACGGAGGGAAAAAGTACCAAAGCGACCGTCGGTCCACTGCACATACACGGGACTCGGGTTATATCATAATATTAACTATTCTCATACGGCTATATAATATTAAATTGTGTAGGGATCGTAAACATAGCGTAGTGAAGTATAAACAAGATGTTTACAAAATCGTTATATTTTATTTTGACAGCGAGGACAGTGGCTGCAGGTGCTGACGAAGCTATCGTCGTGACCATCCTTCCTACGTGACATCGTACCTATGTTATAATACGTATAGGTACACGTATACTGTTTATGCATCAAAAAACGGATCATTATCGCGGGGGCGAATAAAAAATGGAGAGACGCGAATGTACCGTAAATCGTAGTATAGGTACCGTATTGTATTATTGTATACATTATAAATAAATGTAAATTGACTACTCGGCAGGTCAGTCGAGCGGTGTATAATATACCAACACGTACACAGACGTACAATGTATAAAGTGCGTGTACATAGAAATGTTTGATAGTCTAAAAGCCTTGCAGTGTACACACGTTATAATATTATATCTATCTTCGCACTCGATGCGACCACTTTCCACCCTATTGTAACGACGGTAGTCAGACTTGTCACACTCGTTTTGTACTATATATTATTAATCGTTAGACATATCGTATACGCGAGTATATTATAATAATATAATATAATATGCTTCACAGGTCCACTATCGTGGACGTTTATACACCGGCCTTTGTATTACGGATTATTGTTTCGATTTTTTTTTAAATATTTTTAATCCCATAGCCTTTAATCGGATTTAAATTTCAGACAGTATAATATTATCATACAAACAATTACTATTATAACTTAAGCATAATGCTGTGAAATCAGATAGTTATGATGCGCACATAATTTATGTAGATATTCATCTAACATGCATAATACATATATAGACTCTATATAATTATGTATTATTACATGTATATTATTTTGTTTTATAATAATACGATTAATACGAGGCTTACTAAAAAAATATTATAGGTATTATGCGAAACGTACAATGTAGATTTCGAGTAATTATACGAAGTTTATTTTTCTATTAGTGTGTTATTAAAGATTGAACTTCAACTAAATTTGAAGAATCATCGTACATGTTTTATTATAACCTAATTATTAAAATATTTTGTATCATTTAATGTTTTTATTGTAACTTATAAGTCAACATACCTACTTCTATACGCTTTAATGGTTATAATTAGTGTTTGAATATTGGCAATGATGTTCGTATATCTTTGTTTTCTATCTATAGTTCTGATTGTTCAAATTACATTAGCCTCATTATTTCTACAGTAACACAACCCGTTGGCGCAATCAGAAGTCTCTTTTATTACGTTTTATTGATTCATCTTGTTTTTAAATTTAAATTCACACTACTCCCAAAAACAAATGCTATATTTTCATATAAATAACATGTATAAGTTATTACTTTTAGTACTTTTTACTTATTAGTACTTATTCTTAAATGTATGATAATAATCTTTGACTTAGAAATTACATAATATACTTGAACAAAATGTGTGTGAACTTGAAGTTAATTTTCTTATATTAATGTGTTTAGTGGAAAAATCTGAGAGAAAAATGGTCAAAAGAAGCATAAAAATAATTTTTATTAAAAGAATAAGATTAAATCTTATTTTTATTGTTGACAAATCATCTGGAATAAATTTTGTGGAAAACGATAACGTTTCAAGAGTTTTCTATACACGAAGAGGTACTTACCTCTCGATGTCGTCACATTACATAACAAGTTCATTGAATGTTTAATAAAGCAATATGTATCTGTATAAATATTTAAAATTATTAGTTTTAATTACGTCTGTTATGTTTGTGTTAGTTTTGGATTTATATCGAACTTTATTCGCCTTTTCTTTGTTTGTCAATAGTTTGTGTATACTGCGCATTATTTTAATTTAATGTTTCATTATCATTTTTGGATTAGTTAGTTTTAGAATATTAATTTGATTAAATTTTGTTTTTTTATGTTATCCAATAGTTTTTCTTCACTTTCATTAGTCTATTACAATGGTATAATATAAGTTCCACACACTTCGTATCGTAAAATATTACGTCTCCGCCCTCAACCCATGAATTAAATACTTCTAAGACAGTAATGTTGATTTGGATGTGGACAGATGTTAACAATATTAGCAAAACTGAGTGTACAAAGTAGTCGGTGTTTTGTTTACGTTATTATTTTTTTAGTTCTATGGAATTTTTCATGTTACAATATTATCAACTGAGTATGTCATTTTTGATAATTGTTACATTTTTATTATTTTTCTGTCATAAAATATTCCGATTTTATATTTGGTATATTAATTTTTCTTGATATTTCTTTTGTGAATATATCCAGCACCTTTTCTTTTAAGCAAACTTGTAATGCATCTGCATTTCAAGGTAGTTCTTTGATTTCTTTTAAGTATGATGTATCTAATAAAATATTTTCTCTCGATGTGTATTTAATATTGTCAGTAAAAATTGTCCCATTTTATCAGTATTGGTCTCGTTGATTGTCTCATTATTATCAAGTGTTGGTACCTATATTTATTTCATAAATAGATATTTTTATACATATTATGTATTAAAATAAGAACTTCAGCATACAAGAAATATAGGCCATTCTTTTTAGTCTTGTTTAGTGCATATTTTAAATAACGCTATTCTTTTAATTAATTGTTCTAAGCAAAATGTCCTAATAAGGTTTTTAATGTTGCTAATATGTTTTTGTAGGTTTTTCATCATGTTGTTTTTTGTTATTAAATATAATAGTCATTGTTTTCCTTTTTTAGAATTTCAATTTCTTTTACGTTTTTTTTTTTTTTTGTAAAATTAAATTATCAATCTTATTAAATTTGTCACGAAACTGCAATGTGATACCAGTATACCACTGTTCATAGTTAAATATTCACTGACACAATGAGTAGTAACGTAACTTGGTTCATCGCTGAAAAAATCACCCATGACTTTTTCGTATACAGTTGAAACGTTGCAAATTGTCATTAAGTAATAAAAATTGTCGAAACTCGTTTAATATTTCGTGTGATACATACCTATGTATTTTATTTTAGTTTCTGATACATCGTTTTTTTTTTATTTTTTGAATTTTAGGTGGTAATTTTATTTCTTGATTTTCATATCTGAATAATATTATATTATCTATTCAATTCATGACAGTTTGTGTTTTTATCATAAAATCTAAACTCAATAGGTTCAGGAAGCACAAGTTATCTTCTATCATTGTCTAATGGTGTATTATGAACGATGCTATTTTTATTTTTATTATTTTTTTGAACCTAAGATGTTTAATTTTGAATTATTAGCTGTTTTTAAGTATATATCGTTAATTGGCTTAATATTATTATCGAATAATGTTGTTTTTTTCTATAGCTGTCACCAATATTTTATAGTAATAATGTCGATTTGTCATTAATTTTTCCTAATATTTCGGTTTTATGTTTTATCTGTTCGTTTATTTTGTAATATCTGGTCGTATATCTTATACATGGTTTATTTTATCAGCTTATTTATTTTTATTTTCTATAACTGTTTTTTTCAATTTTTATCTTCACAAATAGCCAATTTTTTAGTAGTGACAATTTTTCTTAATGTAATCAACCTTTCTGCATTCATAATGTTTTAATTTTGTTGTTGTGTTAATTGATTTGGTATATTTTGGCTAGTGTGATTGTATGTAAATTAAGGGTTATGCTGGTTTAGATTATAATACGATGGATATATTTTAAAATATTTACTTGAGAATGGCTAGTTAAACATTCGCCATTATTATTAGCTCCATTATTTTAATTTGGTGTATAATTTTGTACTGCTTTTTCTTTTATTTCTATATGGTTAACTTTTAAATATATTTCTTAAGAATATTTATTTCTTCGTTTAATTGATTTGCATTTGCATTTATTTTATTACATAGTTCCATTATATTTATTATAAATTTGTTTAAAGTTTCATTGTATTTTAACTTTTTGATATAACTGTATTCTAATTTTTAAGTAATTTATTATTTTCAATTAAGTATAATATTAGTAAATCCTTTGATCTGTTTTTTGGCTTCTTCCTACTCCATATTTAGTGGTTTAGTTTTTATTAACTTAAAAAAAAATGATCCTGTGTCTTTCATATAGATTGGCAATATTTTATTTTAGTCCACCCCAGTTATTTATTATTGCAATTCAGTCATAATTTTCTACTAAATCATCAATGCCTTCTTCCATTTTTTCCCCAAAAAAAATCGTGGTTGATAAATCATTGGTTTAAATTCTATTTTCGATTTTGTTGAGCTTTCTTTGTTTGTCGGTTCTCTATGATTTTTAAGTTTCATGTCAAAATTGTTATTATTTAATGTTCCGTCTATGATAAATTTTATATCATCGAGTTTTAAGATGTTTTGATCATGTTTGTTTTCTAAATTTGATAAAATTTCTATTTTTTCAGTTAAGTTTTCTATCGATTTATTATTAATTTAAGTTTTAATATTTTCCAATGTGACATTATGTACTAAATCTATTAATTGTTCCTGAGTATGACCATTTAATACGCCAAATTATCTATGTAAAACTCTTTATGTATAGTAATCGTCCTAATTTACTGTTGAAAAAAGTATCTAATTCTTCTTGTGATATAAAAGATTCTAAAATATTCAATTTTTGTCTTTTAACTATGTTAAGTTTAAAATTGTCTAATTAAATTATGTTACTAGTATTAAATAAAATAGGTACCTGTTCTGACGTCAAATTGTTCAGAAATTCTACTCTATGAGCTTTCAACAAGTTAAAAATTTGAGACACCAATTTATTATTTTTTGTATTTAAATTTTTAATTACATTATTATTATTTTTTTTTTTTAAATATCATTTTCCTTTATTTAACTACTAATATTAATAATAAAAACTCAGTTCGAATAAATTATAACTTTTCCACCTTTTTTTGTAACTTTATATTATTGTTTTTTTTTTTTAAAGAGAAAAAATCGTTTTCTTGTTTACAACTTAATAATTTATCTTAAAACATATTTTCTTTATAAATCAATTACAATTCTGGTTTTTTAAATTTTATTTCGCTCATAACTAAATTTTACATTTTTAACTTGTTTGAAAATATTTTAATTACCTACAACTTAAATTTCTTCTTAAAATTTAATTTTTAGATAAATTTTTAAAAAAAAATTATCTTGTTTATAAGTTATAACTCAATAACAGGTTAAGTTATATAACAAATTTCGGCGCTTCCGCCAATATGTAACGTTTTCGGTGGAACAACCTGTTAAATAAAGGATATACAGGAGAATCGTTAGACCTCGTGGATATACTTACCTTAGCTAGGGGTAGATCAAAATAAAGGACCTAAAAATATATTTAAATAAGCCAGGAGTCAATGACAGTCATTGTTATTATTATAATGCCTACTAGATACTTATAATAATTTATTAATACTTACAAATAATATAACTTCAACATTTTACAATTTATACTAAATAGCTGTATCGTAGTACTACGGAATTCGGTAGCCGGTAGTATTTTTGATGACTATAATGTGTTCAATGAATTATCGTTCTTAAATATTGTATATTAACAAAAATTTCTTACAGTTAATTGTATGTGAATATAGTATATGTTATTTTATCGGTCAGCAGTTAGTTATGTAGTGTCATGTTAAATAATTGTTACAGTATATGTACATATTTATATAATATATTGAACAATTCAAAATATGCTTTTAAAACTTTTGGGTGTTATTTAAGAGTTTTTATAATGATCACCTTCCGAACATTTGTGTGTAAATTACACTGCAGTGTATAACATCATTACATATACATAACTCCACTCAAGTTCGTCGCTCTTCTACCAAACTGATAAGTCTGGCGGATACACATTTCTTAAGCATTATCGCCTTCAGATTCTGAGTGACTTAAAAATGCATTAGCCTGACGATATGAAAAAGACATTAGGGTTGAACCATCCTATTTCACAAATCCCATAGCCTATAATATATTGCATATTATTGAATAGTATAATGATATGTGTATAATATGTTCAGTATATTATACGTATTTAATCGATGTAATCTATAGTTGTCATAAAATATCGTTCATTTGTTAAAATACACATCATATTTTTTTTTATAAAATAATTAGTATGTGGTATACTACATATGTAAATTATATATACAAACATCTGGAATAAATCTTGTGGAAGACGATAACTCTAAAAAATGTCAATAATCTCATATGAATAAATTTATCTGAGCATTTGAAAGACATCTTATAATCTTTTAGTAATCAAGTTTTAGTATACAGCTCATACCCGTTTTATTCATAAAATTATATTATATAAATGTACAGTAACATCCTTTGTATAATTTATGTGTCTTAAGAAAAATGTATTATCTTACAAATTTACAATATATAATACTATGTGGTAAATCTGTTAGTTTCTAGTGTTGTATATCATTCAATTATATGGGAGTTAATTTATTAGTTTTTTTATACATTAAAAATTGAATTAGTATAATAAAAATATTATTATATGGATTAAAATTATAAAGTTTAGTATAGGTTACATTTAATAACCATAATAGTAACGGATTATAAATATCAATAAATATAAGTTTAACTATTTTATTATAATAACTTTGAGTCTTTATACGGCCTAATTGTTAGTTATAGCATGTGACGAAATCGTTAACATCTTGATTCATTTAAAAAATGATTAAAAAACAGACGACAAACTTAATCACAAAACATTTTAAAATTATCATTCAACCATACATACAAATGTCAAGTGAAAAAAATTCTTACCGACATGGGAAAAATTAGGTGAATTATAAAATAACAAAAATCAAAAAGAATAAATACACAAAGTATACCAAAACAGACAAATTATTGACAAAATAGAACGTCTTATAATAGAACACCACCTACGATAAACCATCAAGACTAGACGCGCAAAAATGATATACTCAAAAACCAAATATCTAATATTAGACAGATCAGCTATATTACAACGACGACAGTACAAACAACGATAGAGATGTAAGCGATGAAGACAACAGGGAGACAAGAAACTGAGAACAGGGGACTGCTGAGATAGATTAACCACAAACACCCATGATCTAAAACATACAGCAAAGTTAACACATTAGACAAGGTTAGGTTAAGTTAGGTACATTCTGTTTGAAAAATAACATCAGCATTTCACTGACATTGTGACAACATAGAACGATATGATCCACCGTCTAAAATAGTCAAGGGAGCAAATAGTGACAATCCGATCTAGTATATGTCATGAAACTCAGTTAGACATGCATTATATAAAGCAGTGGTCTTCAACCGGTGGGTCGCTACCCATTTTTGGGTCACGTTAGCTTTAAAATTGGGTCACGATAAGTTTTCTTTTTAAAATAAAAATAAAATTTATAAATTTATAGAAGGTAAAAAAATAATTACAAAGCTTACGTGGGTCGCGAAAAATGTAGGCTTATGTCTCGAGTCCAAACAAGTTGAAGACCACTGGTATAAAGTATCAATTCAACGGTGTGTCCTGCTGTCCTCTGTAATTCAAGAAATTCACCACTAGATCATTCCACTCACCCAGTGATGAATCTGGAGGGAGGGGGAGTTGTAACGAATTACAGTAAAACAAACATCTAAAAACTCAGCAATATTCCGATATAGTGGAACATTTTATAACGAGCGAGACCCACATCCATAAAGAGGAAAACATATATAGTTGATGTAGTTCTCAAGTAGCAAACACGGATAAAATACGCCAATCACAACAAATATACAAGAACAGATATTTTGCATAAATATACCGGTAAATTTCATCCGAGCGATCATTCCGTCTTAACTTTTACAACCGTCATATCAACAGTAAATCGAAGAGTTCCGGAGACTATCTAACAACAATTACTGCTGAAGATTGATGCACCAATCCGGCCGAATATTCACCACGGACCGTAAAGGGTTCCAATAGCAGTTAAATTGTGCCATAAGTGGCGCTTAAAACTATTTATTGACGGCTGTCTACACGTTCAACGTCTGTCGAAGACTTACCGACGCAGGTAAATAATATATAGCTTATGTAGATTACAATAAAAGAACTCTATACAATAAAATATTGTGTTCTTCATTTTGACGTGTCAACACATAATGAAAGTGTGACCGTTTCATTATATTATGTAGTTTATATGTTAATTTCTTTTGTAAAAAACCATGTAAATTAATAGGTTTTGTACGATACATGTTGTAAGGAACCTGCACCTGACTATTTCAATAGAAACAATAACCATAAAGTATATAAACTAATTAATACTACGCTAAAATTTATAGGTATAATTATTATTACAGTGGTATCAGTACTATCCATTATTGACGCCATATGGTACCCCATATACGGTGCCTTTCGTTGACACATGGGGTTATTTGATATAATTTATAAAGGGCGTTAAGATTTCACCCAAATTATTAACCTGCAGTATAAATATTATATACGTAATTTACGTTGTATTATTATAATATTTGGTACATATGCACGTAACAATTTATTTTCGATCGCGTTCCTATTGTCTATAACTTATAATTAATGTCGTTATAAATTAATACGATAATCGTACGAATTTTAAACGTATCATTTAAAAAAAAAAAAAAAAAACGTGTGTGTTTCTACCGCAGTAATTATCGTTTTTGATTTGTTAACCCTGTCCTTAACGTGGTTTTGCAAGGCCGTATACCTACTGGTATTTAAGTATAATCTAATTTACCGGCTAAAGTACGTATAGTTAAGCGATTATAATAATAACGGATGTCGAGGAAGCACAGCGATGGACGGAGCAGCAGTAGTTCGGTTCGAGTGTATTTAATTTCCCTGTAAATCGCATCTAAATCATTTATACCCGAGGTATTAATGAAAAAAAAATTCGAAAAATGTGTCCTCGGCTCCGCGCCCTTTACGAGCTATGAATACCACGCGGCAACGTAGATGCGTATGCAAAGGGTCATAATATGATCTCAAACCGTTTGCACAGACACACACATACACACGCGCGCGCACGACTTGCTTAACATTTTGGGACCAGAGTAATTCCGGAATAACACTAGGAGTGGAGAATATAATATATGGACGGATCCGGGGACACACGGGGCGGACAACTATGCGGCGGACTCGGCGGCGGTATTGATTTCAAAACGGCTACGCGCGTGTGGCCGAACAGCAGCAGTAGCAGCAGCCCCGGGTGGGAGACGCGCTCTCTTCTCTCACATGCGATTGTCGCGAGTCACGAGACCACGCGCACTTGCCGCCGGTACTGTATATTATATACGACGCACTATTATTTTATTATCGTTTATTATCGTACACAATGTACGTGCATGTACGCACACGTAATATTATGCATCCCGAGATCACATCAACAATAATATTATTGGCAGTATTATTCTATAATGCATTTTCTCTCTCTTTTTTTTTTTTAATTTCGGTCAAACTCGATCGAATTATATGTTTTACCGAGAAGCATACCCACTCAAGTGCAGCGATATAATATTACACACGAGTATTGCACGTATACAAATATATATATAATATATATATATATTGGTAGTTGATTTTGGTATTTATTTTATTTTATTATAGGTCATTTTTTTTTTCATTCGGTCTTTGATGTCGATCCAACGTTTATATTATAAGCTTTGTGAAATTTCAAGTAAAGATCCATATCGTATATTATTATCATACATTATTATTATTATATATATTATGTAAGCCTAGTACGATACACACGCCATTTTTATGGCCATAATAGTTTCAAGTGTAACATAAGAAAATAATAACTAACAATTTTCATGGAGTGTTTTACAACTCTCTTTTCTCTTGTCGATAGTAATATTTTTAAATCGTTTGGCAAAGTGAGCATGGACCAAACAAACAACCTTGTAATATGTATCATCTATATAATAGCTATTTTGGTTTATGGCTTGAATAAAAATTCTATTATTTATTTTTTTATATAAAGAAGCTGAGTCTTATTGCGTTAAATTACAAAATAATAGTTATTCATAAATATATAAATCCAAGTTTTATAATAAAATAATTTAATTATACTAGCATCTTGTGGAACAATTGGACAAACATCTTAATTTATTTTTATATTATTTCATAACTTCTCAATGTATTATCTTAAACCATATACTTATTAAAGTTATAATTCCTATTTATTAAGCATTGTCAGAATGATTGACATAATTAAAAATGTATGCTTTAATAAAAATAAGGGTTATTAAGTAAAAATTTTTATTACATTGTGATATACTTATAACCACTAGAACGGTTTTTTTTATGTAGGATTGCCCACAGTTAATAAAACTATATACGTAGGTACTGAAGAAATTATCGTTTTAAATACCAATTGTTATAAATTTATAAATTCAAACTAAACATTAAAAATTAACCATAAGTTATTTATTTTTATTCGTTTGAACTTTTATTTATTTATTTTACACAGTGTAATATTCTCAATATACACAATAAACTAAACAAAACTGCAGAATTATTATTTACTGCAGATTTTCTTGTATTTTGATAATTTTGTCTGAAATGATGCACCTAAATGAGTAAATCATTTATTTTTTTTCTATAAAAGATGTTCAAATGTGTGGTTTAATGACCAAAAGTCAAACTTTTTCAAATATAGTTATGTAAATATTGATAATTATTATGGATTCAATTTATTAATATTAAGATTATTAAAAATTCAAACAAATACAAATATACATTTTAAAACAACTTAAAAATAATTTATTATTAATTTGAATAATTTTTATGATCATTTAACTTTGCGGTTTAAAAGTTTTTAGTTTAATACACTTTTATTTTAAATAACCGTAATTCAAGTAAAATATAATAACTATTTGTTTTTTATTTACAATCTGTTTTAAGTAATACGTCGTAAAACCAGTAAATTTAATTAAAATAATAATCACACGGGGTTTACTGTATCATTCATAAATATTACCCTAAATATATATACACATTATACATAAGTATAATAAATAATAATAATAATATATAGTGAGTTATCTAGATATTTAAGTGAAAGTATTGTTTTTTTATTTTTATATGTATATTATGATTAAGTTAAAAGGTTTACGGACCATTTCCTTTCCTGCCAATGGATTGTATTGGCGCTAGGTCGAGAAAAGATTAATTTGATTTGAGAAGATTTGAATTATGATGTAGTGGTTTTTTTATAGAATTGTTTGTACAGTTTAGATACTTGGTCAGGGATGGTCATTATGTAGGGTTCGATACGTACCACAAAGCATTTATTATTGTTCTGACTTTTGGGGGATATATTAGACAACTAAAAACTAAAAAGACTATACATTTTATAGATTTAAGTTTTTAAAATTAGATTGTTTAAGAAGCTAAATGAAGTATTAGTTTTATAATACATTAATATCTTTATTTTTAGAGATAGTTTGGATTTTAATAAGGAACTTAATATTGATTAAATCTATGATTTGGTGATTTTATTTTTATTTTAATGTGAGTCATTCAGGTAAGTCACCATCTATATATATATAATATAATATACAAGATCTTAGAATATTTTATGGATGGAATTGTACAGATAGTATTTATCTGATGTTGATGTATAATAATTTGTCTGTCGTAAATATAAACTAGTGACAGTCACGAAAACGTAGTAATTGAAAAGTTCTTTTTTATTAAAGACTATTTCGTTTCCTTAGTTTGTGTTCTATATTGTATAAATCAAAATTTTAGTTGGTTTAGATGATTTTATAGTTAAAAATGTTTGTTATAGGATTTTTATCATATGTGTTTGTACTAATATTATCAGTAAAAAAGCATTTAAATATAGCACCGTTTTATGGGACATATGAAGTGTATATTTTGTAGAAAATGTGTGTAAAAATTCTTTCTTGAGGAACTTCAGCGTAGATAGGATAGTATTCAGAATAGATATCTCCACAGGAAACTTTAAAAAGTCGATTGTAATATTATTTGGGGAAATCTCAGTTTGAATAGTAAATCAGTAGTCTAAACACTTTAAAATGTTTGAACCAAGTCTAAAAACTACTGAGCATTAGTGTTTTTTTCATGGTTGATGCAATAACACTCATAAATCCTTATCTTTGTTGAGTGTTAAATTTGAAAACACATTGTGTATTGGGAATAATATTATGTTGTATTAGAATAAGGTAGATTATTTTTAGAATGATTTATTTAAATTTTTTGTGTAATGTTTCGTAGCTTATGATACGATATAATATATGGAATGTAGATAGTTTATTTGGCTTTAAAATTGCCATTATGTTTAGATTTTTTCTAGAATTAGAGAAAATATCACTGTCCTAAAGTAACGTTGTGAATATATACTTAAAATAATATTGATTTTTTTTTTGGTATATTTATTAAGATAAAATTATCAAGTTATAACCAACTATTTTTATGTTAGATAATTTTTGAATTGAATTTCATGTGCAGTATACTTAGTTAAGAAGGATATCGGAAAGAGTTGGTTTATTAAGTATTCCATTGTATGAGAAAATTTATTTTAGTTTATAGTGGTTAAGTATGTGCTTGAAACTTTTTCTAGATAAGCTTTTTCGTTTTTGAACATAATAACTAATAAGAGAATTATCGACGGAGGCATAGTTTTACGATAATTTTAAACATTTTTTTTTTTTTTACTTACCAGATTGAGTTTTCATTATTCTAGGAGACTCTATATAAGGTTAATATTTATCTGAAGATGACCAATCACTGGAAGATCCCTAATCTAGGAAAATCATTTTATTTTTTTTATCAATAACCAATAATTATTTTATGTAACATAATGATTCTTGTATTAAATGAACCTCTAAAGGATTTTTACTATTGAAATCATTTTGCTCTCACAATTAAGCATATTTAGCAATAAACATATAATATATATAAGTAAACGAATCAATTAATAACGAAAACTCCTGGTAGGTTAATTTCTTATTAAATCATGATTCATGAGTATACTAAAGATATTATATTGGGGATAATTTATGGTTTATTTTATTACAAACGTTTCTTGCATATAGACTATCAGATTGATGTTGTAGGAGAAGACAGTGCATAATATTTGCTTTCATTAGTATGGCTAAATCTGCATGAGCTGTCCAACCCGGATGTTTTAATACTTAGATACGTGTTTTGTATAATCAGGAATAATGAAAGTGCTTATATTTTAACCTATAATGTTGTTTTCAGTTAAATTGTATGTTTTATAATTCAATTTGCATTCTAAAGATGTATGCAAAGTGGATGGGAAAGATTTAAATATTTATAAGTCATTTTTAAGGATTAACTTGTTAATAACTATTATTAAAAAGAGAGATTAACGGATAAATAAAAGATTTTATCTCATCTAGGAAGGAAAATCATTTTTGCGATATATTATTGTCGATATTGGTAGAGAATTATAATTATTCAAATATTTAAAATGCTGATCAAATATATTTTTTTTAAGTTAAGCTTATATCCAGTAAATTCATCGATGGTCGATATTTAATAAAGTTATTGAACCAGATTAATTATATTTGTTTTAATATAATATATATATGTACGTATTAATTATAAGAACTTTTATACAGCGACATATAATTATATGATAAATATTGATAATCACTATAGAGATTTCACTTAAAATCAAAATTCTTTAAAATTTATATTAAGATTAAAATAAGGTAACAAATATTTGGTAAACTACTACTATAAATAATATAATACCCATACTTATTATATTGTTTGTTGAAATTGATTAAAAAGTTATTATAAATAGCCAAGTACATACTCTATAATCTATAAAATATAAATTATTCTTATTAGTTTACAACTAAAAAACCAATAAATATAAATATTATAATACGTATGTATATTATTGTATATTTTAACATGGAAAAATATTTTAAGTTCCATCAATGAAATTAAATATGATATAGTATAATATTTTACATAAAAACCCGCTGAAAACAATTTTTATTTATATATTACTATTTATAGTCAACCTTGTTAAAATTATTATAATATTAAATAATTATTCTTTCCATTCAATTATAACACAAAAAAAAGTATTCTAGGCATTTTATTAATGAAATATAAACTCGTAAATAAATGTTGTCATCTAAAAAATTAAAAAGACTGAACGCCAAATAAAATAAAATATTAACCTAATACAATAATGATAAATTTAAGAGTAATTTATTATTCTCAAGTCTTAACCGACCCCATAAATTCACCTTACCTAACCATTTATTCAATTAAATTTATATACCTATACGTATACATACAATTTTAAACCCAATACAAAAATGTTATATTTGTATTAACAAATTTAACGGCAGATAGGATTGAAACGATTATCTAATTACTACGATGCATTTTATAAAATTTGACACATCGTTATCACTTATCGATGACTGTACGTCGTATTATCTATATGGAGTAAGTTAGTTTTGTTCAATAATGATTCTGATTATCGGTAGGCATCTGTTCCTAGATGACCTTTACACAAAATAACATAATACGCAGTTATGCAAAACCTTGTTCTCGTTCACAATACCGACGTCCTTTAATTTCTTCAATCTGTCCGACTGTCCTCCCGCCAGCCTATATCAGTCTATCTCTCCGCGTCAATGGATACAGCAGACTTCTAACAAGCACTCTATACATGTATATAAATACCTATAGGTATACTATACGTGATGGTCTGACGACTTTTCGGTTCACGACTCGAAAACAGGTAAGAGGGTTGGAGGGTGGAGCAGCGCACTCGGTTAGGGACTGATAGTGTGTAAAGGAATAGACGAAGGAGGAAAAGGATAGTCTGAGTGTAGTGGTGGAGGCGGTGGCGGCGGCGGGCGGTTCCCTGGCAAAGTACGTTCGGAGAACCACCGCCGCCGCCGCCGTCGACGAAAACTACTACGACGGCGGCGGACGATCGATCGAACTGCTTTGACCCGGGTGTGACTGCCGTTGCCAGCGTTTTCGCAAGGATATTATTTTATGCATGCGAACGCCCTTTACTTTCAGTTATCATCTTTTCTAAATTACCTCGTGTCCTCATCCTTCCTTTGCACATATCCAAACCCGCTGCACTCCGCTCACAACAATTATTTTTTAATACTTAATGACTGTGACATATTATGAGTACTTATCCTCGCGAGCCCGTCGTGCAACAACAAAAACAACAACAACGACGACGACTACGACGTAGTTCGGCCTTCTCGAGTGCGTGCCCCACAGAACCGGAGAGGCCCCAGTTTCCTTTGAGAATTTATTTGTAATATTTTCAAACGTCAACAGACTATGGTGTATAAGTATTACGTAGTACCTATATTAAGCATTAAAAAAATAATACAGCGAACGCCGTAAATACAATTAACACGAATTTATTTTTGTAAGTACCGATTTTGTCCCTCATTCGATATTATGTAATACAAGTAATACAACTGTTCTAAAACTGTTGTCCACAGCCCCTTGGGAGTCATGAATGTATCATGTGGGAGTTCTCAGCATTATTGGGTAAAGCTTTGAAAATGTTAATTCCATTCTCTGCAAATTAGATAATCGAAAAAGCCTTCTATATACTGTTGTTTTTATTGAAAACAAATTCCGAAACCGCATAGATAACAAGAATTTCAAGCTTCTATTATTAAAGCTTAAAGCTTTCGAGTTTTTAGTACAATATTCAAAAGATGATGGTTGGAATGTAACATCGCCCTCTGCATTTAGGTTATACAAATTAAATATGTAAAAGAAACAAAAAATGTAAATATTACATTTTATGTCAAATTTAATACATTAAAAATAATAATGAAATATATATGATTTGTATATCTCCTTAAAAAAATTGTGTTATCCTGATAATGCGGGATTTAATGTGAAAAATTGTATAAAAAAAAGGTTACTCAAAAGAAAATTGCACAGGGGCTTATGTACTTCAAGAGCTCAAGAGTTTAATTAGTGGAAACACTAAGATAATAATATTGTAACAGAAATACTCTCATATTATTTTTTAGTGGCTTATATAACCTACGCAGCGTTGGATAAATCTATACCTTTATCGTGGTCCATAGATGGTTTTTAAGATCTACAGTCAATATTTTTATTACGTATATATATATTATTGAAATATTTGTCTTATAGTTTGAAAATGCAACTAAGCTACCTAATTATAATATGTACCTATTGTACCTACTACCTAATTAAAATGTATCGTCTGGTATATTACATTTTTTTCAAAAATGTGTTGTAAGTACACCTTATTTTAATGTTTTAATTTTAAATCATGCTTGTGAATAAAAACCAATAATTCGTTTTGTGATTCATGAGATGTATGCAATATGCATGTACACACACATAATTAGTAGTTATTGGAAGAATGGAATTCACAATAAATATATTAAGCCGTGCGTGTGAAAATCGTCATTCGTCAAGCATGATTAATAGATGTTTGCCAACATTGACGGGCACAAATATTTTACAAAAAAAAAAAAAAAGATAAAAAGATTTAAAGGAATTGTGTAAACAAATAGCGTCGTCAGCATAAAATTTTAAAATTAAAAAAAATATATCATTTAATCTATTAAACATTTTCTCTGATATTGATTATTTTAAATATATATTTAAATAAGAGAAAAAAACGTGACGACTGGTAAAACAGACAGTTATCTCTTTATACGAGTATATATATATATATTTTTTTTCATTATAAATAACATCACTCGGCAAAGGTAAAATAATGAAATATTCATTATGTTGGTAATTGATTTAATTAACAAAAATACGTTTAATTGTTGTTTTTTTTAGTTTTAATGCATTTTTTACTTTCGATTAATTATCGTTATATTAACAACGAGTTTATTAGAATTTACAGTACTGTGGAAACGTGCAGATAAATATTAATGCATTAATATTTACCATATATTATTTCATCGTAAAATATCATTAATATTAAACTATTCATTCAACACAGAGCAATATTCAAAACTTTTCCCGTGGCAATTTCCGGTAAGATACACTTACTCGTCGTTATATTATCGTATACATATATATATATTACAGTCACTATAGCGATCACTAAACGTTGTTATGCGCAATATAATATTATTCAAACAACTAAAACAGCTTACGATCACAATAATATTATAATAATCTCATTCGTGAAAATCGATTTCTCAACAGCAACGATATATTGATTATATCGATTACATACCTACACAATATAATATTGGTTTTTAACGATAATTTTTTAAAATTCATCAAAATACTATAAGACCGCACGCTGCAATGGCCGCGAACGTGTTGTCCGCCTTGAACGACATCGACGCCGCGTTGCGCGCCACCTCCAAACCGTGGAACGGCCTGTTCTCCTGGGCCGAGGCCCGGACCGGCATCACCCGCCTGAAGCTGTTCTTCGGTGTGGTCTGCGCCACGTGCATGTTCCTGATCCCGGGCAGCCTGTACTCGGCGCTGGCCAGCGACCTGCTGGGATTCGCGTATCCCGCTTACGCGACCGCCGCGCTGATGATGCGCACCGTCGAACAGCTGCCGGCCGCCGACCGCCGCGCGTCCGTGTCGCCGGACAACAGATGGTTCACCTATTGGATGCTGTTCGCCGTCGCGTTGACGGTGCAGCAGATGTGCGGCGGCCTCCTCCGGTCGGTGCCGTTCTATTGCCTGATCAAGACCGCGTTTTTCGCGTGGTGCGCCGCGCCGATGGAGGCCAACGGTGCCGCCTACGTGTACGCCGTCGTCGTACGCCGTTATTTCAACCCCGACGAGCGTTGACCGCACGAGTCCGGGTCTCAACGTAACGATTTTTACGTACGTATTTTTTTTTCGAAATTTTCATCTATCGTTTTCATTTATCGTTTTCACTATCAAAATATGTTATTCTACTCGAACGTCAAATCCAAGACAATAACAAGATAATAATATCATCGCTTCGGGAAGACGCCGCGTCCTCGACTGTTGGACGGTGCGCATCATCAGCGCGCGACGGTCGCGCATAAGCGGGATACGCGAATCCCAGCAGATCGCTGCAGACCAGCACCGCGTATCGGGAGAACACGCGCGTGGCGCAAACCGAAGAACGGCTTCTGGCCGACGTCGGTACGGTCCTCGGCCAGGAGAACAGGCCGTGCCACGGTTTGGAGGTGGCGCGCAACGCGGAGTCGATGTCGTTCAAGACGGTCAACACGTTCGCGGCCATTATACGTACGGTAAGGACCGCGTTCGCGGTTCGACTATGTCGCTGAAAAAACGGCGTCGATTTTATTTTTAACGATCAAAGGCTGTACTATAGTTTAAAAATATAAACGTTTTTTTTTTATTCTGTTTATTCTGTCTTTCTGTTCGCGAACGCTTTGGTTATTTTAATCTTTTATTTTAAAATTTACTTGCCGCATTCAAATATTTTTCGTTTGATTTTGTCTCGAGTTATAACTCTGAAGAGCCTAGGGTAGAAGTACTTGATATCAGTGTCTCTCTCCGTATTCATCGAGTGTATATTGTAGGTTTTGATGGCTTTTTTATTTCACCCTTTACCGCTCTTCTCTCTTTCAGTCGCCGCACTCTATTTCTCTTGTATGATAAAATGGCTGGTTCGCGTGTTATCGTCATATTGTCTCGCCAGAAGCGTTGTTACGCCACCTTACACTATACCGTCCAAGACCCGTTTTTAGTAGTTTCCTACTATAATCGTACAACCTGATAATGGTCAAACGCGCCCTCTAAAATAGAATTATATACTTATATGCATATATATATATATATATATTAAGTTAAGTCAAACATTTCTATTTTCTACGCATTTGAGTGTTTGTGTGTGTGAATGTTTATAAGAAGACCCTGAAGCAATTTTGGCGGGGAGTGCCAACGGAAGAGCGTTTCACTATATTTTCACTATAGTTAATATCCTAGTATCGATTTTGGTGCGTGGTTGACTCAGGCAGCCGGCCGACTAGTGAGTGGGTGGTATGCGGGAGGAGATGCCAAAAGATAGGGTGGTGGGTGGTGGGATGGATAAAATTCTGGCAACAAAGGGGCTTCTTTTACCAGGTCCGCGCAAAAGGCTTCTCTCTCTTTCTCCATTTCTCTTTCTGTCTCTATTTATCTCCCGTTCTCTCCCACCATATCTTTATCATTGTCTCTCGTTCACTCCAAGACACTAGCGGGCTCATGTTTCCAAACCCGCATTAATGGTTATGTTGGCTAAAAGCACTTCAGAGAAATTTGCCACACACGCAGAAATACAATTTCGGACGTATAATGGAAAAGTTGGAAAAAGATTAAAGTCGGAATGTAACGCAGTGTTAATTAAACAGGAGTTAACCCCTCCCACTATACACCAAAAACAAACTGCCACAACTGGCTTATTACTATATTTGTCTACACAAAAAGTATACTATGGACAATATTTTATGATGGTTTAAAGTTATGTAAACTACTAATGAAGATTTCTTTTCTCGATTAGGTACTGAGTATTGTATTATATTGATGCGATATAAAACGATACCAGAATTATATTTTACTTATAATTATTGTTACATCAATAAGATGTAATCATAGTTAAAAAATAATGAGTAAAAGAAAGATCTATTAAAATAACATTACTATTTACAAATATTTAAAAAACAATAATAACCTAACTATTGATTTTTAAGTAAAGTAGTGTTAAAATCATTTTTAAAACTGTAAGCGTTCATTAAAATATTTCAATAATAATTCATTACGAACTTTTAAATGTAATTTGTCTCGTAAAATTAAGTACTATAATTAAAAAATAATTTTAATGAGTAATGAGCTGGGCTAGTTTTAGATTCACTATGGTTCAACCAATGTATTTTTGATTTTCCTGAAATAACAGAACCAATAGCAAAATTGCAAAGCTCCCCTTTTTGAATATTTTTGAATAAATAGATACATATTTATAGGGAAACTCCCTCCCAATTTGAAACAGAAAACATTTTAAATATGCCACAGGGTGTATCAGCCTTTAGTTCTAAGGATATTTTGTTTTCACTGTGAATCACAGAACAGTTGAATAGATAAGTAGTATAAATAATTAAACATTTTTTCTTAATATTTTGAAAACTATATTGTGTAAATATAATAAGTAATGATATTATTTAAATGATAAGTCTTAACTAAAATGTATAACTAATAATTGCTTTTATTTATAAAAAAAACTCGTCACGAGGTCATATCATACCTTTTGAGAACAACTTCATACAACTTTGAATAGACACAGTTCACCAGTGGAATTTATGAAATTTACAATATTTTATACTTTAAATAAATTTATTGCATAAAAGTAAGTTATAATTTTTTTTTTTTAAACTCATAGATATTACTCCAGTTATAATTAGTATCATAAAATACTATTTATATATAGCTCGTTAAACGTATAAATGATAACGAAAACGTGTATACTGTATAATTGTACTTAAACTTTAATAAATATAAAAGATAAATTATTCATTTTTTTTTTTTTTATCAATATATTTATCTTTTCATCAACATGCTTAGATAGTTTACACATTACGTTTGTTATAGGTGAATACAAGTTAAATATAAAACCTTATATAGGTACCTACGTATAACGTTGGCAACGGAAATAACAGTAATGTTAAACTTGGCGCTGTGTTAAAACGTCGAGTACATGCTATACACCGTTAATATCGCTTTATAGTTTGTTGGCGATGAAGTTTAGGTGGTTACAGAGTTTCACCGCAAAGTTTTGGCTCTACATATTGATCTCAGTGGTGTTTTTCATCGTGAACGTAGTCCACTAATACATCCTAAATGTTTTAATGTTCTAAATGAACAATACGAAAATTGTATTTCAATTAATTGATTTTATCTCTAATAACGATTTATGCTTACGAATCAGTAGTTATTTGATATTTACATAACACATAATAAATTAAATTAAATTAAATCATCAAATATAAAATACAATACATTTTGAAGCCTAAAACAATTATATTTATTAATAGATATTATGTTGTACTTAACATTTAATACTAACAAATAAATCTTATTTCTAGAATAATATTTCAAATAATATTTTTACATTGTGGTTTAATAAATTAATTATAACAATTATTTTAAAAACGTTATACCTACCTACGTTAATTTATTGATAGGACTACGATCTGAAAAAATACTGTTTACATTGATAAATTTAATTTTAAATATGTATTTGTAATAATTAAAATTAATTAAAAATGATTATATTTTTTGTATTCAGTTACTAGTTGGATATGTGAAATTGTATAATATTTTATACGTATATGAAAATTTTTGTTTGTTAAAATAACAAATGTATTTATACATTGGTGGTGTTGGAGAAACAAACAACTTTTGTATAAACAATTTACATTGTACAGTGTCTGTAATACATAACACTAATATAATTATTAGAATGGTGGTCAAAATTATACTAATCTGTACAATTTCAGTGGGTATATAGTTTATTAAACTACTAACTGAATTATTATCATTATAAACTCAACGCTTTTCCTCAAACTTTCATTTAGTTATAATACTTATGGCAGACGTAAAAATTCAGCATAATCATAAACGTTCTGCATTTTCAATGTTCATCTTAGAAACCATCTTCCATAATATTATCTCATTGAAATCAAGAAAAACATTTACCGCACAAAATGTGTCGTTAAAAAATAACAATAACGAATGTATCAAACATGGAGGTGCTGATAAAATAAATTTTGTTTAACTACATTCCGTCTTTCGGATGAAATGTATGCCATGTGATAATTCGTCGAGCACTTGTAGGTTTTCAGACAAATTATGATATAACACCGGTTGGTCGCACTAGATCGATTCGTTTTAAGCCAGTGATTAGATTCCAGTTAAATAGGTAGGCATGAAAAATGTTTTTTTTTTTATAAATGCAAACGTGTGTTGTAGATGCTCAATGTTTATAGGGTACCAAAACGTGCCATGAACACGATATTTGTTGGAAATTATGTGTACTGCGGAACTGGCAGTGAACACGTACTGATATAATAATGACGGCTTACAAACATTCGAGACGAATCATTGATGGGTTTATTTATAGTTGGGGATGAAGTGTTTTAATGAAATATTTATAATACCAAACTACCATTAATATACGATAGTTTTAGACAATCACGTTGGGTGCACGAACAAAATAGGTAGTACAAAGACTACGTGTTCGTTATTATTCATAAACACAATCGATTGTCAACCTGGGCTGTTTAAGCGTACGCAGGTACCTACAAACTATTGTTTCAACGATTCAAATGCATCATTGGTCTTTTGCGCTCCATAAATACTCACAAATGTTGTTCATTATACATACGTATGTAAAATATAAAGTTAAAATTTGAATCAAAATTATAATTTATGTAACATTGATACATAATTGATTATAATAATTTTATATATTTTAGACTTAAGATGTGTGACCGCTTTTATCCGATTTTTCCAAAATGGATATGATTTAATCTTATAATATAGGTTGTTAATTATTTATAAATAAATTAATCCGTGTAAAAAATAATTAATAGTTGACAAATATATTTTACATACGTATTTTTATAAGTATTACAATACGATTGATATATTATATCAATTGATATTTTAAAGTTATACATTTCTCAATAAAAAATTTAATTTTTCTAGATAATTTAGTATAAAGAATTATTCATTTTTTAGTCAAGGTGTTGAAATTAAAAATCGTGTAAAATAGATATACTTGCGCTTTAAATATCATTTTAAAACTTATAAAGCTATTTTAAATAGTATTTACATTGTACGTACCAAATATCTAACATGCTTGATATAATACAAAACATGAATTACATAAACAGGTCATTATATTATATTCTATTTCTATATGTTACTGTACTAAATTTTGATTTTAATTGAGTACTAGACATGTAGTTAATGCGTAGAAAGAGATTCTCCAAACATTTAAGGAATTTAATCCATGCTACACCATTTGAAACTTCGAAGAATGCCATTAATTTTATAGTGAAAATTATATTTAAGCATTCTAAAATAATATACTCTTACACGTATAACTATAATATAAATAATATGAGAAACAAATACTAAAAAATGGGCAAATAAGTAGAAAAATATTCTATTGTACACTGTACATTTTAAGTCGAGAATACCTCATTATTGAGTAGACAATTATAATAATGGATATGTTAAACCTGAATTAAAAATAGATCATTGCATTTTTACGAAAAAACCATTCTAAGTGGAAACGATCTGTCAGCATATATTGTGTATAACCAAGTTTATTTTATGATATATTTATATTTATATCGCCATTGTAATAGAAAACAAAAAGGCAGTAGCTCAAAAATAATCCAAATATTTTGAAAATGCAATTGCGTACGTATAGTTAAACAAAATAATACACATTATACATTTATACGAAAAAAATTAAAGTCCCCTCGAATATTTTTGAAAATAATTAAAATCTTTATTCTTTTTTTGGATGTCAATTATTATAAAAATGTGCACCTCAAATTTCTATATGATTAAAAACTGATGACAATAGCAAAAACTACTTATAAGGAACCTAGTATTAAATTTACTAAATTATAATAACTGAACGTTTTATACAATACTAACTAAAAAATAATTGAATTTATACATTTTTGTGTTGTGTCAACATTTTAAGTTTGAACGCTTATTATAATTTATATTATTTAAAATTAGTTTAAATATTTTGAAAATTAAATATAAAAAATGATAATTTAAGTACCTACTATCTAGTAGAATATTACCTATAAATTTCCTTAGTTCATCATTTTATGCGAACATTTTTAAAGTTATACAAATTTAAACTTCAGATACTTTTAAATAAATTTGGAATTACATAAAACTTAAATATCTAGTAATAAACTAAAAAAACCTAAATTACAAATGTGCATACCTAATTAATTCAAAAAGTGTTAAAATATATTTAAAATTCTACCTTGTATAGAAAATACTACTATAATGAAATCGATTAGGTATGTCAAAAATAAGTTTTCACAGATGAAAGTTCCCGTTTTTAATAATTATTGAAAAAAATATTGGGAATTTTGTAACATCAATCCTTCAAATCATCAACTAGTTTCACTTTGCTACCAAAACAGATATCGAAGTTAGAAAATGAAAATATTAAAAATTAAAACATTTTTTTTCAACTCCGAAAAAGAAAATAGATTGATAAAAAATGTTTAAAAATCATTGTAAAATAAATACGCTCATTCTATTTATAATCTAAAAAATATAAACGTATTAATTATTATGGAAAAATGCTATATTTGTTATCATGTTATTTATTGTACTGGCAGGTTATATAACCCTAATATTTAATAATTACAACGTGGCAACGTACACAGATAATACACTATATCTTATTATGTTTTGTGTTTTATTTGAAACTGAACAAATTTTAACTTGTCCTTTATGAAGAAATCTAACAATATTGCAGTTAAGTCGAATAACTTAAAAAACATAATCAAACTTAAATTTGAACAAATAAAAAACTGCACTCCTAATACTCCAATATTACGTTAATTAATACTGCACACAATTTTTATTTATTTAAATGAAAATGAAAAAAAAACGTAGTTAGTTTTAATTTTCAATAGAATTTTATTTTTAGAACCGTTGTAGCGTTCCATTTTTACATAAAACGTAATACGAAGAGTTTATTAGGGTCTGTTTCCGTATTAGTACAAAACGAAGATCCGTAACATAGACTGAACTTTGTGATGTACAATGATTACTCCACGCATTTTGGCATTTAATCTGCTAGTAACTTCTAATACAAAGAGCGGAGCTGGTATTTGTAATTGTGCGTACTGCGTGTCACATATATTTTGAAAAATGTACCACACCATTGTATACGTGTACTGTTGTGAAAAAAAAATTGATATATAACCTTAAAAACAGTTACAATGTTTATTTTAGCCTATTAATAACTAGAATTGATCTCTAATAAAATAACATTTTAACCTTGATTACGGGCTATGGTACAATTCATATTATATTATATTGTTTGAACTGTAGAATTTTGATATTAAATAAAAATAAACTATATAATATAATATTATGTACCCACCTAGTATAGTTAGTTCTTTCCTCGATAACTATTTTTTAAACAATTATAATATAATATATGATACTATATTGCCTATTTAAGTAGATAAACAAAGTTTGATAGGCTAGAACTGAATTGAGCGTACCATTAATATAATTAATTTTGATAGTTCTTACTATTTCAATCAAAAAACAAATTTGAACCCAATTAGAAACTTTGTATAATTATTCCTATTTATTTGAAAAATAACAATAGATTGTGAAATTTTGTATTGATATACTTTTAAAGCCTATTAAACTTATTAAATATATACAAGTATATTTGATTTAATCACCAAATTTCCTAACAATTACCACACCGGTTTTTCAATGTTGATATGGTGTGGTTATAAATATACCAAATATTTATATTTATATCTATGAATTGGTTTTCATACAGAACTGTTTTTTTAAAAACGTTCTTTTCACAATAAAACACATTATACAACATTTACATATACATTATAATTTATAATACATTATAACTTACTACTACAATAATGCTCACTCGATTTTCAATAACATTTATGATTCATCATAGTTTTATTAAATAAGTGTAAATTTTTTCTTTTAGGTTTTAGATTTTTATTTATCAGATTTATTTACATAAATTTATATGCATTTGATCAATGGGCTATATTTATACCTATATTTCACCATGTTTAATAACAATTATTTAAGTAGAAAAATACAAATAATACTTAAAAACACTAATAAATAATGATATACAGCTCTCTAAAAAGTAAACCATTATTTAAATAACACAAATAAATGTTCCAAATGTATTGTAACATGGTCGAAGAAACGACCAGTTAAATATAATATATCTTCTAGAGAGAGTCGTATAGGACCTTTTAGATATAATAAAATTACCGTAGCCAGGTGTAGATGTTAGAATCTTAAATGTATTTCAATAACTAGGACTCAGTTTCAGTTATTATTAAGTTTCATTATTTACTAAACTCTTACAAATAATTATACTCACAACTTGTATAATATTATACAATACGACTATATCGTCGTCATACAGAGTTCTGTAGTAGTATAAGTGTATTCAGGTCTAAGATACACAGTGAGCTAATTTTTTTAATACATGGTATGTATTGGCAATAGCCTTACAATTATGTGTGTGTGTATAAATAAATGTATCGATCAGTAGTTAGTATTACATAAATTATACAACTATGCATAGATATCATATAACATCTTTATATTTATAATTGTTACGGTATTTTATATTGATTTAAATTAAAAGTATGAGGATATTTTGTTATAACACCATAGGAATTAAAATGAGAGATTTGATATCGATGTTATATTTTTTATTATGTTTATCTTTTCAATATTTAAAGGCGGAAATTTAATTTAATTAATGCTCATACCTACTGCGCACCGGAATATTCTCTAGACGTAAAGATTTCCGGTGTATCGCGGTCGTAAGGAGTATGAGTTACACCCTGACACCCTGTTCAGTAATTAAATTCAACTGATTCGATGTCGTCGTCGCCGGTTCAAATTGACATTTATAATAAATGGCATTTCACAAAATATAGAGAGCGTTTAATCGCTATAAATGTACGGTTTTACATACAAATATTATAAATACCGTTGACGTGACGTAAACGCCTGAAAAGGTGCCTTGTCTCTATATATCCTCACCTATGATTCTTTTGATAAATACTGCAATCGAGCAGTAACATTATTAAAAATTACTTATTCTATCGTTTATGCGATAAACCTACTTACCTCCACTATTAATATTTAGGGCTCAGATTCTAAGCAATTTCTAAATCAAAAAGCACTCAATTGTTTGCAAAAAAAAGCATATTTAATTTTTAAAAAAGCATATTTGTTTTTAAAAAAGCATGTCCAAAACTGAACATGAATTAGTAATAAAAATTTGAAAAATTAATTTAAATTAATTATCGTGTATTTAAATTTGCAGTAGTGAAACTGAATTTGCATTATTCATATTAATTAAAAACCAGGGCTTGAAAACGTTATAATAACGTTATGAGTACAACGTAATTTTTGACAAAAAACGATTGAAATTTGTAAACGTAATTATAACGGAAAACGATAAACATAAATAAATAAATAAAATAAAACGTAACGTAACGTTTAACAAAATATACGATATTAAACAAAACATAACGTAAATCATTATTTATATATAGTATCCCAGATAACAAATTTATATTCTGAGAATCTTAACACAACATTTTAATAGCAATATCAATATTTTGACTCAGGTTTTATAAGATTATTCAAATGTTATTTAAATGTTCTCACTTCATTAATGGTCCGCTTTTTTAATGTTTTGAGAATGTTATGAATATGACATGTTTGAAATATTATGCTTAAAATGTTTTAAGAACACCATAAAATTAACTATTTTTGAAATGTTATACATATTTCTTTCTGAGAATATTGTAAATTAAACATTTTATGCATGTTCTCCAGAAATATGTATTTAAATTATACGTTCATTATTTACTTGAATTCAATAAATATAATTTATAATTTAGTGATGTTTTTAGTAAATAAAATACTAAATATTAAACAAATAGGTAGGTAGGTTAAACATTATATGGCTTATAATATTATGTTTTACCTAATTATAGATAGATATTGATATAAGATATTTTATTAAGGTCCTACTCCTACACTACAATAATATGGCAAAGGTAGAACATAATATTATTATGCTTATGTTTGTTTAGGTATGAATGTATGATATATATATATATTTATAGTTAAGAAACTTGTCAAAATATAATAGGTAAACTGAATAAATAAAACTTTGATTTTTAAGTACTAGGTATGCATTTTATTATTATTTAATTTTATCAGCTTCTATGCAATAATCGTACTATTTTTGCATTTTAGATTCTGAGGAATGCATTGGTTTTACAAAAATGTATGTTTTTTATTTGAGTCTGCCATCATTACGTTTTGAAGTAGAAATAATGCTTTGATTCTTTACTTCAGCCCCTCTTTAAAAAGAAAATTTATCTAGCTGGTACTCTGGAGGGGTCAAACGTAAAAAATTTCAATTTTTTTTTCAAAAGCGTGAGGAAAAACCTTAAAAAAGTAACGAAAAAACAGGATTTTTACGCATTATCTGTTAGGGTATCGACAAAATTAATTTTTTTATTTTGCTGTAACTCAAAAACAAATTATTGTGAAATACTTGATATTTTCATCTAATGTTTATATAATAAGCGTTACCTGTTTACGATTAAATTATCAAAAGAAATTATAAAAGTTTTTTTTTTAATGCTTATAAAAAAAATTGGCTATCCAAAAAATCTTTAAAATTGAATACAAGGTTATTATGAGTTTTACTTATCGTACTAAAAAAAATCAAAAATCGTTAATCACAATTTTTGTTAATAAGCATCGCGAAAATTTGCATTGGGATTATGAATAAATTGAGAAATCCATAAAATGTTAGTGATTTTGACATATTTTTATCCTTGCCGTAAAGAAATATGCAACTCGTCCGAAATCATACTTAAAAATTAATTACTTTTATCAAAAAAACATAAATTATGTAATTTAAATATAGGTAATATAATAATATCCTATATAGACTGACAATTAAATATTAATCATCTCCATTTAGAATCGTTTTTCGTATTCGTATAAAATGATACCTACCATTGCATTCAAATTTAACACATCCATTATAGTAACCTAATCTCAATCTTTACTATACAGCAGAGCGATACCCACTTGCCCACTTTTTATTTATAAACTTCCATATTTTCATTTTTTTTTTTTTACATACAAAAATTTTTTATTTACACATTTATAGATTTTTTAAATATAAATATGAATCCGAGACCTATTATAATTTATAAGTAAATTTTTTACAATATTTTGTATTCAATTAACTGTTTTACCTCGTGTTTTCATGTACCTAGCTGGACAGGCTGGGGACATCATGATTCATTTTTATTTAAAATTACATTTTATGTTTTTTGCTTTAAAAAAAAGGATCGGGAGAACATTTAAAGAATATATTTTATTTTAACATTATTTAACTTTATTGATATGTCATTTTCAAAATATTTTTTATGTATTATTTTTTAACCTACAAATTTAATTTGATGTGCATCTTGTAAGAATATATTAAAAATAATGTTATTCAACATTATCAATTAAATTTTTTTTAAATGTTGTCACTAAATTAAATTCAAAATAATACATTTGAAACATTTTGAAAAAGTTGTATTTAAAATATTTTATTTTAAATATTTCTAAAAAATTATAAGAACATAAAAAAAATAACATTATCGATGAAACTTAGTTATAAAGTTCTCAGAATATTTATGTTGAGAAATTGTTATCTGGGATATCATTAAAAAAAATAATTAATTTCTAATTATTTTTTAGTTATAAATATTATGACACTGGTTTCAGAGAAATATTTAGTCTAGGCGATCTATTTTTATTAAACCCAAGAATTAATATTTTATTCCGTATCCGGCCTATCCGGACAATTCCCGCATTAGATATCATTTTAAAATTTAATGTGTAGGTACTAATAGAATAATTTTTTGCCAAAAGCTAATAGTGTTACCCTGTTACTTTGAAACAAGTACGTAAATGCGTTTTAATTTTGAATAACGATAAACACAAAAGTTGAATAACGATTAAATTCTGAATAACGATAAATTCAAAATTTGTATGACGTTTTTATTCAAAATAGCGTAAAACGAATTTTTTTTTTTCAAATTCAAGCCCTGTAATAAAAACATAATATTATATTTACTTTTATATTTGTATACACAGTAAACGAACTCTCCACATGCACTGAAGTGACTTTTGCCTCCTTCATCCAGAGATTTCAATTTACAACACTTAATCTTAATTTATAGTCGATATCGACGTTATAATAAAAAACTCTCCACATGCACTGAAGTGACTTTTGATTCCTCCATTCAGTGATTTCAAATTACAACACTTAATCTTAATTTATAGTCGATATCGACGTTATAATAAAAAAGATAAAAAAAAAAAGCATTTTCATAAAAAAAAAAAAACCAAAAATAAATTGGTTTGTTTAGAATTAAAACGAGATGAAAAAATTAATTTAAGCACAAAAATTAGATTTCAATTTCATATAAAAAATAAGAGAAGCATAATATTATATACTTTAAAATCCGAACCCTAATACTAATATTATTGTACTGTATTGTATACGTATCGTATTCGTGGTCATTACCACTCCTTCACATCAACGCTACTACCTACTACTTTTATAATATAATATATACCTAATACTATGAACTGAGTCTAACGTATATAGGTTTATGAAAATCGTGTACCTCGGATGAACTGTGAACAGACGAAGAACACGGCCATCAGCAGTCCGACGGGAGTGTTCATGTTTTCACTGCGGCCTTTGGCACTCGTACGGTGGTCGCAATCGTCTCCGTCGCCGCTCTCGCAGTAATTTTAATAGCTGTATTAGTGTAAAAGACTATTGTGATGGCCTCGTCACGTCGCATTTTCTCGTTCACGCGTCACGCGTAACGCAGCACTTCATATCGTCTAAAAAACAATACGTCGCGCGCACGCCGCCGGCAGCACCGTCAAACCGTGGTGCGAACACGCGGTTCCCCGGCGGTCACCGGTTTGGCTGGAGGTGATTTCGGGAGGGGTGGGACCGGAGCGGACGACCGGAAAAGAATCGAACACGCGCGCGTTCTTCTTATCGCCGCGACGCGTCACGACGTCCTCTCGACGCGATCGTGTCGGCGACGTCGGTGGTGCAGGTAGTGATGACGGTGGTGATGGTGTCGTTGGTGGTGGTGGTGGTGGTCACCGCAGCGCCGGCAGCAACAGCAGCAGAAGCCGTGGCCGTTGCCGTCATCTCGAGACGACTACGAAACGCGCGGGGATCAGAAGCGGCCGTGTTCCGGACGGCGGTCCGGCGACGGCGGCGGCGGTGGTCGTGCACCGATTCCGACGACGGGAACGCGGATCGCGGGCATGACGGGTCGGAGGACGCCACCTGCACCCACCGCGAAAAACCGGTGGTGATGTACAACGATACTACCTGAGCAGGAGGAGACGATTACGACGCGACGGTGTTGGTGGTGGTGGTGGTGGTGGTGGTGCCGTTCGGTCTAACCGCAGCGCAGTCGATTATATTATATAATATAATATATTATATTATAATATATTGTACAGACGACAGCGACGACGGGGCAACGATACGATAGTAATAGAGAGAAAAAAAAAACTAGTAAAATCGAACTGGTAAAACGAAAGCAATCAAAAACAAAAAAAAAAATTTTTTGCAATTCGCACTGTGTGTTTTTGCGAGGAACAAACTTCGCGCACACCACACACAATACTGCCGCCGCCGCCGCCGCTGCTGCTGCTGCTGCGTGTACTATACGCGGGCCCTCAAACGTGTGCGCGCGCGTATATACGCGTGTGTGTGTGCTGGGTGTGTGTATTACAGCCACTTATGCGATGTGCGCGAGCGCAGCAGCGTGTGGGTGGGTGGGTGCGGGTGCGTAGTATAGCGCGCTGCACGCCGGTTACCGGTGTACGCGCGTATGTGTGTACGTACGATATACGTGTCTGTGTGTGGGGCGCGGCGCTCGGGGCATGCGAAACGGGCGGCGGCCCCGGTATCGACCGTTGACGCCGCCGCCACCACCACCGCCGCGGCCGTCGTCGTCGCGCGCGCGTTACGTTCTTCGGACGTACGCAGCAGCGCACTATATACGCCATGCCCGTCGCGGCCACGGGAGCTCACCTCACCGCCACCGCCGCCGCCGCCGCCGCCACCGGGCAACCCGGCAGTGTGCGCGTCGTCTCCTCCGCCGCCGCAACACGGCTTTTTGGGGCGTCGTCGAACGCGGGTGCACCGCCGCGAACCGTTCGTACGCGCCACCCCAGGATACCCCGCTTACCCCCGACTACATACGGGGCGACGGACGCGCCGCGAGGAACGGGGCCGGTTAATCGAATCAACATTTTTGTCCTTCGCTCCGGGAATGAACACGCCGTGTTTGCGGTCGTTTTGATGTAACGCCGCCGTATGAATGGATCGACGAACCCACCCGTATACACTTATATACATATATACATCACGAGTGTACGCTCGCGTATCCTGGCCGCCGCCGTCTCCCGCACTCCGAATACCCACACGCCCGCGCAAGCGCACGCTCGGCACGTCCGAACCAGACCAGTCCGCTTTGGGCACTCTCCTCGCTCGCTCCCCCGCCAGCCCCCGTCGTCGAGAGCGTCATCGTATATATACCGCGATGCGCCCGGCCCGCATCGCGTGCCGCGTGACTTGTGCGGTGTCGATGGCGGGCCAGGCGACCGTAAGCGGGGTGGGGGGCGCGTGCGAACGTATTATCGCGTATATTGTATATACGATAAAGCGCGAGACTGCCCTACGCGGGGCCCGTCGTCGGCCGCAAAGCGATTGAATATAGTTCGCGCGATACGTCGTCGGAGGACACCTGCAGCTGGCGATCTGTGACGCGCGTGCGATTGCGATTTGCGTTTTGCCCAGCCGCACGTCCGTTTGTCGACACGTTCGTCATTTGAAAATCGTCGATTTAAAAATTCCGTTCGTAGGTATATGATCAGTTACAGAGTTGTGAGAGTGTAAATCGTCAAAAAACACACCTCGTCAGTCGTAGAAACGTTAGGTATTTTCGACGGTTTTATAATATATATTATAAGAAAATATAATAATATCTTTTACCGCGTGTCTTTTTGACACTCGACGACACCTGACACCGCGTTGTTTATACTCTTGATTTTCGATTTTTCGTAGTAATTTTAAAGCGAATTTCCCGTGTGCGTATAATATTATGTGTATAATTTTTCTTACAAAAGAAATTTTACTATATCCTCGAACGTGTGTTAATATATATAATATAACAGGTAATACGGTCGAGACGTGTGCGGAAACGTTACCTCTCACGGCCTCTTATATCGTATTTCAATATAGTATCGGTTGGCACCATCTTCGTCTGTATAATATACACTGCGGTATACGATATCATAAGCGATTACGTTATATTGTGTTGTACGACGGCGACAACGGTAGGAAATAGGAGGCATATACAATATGTGATATTATATCGGGTGGCGGTAAGCGGCTCACTTTTATCCGCTTTCTTTCCTCGCCGTTACGATTTTTGTTTCGCTCCTCTCGCGCGCAATGTCCTTCTATAGATAAACCGTAAATAGCCTTTGAATACAGAGCGTTTCGCCGGAAAAAATCGAAAGAAAAAAAGTTAAAATCATTGTTGCCACCGAATTGTATAACATTATATAGGTAGCGTATACGTGTATAGTTATAGTGCTAGTGCACCGTGCAGAATACAATGAGATATGATATAAGTACTACAATCAACTGATTAAAAAAAAAATAATAATAATAATAATAATAATAAAACAATAGACCTTTTGGTAGCAATCTTAATGACAAAAAAAAATATTCACTCTTACCCTGTCTATGCGACTTGTGAACAATGGCGTTTTAAAAAGAACTGCTGAAATGTGGTTATAGGAGTAAAATCATTTTAAAAAGAATCTACAGCATTTATAAACATACTTATACCTATATAAAAAATAATAATACAAATACTAATCGTAAAAATAACAACACGAACCTTTATTCTGTTGAAATTAAACCAAGTTCAATACAACACACGTTTATTCGTAATACATTTATAGCGAAGCTATACCAAGTAGATACAACACATTATGTATTATAAGTACTCTTCGATAATAATATTAACTGCAAATTATATTTAATTCGTCATAAATGTATTTATTTATATACGCAAACAAAAAACTAAGAGTATGAAGTATGATTTAAACTTTTAATTACCTATTATAGGTAGGTATCTACTTGAAATCCCAGTCAATTGAATATTGAACACACGGAATCAACAAACTGAATGCGAATATTAATAAAACACTTGTATGCTTCAAATAATTATTTATTTAGCTATAGTATTGATTCAACTATTAAATCATTTATAAAAGCATATTTGTATATTAGATATACAGGCAATCAGTAAGAGTAGTTAGACAATTAAGTTTAATCTATTTTGATAGAAATAATCAGATTCATTAAGAATATTTTCTAATTATAAAATTCATACTAACACATTCATACCTAATATTAGTAGACAGGTTGGTAATATTATCAATACGTAATTAAATTTTATAATACAATAACAATATAACTTATCTATTAAAGCAATTCTTTTAGTTTTAACTTGACGATGGATAATTTTATTATACTATCAGTTGCAGTTTTTATTTAAAAGATCAAATTTGGTTAATTACAATGATGATAATTTATAACTTAAAAAATACCAACATTTGAGATTTATCAAATATACCTATACATATTTTTTTAAATTTGGAAAATAAGTGAAGTTTTACTTTATTTAATACTTTATAAAAATTAATTTATTTTAGTAACGGTCTTTATCTTTTTCAAAAATAGATTTACAAGTTTTCAACTACAACATAACATTATAATATTTGTTTAAAAAAAAAAAAAAAAACAAAAAATTGAGTAATAAATCAACATTACATTTGATCTAATCAGTTTATTTTGTGAAGTGTAGCTGTATGTTGATTACATTATATTATTAATTTTAATTGTTTGGATGTAGGTATGCAAAGTACAATTTTCCAAATGATATTTTCACTTTTAACAATTAAATAATATATGAAATATTAAATAAACATGCAGTTAAAAAACCTTGTTTCTCAACACAAGTTGAGTTATAAATTGAATAAAAAAGGATTGATTTTATACACAAATAAATAATATGCAATTATAGTTATTACTTTTATCATACCAATTGCCATAGTTACTTTTAACGATTATGAAGCGTACACCCTTGAATGGTACACATAATATTATGGTCAGTATAAAAGCATATCTTCAATGCTGAACTAAATCAATTTTGTACATAAAAAAATTTAAAAAATGCAATCCACAAAATCAATTTTGAGGATCCATTTAGACCAAATAATATTACATGATATTACACGTATAAATTATCATACTTCAAAACAACGATGTAGAACATCTTATCGCTTGAAGTGATTTGGTTACAAATCAAAGTAATAAAAGAAAAAAACGTTGATAATAATTCGTAGTAGGCATTTTACTTATATTTTATACAAATTTTGGCTAAAACAAAATTATTTTAAAAATTTTAATGAAATCCAAGGTGAAGGATAACTGTATATTAGGGTTGATCGAAAAAATGAATCTTATATATAAACTTTCTAGTAGTTGGAGAAATATGTGTTTTGATTGTACGATGTATATATACTTACCAAAATACATATAATTCAATAAATACATATTATATCTGTGTACCTACTACGAATTATTGTTACATCATCTAGCAGTGTATTGTGGTATTGTTTGGGTTGCGTGCTCGTCGACGGATTTATTTGCGCAACAATAATACCCAAATAATATGCTTTTGATGTTCGAAAAAATCGGATAGGTGCGCAACGAGCCAAATGCTATAATAGCATCGGATATACTTGCAGCATATTGCAGCTACGCTATTACAACATTATACGATACACACTTCCACTAAAAAAAAAAAAAAATGGGTTTTTGTACCACTGAAGTAATGATTTACCGAAATAGATAATAGAATACTTTTTTTTGGAATGTTAATTCAAACACTTTTAAAAAATATATTTTATATTAGGGCTTAAAATTTAAATAACCACTGCACAAATATAACGCGTGTAACCTATTACTTAAATGTGACCAATAGTTTGTTATTACTTTATTGAATATTACACAAAAAAGCATGAGGACATTAATAATATAAAATTTATTCATTCAATAATATCCTTGAGTATCTTACAAATCGTATATTTATATTTCTAACACAGTTATATAATGCAGGTCCTATTAACTATACATTTATAATTATCATAAAACTGTGATTAATATATACAAATATATTTGTTAGTTTATTGTTTAAAAATAGTACCTATTTATCTTATAACGTTTGATAAAGTATTGCAAATAAAAATACCTAACGATTATATTGTATGAGTGTCAATGAAAAAGTAACTGGGAACCTAGCTTAAAAACATTTTTGAGTTTACAACTCATGTAGAGGTTTCATGCCGAGCATAATACTTATGTATTCAAAATCTTGCGGTTTATTTTTGACCGTAAATCTTTATCAACCCAGCAGTAGGTACCTACTATATAGTATATATCATAGTGTATGTTACACAAACGTAAAAGTAGTCCGCATATGGAATATACATATTATATATTATATGTTATACTTGTACATGTATGTTGGGTGTTTAGGTATATAAATATAAAGATCATTATTTTTACTAACGTCCGGTAGAAAGTTTTGCCAAGTGGAGAATTTCGTCTTATTGTTGGTCATTATTTATAGTTAAAGTAGTTGCAACCTCCTCCACCCACTTTTGGTGGTCAAATTTTGGCCCGCCTACACGTCTAGAACTTTAAAAGCACTGAATATACTCCCTTTGGTATAATACATGGGTATGTATAACATTATTACATAAAGAGTATATCATGTACATAATATAGAAAATTAAACCATTTTAAATGAGTAAATACACTTATACTTATATATACTATATATTATATATGTATATACTAAAAGGTAGTCCTCTAAATTAATTATAATACAAAGATTTGCAGTCTTTTGGATTTCTTAAGGGTATTTTAAGACAAATAAAGAAGTATATAAACAAACATTTAATAAAAAATTTGTTTAAATACTTTATTAAACATATATTGATTTATTTTTATTTCTACGGCTATAATCTTGTTAACCAATATTATGTTATGCGTCTGTTGATAGATATTTATTTATATTATATAGATATTCACAATTAAACATATACATTATACATGTTATATCAAAAGTATTTTTCAATCACATAATGGTTGTACAAGGAAACACAACAAGCATAAGCGTACAATGGCCCATGAGTATATAAGCAGTGCTAACATTTCTTTCGAAATAAACACTTAAGATGAATGTTGTGGTATTTACTGTAAAATATTTTTTAATTTGTTTTAACTTTTTAACGTACAATAAAGTATATCTATTCCATATAGTACCATGTTATTTATGTATTCTACATTCTATATTATGAAATATTTTCGAAATTTCTATACTGCATTATAGTTCCTATTTTTATTTCAAGAATGATAATGGTATTTTCAAATCGTCAATCGTACTTTACGTTGCATGTAATACAAAAATTATTTAATCTTTAGTAAAACATCTTTTACTATTTCTATCACATAACTACTAGAAAAATATGTTCATTATAAAGTTACATTTTTTAAAAAACTAATTGCTCCTAATATATTCCTTAATATATAATATATTCCTTACAAAGAAGTGCTGTGACCTAGAAAACCTAGAAAACTTCTATAGATACAAAGTGGATCACAAATTATATTGTTGAACACCATTTTTTATAATATTTATGAATACCTTATATCGTTAATAAACAATATCATATTATAATATTCTTTAAATTAATTTATTTTAATTATCTTAAAAAAATGTATTTTACTGTTTTAATGTTTGATTAATAGATACGTTTATAAAAATAATTCTGGTAACTGGTAAATATCTTAAATATATTTTTAAAACAAATCTAATAGCCAAAGAAAAAATAAAATACATAAATGATACTTACAAAGTTTTAAGCTTATATGCATATTTATTTAAATCGTATAAGATCATATATTATGTTATTCATTTATTATCGTAACGTATAAGCAGAAACGCTGAAAATGGGGTTTACCTATGACACGTGTCACTACGTAAATTATTAGTACGATTAAGTGGTTTTATGGTACGTTATTTGGTGGGAGGGTGGCTAGGAGTAAATGTCGATCCTCAGTATTTTACCATACAAGTTTCATACAAATTTTAAGAATTTGTATAAACTTCATACGTTTACACATTTAGAGCGTTAAAATAAATAATAATAATAATAATACAGACATGTCTATCTGAAATGATTGTGACTAATATTGTGCGAGTATAATTTGTGTCATCGTAAAATATTGATCATAATGCAATAGGCATACACAATACAAATGTATGCTTAAAAAAATATTTTAAAAATAAAAAAATTATATATTTTTATATTTATCGTGTAAATAAGAAAATATTGAATTTAGTTGCCTCGCAAAAACTTAAATTAAATATATATTTCTAGTAAAAATGATTTAGATTGTATGGTATATTTATATATATTTATATAAGTAATAATGTTTATTTAATAGAATTACATTCTAATTACAAATGTAAGCTGTATTTACAAATAAGAGTAGGTACGGTACATGTGTTATATTAATATCAAATGCATAATACAAAAGTAAAAGACAAAGATATTAAATTAAAATATAATTATAATACACATTAATTCACTATTAAACAGTTAAATAACTTGTATATAATGGTTATATTCAGCAAATCCAAGTTATTATTAATAGAATTTCCGGGGTAAGTAAGTACATTTGAAAGATAATACAACATTTATTTTGTAATACATAATAAGAATTTGTTTGTAGAATCGATTGGGGTTAACTTAAAATCTACTTGTTCTAAAAATTTGGGACATTATAAATTAAATTATGTAGTTATTTAAATAAAATAAATCAATTAACATTTGATATATTTTATTTAATGAAACAATTTAAAAAAAAACCCCAGTTAATATATCCAGAATGATAAAGTTCTTCAATAATATAAAATAAATATCTTAAAAAAATTTTAAATGACAAAAAAGCTCTAATTTTGATAAGTATTATCTGAGTATCAAATTAAAGAGGTAAATATTGTTTATACTTTGTACTTTTCTTTATTTTCCTGTTTTACTATTCAGTTTATTTTAAATTATGAGTGATGAAAATAAACTCTATTGCATTATTCATTTACATTTCTCTTGATAGTTAATACATTTTATATTTTTAAGCAATTAAATTTATTTTTCATATACCTACTTAATAAAAACGGTACTTTTTGCATATTTTAAACATCTTTAAATCTTTAATCACTTTTTAAATAAATCTAAAACGACTAAAACTATTAATAAACCAATTTATAATAAATGTACTATTTAGTATTTACCGGATACCATACTTATTTTGTTATAAACTATAAAAATCAGCGATTATAGTATCTTTAAATATTTTGCAATACATAATATTTACAGAGGCAGTGAGGTACTGAAGATGGTTTTATATTAATAATTTTTTTTTTTTAACATTGTTATATTTTAGATTCTGAGCGAAGCGATGAATGTATTGATTTTATCATGATGTGTTTTTTGTATTATGATGAGTTTACATGAAAAGTTGTCAATAAAATGATTCGATTTTCAAACATTTGGAAAGTTTTTGGATATAAATATAAAATTGAATATAGCTTGTACTTTGAAGAGATCTCAAGAACTTAAAAAATTCCCAGTACTTATTTTTATAATAAATTGGGGAATATGAAAAAATATTTAAGGGTAAATGGGAATTTTTACACAAATCCAATTTTCAACAAAATAAATTTTTTTTTTTGTAACTCAAAAACAAATAACCGTAAATACTTAAAAATTTAAATGTTCACCAAATGTATCTATTATCGTTTTCTTTTTACGATACTCACTTGCCTACCTTTTTTTTTTCAACTGATAAGATTATGAGACAAACCTTGTACATTTTCAAAAATAATTTTTCATTTTTGTATCTATATAAAATATTATTCTTTAAGAAAAATAACTCTATAAACACAAATTATACAATATAATATTGTAAAATATTATTTATACGTATAGTATAAAATTATCCAAGTTTTGTATTATCTATTAATTTTAAATAAACTTAGGAAAATATTATAAAATACTTTAGAAATATCAATATGGACAGTTCATATAAATTACCATTTTGTTCCTAGTATAAATAAACGTTCTTTTATTTTGAATTTTCAATGAAAATATTTAGTAAATGATATTGAGCCAACAGTATATAAAATTGTAAACAGTATATTAATATATTATTAAATTAGAAGTCCTATTTACGTATATCCTTTCATCGAAGCATTATACCCAAGTATATTTTACAAATAAGTAACTAGGTACCTACTCATACTATTGATTAAGGTAATTAATTATTGTTTGATGATATAATTGCTTTTTGTTATTGTCCTCTAAACAGTCTAAACAATAAATTTTCTTTTGAACGAACGATTTCAATTATCGCTCCTTTAAATAGTTATCTGTATAATGCCTATTCTATTGTGCTCAGCTTTAACGTACAAAAATTATTTATTTATGTTACTTATTAACTTTGAGTTTCGACGTTATAGAAATTTTATTGTTTCACCATTGCAGTAGAATTTATTGAACATGTCAATAACTACTACAATATTGATAATCGTTTTACAGCTTCTAGAACAATTATTATTTTTCCTGTTATTGTCTCGAATTGTTTGAACCTATACAAACTATATTATGCAAATATAACTACATAACTCATCACTCAGTTATTAATTTTTAATTATTATTTACTATGCTGTTTCTCGTTATCTCGTATATAGAATAGTGATGGTATTTGAAACTTTTTATTTACTATTTGTATTAATCTTGTATCTGCAATCTGTTCTAATAATATATAATTTATATAAATTTATGTGTATGTTATGAAATATATATATAAGTTTTTTAAATTAATATTTTTACTACTTTTCTTAGAAATATGGAATAATACATTACATGTATACTATTCTAATATACAATTATATTATAACATATAGCTAAGTAAGCATAACATAAGCCTGTGATTACTTACAAGCCAGTTAATATATTATTTTTGTATTTTATTTTAGGACAAGCACGTATTGCCTCGCCGGAGTAACAAGATTTCTCCCAGTGGACAATACAAACTGCATGAGCCGCTTAAATTATGTAGGTTTCTTTTAAACAGACATACATAATATTTTTGTTGTCATGGAAAAATAAAATAAAACAATTTATTCAATAAAACAAAAAATGTTTATCTTCTGTAATATACATTTATATGGAATTTATAAACTCGGAAACTACAGAACCGATTGGCACCAAATTTAGCACACACATTCTTTGAAACTTGAGAAGTGTTCAAGGTTAAGTGCTCAGTCCTTCGTTTTCCTACCTCTTATAAGTTACTATATAGTGTAGCTCTCTAAAATCGAATAAATTTTTTTTATACATAAAGGGTTTTCATTGGTTACAAAAATAAAAGAGACTTTTATAATATAGTCTATATTATATAAATGTATGTACTACGTTTGTAATTTGTATACCTACTCAAAAACTACTACACCAACTACTAACCAATTTTGAAAAAGTTTTCAAATGATGCAAGAGATATCAAGAAAGTTCAGTAAAAATGCTATATCCAATCTGTCTCATGTGGATTTCTAATCTCAGTCGAATTAATTAACAATGTTAAGACACTAAAGGTACACCAAAGCTGATTTCTCCTTGAACTGTACAGTGTACACTGAAACCGAGATAGATACACCTGAATAACGCCATATTTTATTTTGCTCATTTTTCACGGGCAAAATCAGTTTATACAGCTATAATAAGTAATAATATAAAATAAGTAGACAAGTTATATTTACAAACTAATACACAGACAAATGTGAGTTTTATTTAAGCAAATACCTACTACATATTTTTAATAAAAAAAAAACTCATTTATAAACATTAAAAGAATTTTCATATATTTAAATTCAAAATACAATATATATATATATATATATATGTATATACTATAGGTAAATTAAATAAATATATGGATATTTAATCAATTATAAAGCTATCAAATGTATTCTCGTTTATAATTTTTTTTTCTTAGAAAACTTATCCAATACCTTTATAAATAAGCGTTATTATTTAATTTTATGATAATGACAATATCTTTGAAATATTTAGTTAAATATTATATGGAACAAAATAAATTTAGCAATATTATACTTTTAACTAAGTATATAATTACACAATGTTTTATAATATTAACTATTTGAATAATACATTATCACTAAAATTGTTTTTATCTCTGTACTTGAAATATATACCTATGTAAGCTGAGAGTTTTATTTAAATTATTTGTATAATTGTATACACGTGTGCAACTGTTTGAATGTTTGATCTGGAGCTGTTCATACTGAAATAGTAAATAGATAATTATGTTTCAGTATTTGTACGTCCATAATAATATAAAACAGTTGAATAAATCAATATTTAGGAAATGCATTTGAATTTGGATTTAAATTTTTTTTTTTAAATGTATTCTTATTTTTGGTTTTATAATATTTTGATTATTCTGTATTTTAGATTTTAATTTTAAAACCTAAACGATATTATACAACGTCATCGTGGTTACAAGAAATAGATAATAACTTTACTTGAAATAAATGTGTTTCCTAAAATTTTCAGGAAAAAATAGTGTGTTGGATTAAGTATATTATTATTACTAAACAAAAAAATTAAAATCGTTTATTTTATACTTGGAAATTTTTATGTTTGAAGTTTTTCGTTATTTTTAAACGTGAAACATTAGCGTTTCTGTTTATTATATTCCAAATATATATATATATATTCGTGTGTATTATTTTGAAATTTCAATGAAAAATAATGTGTATTATTATAGGGTCTGATTGGAAGATTGAGTTTTTGATAAAAACGAAACTGAATACATACTACATAGATATAGATAATGAAACCGTTGAAGTCTATTGTTTAGGCCGTTTAGGGATAAATGTTTTATACCTAGGCGGAGACCCCGTGATAATCCTCGATTATCAGAGACAAGGCTAAAATAACGGAAAAATTGTTTATACGATTAAATATTTCATTTATAATTGTTAGAGAGCAAGTTTTTTGAGGCATTGGTGGATAAAATGTTTATTGTGCAAAGGTCATCTCTTTTCGTTTTCCTCATGACTTATATACTGTATTGATGAGAGATAATAATATAATCTTACCGATATATAATATATAGTTCAGCTATATGTCAATAAAGTCACTGCCTATATATATATCTATTCTGAAAGTTTCTTATTCTGAATGATATAATACCCTTGTCATTGATAACGTCCAGGTGATGTGTGGTATTGACATAACGCATCCATTCTCTATATAGATTGATCTACAATAAATGTATTTAAAAATATAAAAAAAAAGAACATTAAATGAGATACATTGATCTTGTCACCATATTTGATCACAAATAAACTGAAAAAAAACCTTACCTTTATAATTTTACCAAAATTTATCATATTATTCAGTTAGATAGTCTGAATATTTGTTTTAATTTTCAAATTTTTAATTTTAATTTTAGTAACTTTTCTTTATAGTTGAGACAAAAAAAAACAGTAGGAATGTAAAGATCATTATTCCAAAAAAATAATCATAGAAATCTTAACATTTCGACAAATTCTAATATAAATATCTATTTTCTAGACATAATTTAATTTTTAAAATCTTTAAGCTGTCTGAGCTATTATATATTTAATAGACGTTTGACTTTTTTGTTTATATTGGTTACCTAATTATTTTTTTTGGTCAAAAAGCTAAAAAATATATAAAGATTTTTCATAAGCCTAAGATAATTACATTTTTAAATATAGCCACTCGTGATTGCTGAGATATAAATAGTGAATACGCGTGCTTTTTATTCGTCGAAACAATAATTTTGGAAATTTAAACATATTTGATACTGCATATTAATAAACAGTGTTAAATATACACATAAAATAGATATTTGTAACTATAAAAGTCATCGTTGCATCCAAATGAGGGAGAACACCCTTGAATCAGAAATACAGTTTAACGGGTTTGCGATTTATATTCACCTGTATGTAGCATATGCGTATGTACCTATGTATAACGCACATCATAAATATGAATATTTTACATTTGTTTTCAAAGAAAATACAAACACGTACGACGCACGTTTACATTGAAAAGGGAAAAAAAACTATTAAAATGCATCAAAACCGTATGAAAAAAATACGTGGATATGGACCCGCTGACATTAACACGGCGTACCATTAAATTTAATGGCGTTAAGAATAAAAGGTTATAAGTTTTGAATAGCAAGTAGAGGGCTTTTAGTTGTAAAACAAGTACGGATTCTGTGCATATTTTCTGTTGAGCAGAGGATGCATTATAATGTATGTATAGAGTAACAATGGAAATTAACTTCTAAACGTTTATCAGTTGACTCTCTCTATATATACAAATATACAATATTATATGCATCTTATGTGTCATTTAGGTTATACACTCAATAAACATTATTTATAGACATAAATTACACCATACATACAATATACTAACACGCTGTATATAAGAGCACTATAATAATTGTATGATATAAATTATAATTTATATTAAATCTATAAAAATACGCATAATGTATTAATACAATATAATACATGTACAGCATCATAAATATAGATATTATATTGTATACATACTCCTCATTAGCACAATTTTAATTTCAAATATTTTAGATTGAATTAAATTTGATTTGTGTTTGAGACTTTTACAGAGCCATATAAATATATGATTGAACACCATTTTGTAATTTTGTATAAATTATAGTACGGTAAAATATTTATACAATCCACGGTGTGCAATAAAATGTGCCGCCGAACTCTTATAAAATCTATTATTTTTATATTAAATCTTGAAAATGGTATATTAGTAATTCAAAAAATTATTCACGTATTCACAATCTCTTCAAAACAATAAAATTAAACATTTATTTATTTTATATTATTCCAAGAAAAATAACTATTTTAATTGGATGATTCTTAAACTTGATAAAACGATGTTAGAATGTGATAACTGACAATATAATTTATAACATTATTTAAGGCTTTTTTGGAATAAAGGCGTTTGTTAGTTTGACAGTTCTTTTCTCAGTAACGGCGTATAAATATGTAAAATGGGTGCTTAATATTTATGCTGCACTCAAAAAATAATACCAATGTTGCCACGTCAAATTTGTAATAATATAGGCTATAGGTAATTTTTATGCAATGGGTGTAAAATAATATATAGTCATAACCTGGTAAGTTCGTTTGATGGTTTTAGTGATAAAGCGATGTTTTGACTAAAATGTTGAGCAAATAATTTTTAAATTATATACTCTTTAGATCATTAAAAATCTAATATAATATGATCTATTTTTATTATTTTTTTCAATGTTTAATATTTTTATAAAAAATGTACACTAATAATAGTGATATTAGTTATGAAGAGAAATTAGCCAATACAATAACCTAACCATTATGCTTCATATTATATACAATAATATACAAGCCACACCCCACGACCACCACACGTCACACGCATGCGAGCAATGTATACGAATAATACGTATTATGAAATCATCTTACTCAGTGTTAGTGTGTATAAATGTGTTAGCCGGCGCGTTGTATAGGCAATTTCGGTACATTGGCGTATTGGTGCTTTTTGAATGATATACACAAAAGGGATGTAATCGGTAAACTGATTTTAATATGGCATTATTCATCACACGGTTAATGCGACATTAACTTACGTGTCAAGTATCTGTGTGAACCACGCACATAAGCGTGATTGGTGTTTAATAGAAAAATTATTACGACAGAAAATGTGTTGATATCAAATTTCGTGGCAACGAAACAACTATTTTCTATTTTAAATATAAAAAAAATATTTATGTTGTTCAAGCAAAGAAAAAGTTACGTATGGCTGATATTGAACATTGATATTTGTATTTTATATCTATCGTAATACTCGTAATAATATAATTGTATTAGTTTATAACGTAGGTGTGATTAAAAAATAAACTCTAAACAAAACAAAAACTATCACCCCAACAATTGATATTAATTTAGGCAGAAAAATGTATTTATTAAAATCTGATATGGTTTTTAACAATATTGCCAGGTAGTCGTAATCATTCACACCATGAGACAGAACTATCGACGTTGATAAGTTAAGGTCCACTTTGTAAACGATATAGTATAACAATATTTGACCAAACGTAATAATTATCAAAATAAATTACAATGTCTATTGAGATTAAAACTACTTCGTTTTAATTTATTGTTATTTTTTTTTTTTTCATCCCATTTAAGCCGATAGTATAATATACTATAGTATATATAGTATATAGTAATATATAATATTAAACAATACTCTTGTAATAACGTAATGTAAAGGCAAAGTGTCAGAGTATAACATAAAAAATATTTAAATAACGTCAAACGAGTATACGATCACATCTACTGGACCTCGAACGATAGTCTTTTTATAAAAACTTACAACGTAAAATTTACAACGTAATGTTTGTCTATATACTATTCGCGTACCCTATACAATCGTACAGCGACCTGTATAGTTTAATGTTAAGTAACAAATTTAAGTCATTAGTTGTCCGCTCCCAATTAATACAAAAACGCACGTCGTCTGAAACCATATATATATGTATATATATTATATTATATTATATTATTGTTATTATTATTATACGGTCGGGCGGCGAAGGAACGCGCGACTCGAATGTACGACGCCACCGCCAACGTCGCTCGTCTTCCGTATCCGGTCACAGCGGTACGCCGTTTTGTTATATACCAATATATACATAATTAGGGCGTGGTAAAAAGTTTTCTCTTGCTTACTCCAACCCCTCTCCCTAAATTCGTGCTCTAATATACGCGCGGTACGACTATATGTGATACTATTATTATAATACGCAAATAGAAATTTTTTTCAACACACAATATATTAACGGGTAATTATATTTATACGAGTATATATTTTTTTAATGACGCGTATTACGTATACATGATGATATAATATGATTATAATGAACGTGTGCGATACGATTCGTGCCTACAAAATAATGTCACGTCGATGTGCTCAAACTGTTAAGGATAATATTATTTGGCCTGTACACTCGGTGTTTATAATAATACAATGTATGTACTTATCTTTACGAGCTTACAAATAAAAATAAACCAACACGGACCTCGCCGATTTATATATTTACTATAGGTACTTATATACTATTATTAGTGTTGTCAATTATTTTTGTTTCATTTCTGTGCATAATTTTCTGCTTGCTGTTTTGTTGTATGGAACTTCTCTTTCTCACTGCTGTTCACCCGCGGCAATATTTAATAATTTCAACTACCCAATTCCTAGTGACTCAAATATAATTGTATCCTTGTATTCAAAAGACAAGCCCGTGTGTCGTGTATATTATAAATGAATAAATACCACACGCCTATAGTAAATTTATTAATCTCTGTGGTGGATACGAGTTCATTATGAGTATTAAATGCCACAATAATTAATAATGATATCAATAGACTATACGAAATTAACATAACATTGAGCAAGCAGATAGGTATGGAAGTTAAATCACTGATTAATTCGTTAATAAATATATTTATCGATATTGTGTAAACCAGAGATTCCCAAACTATGGTACTTACATGAAAGGCCACATAGTGGCACGTGGAAAACCACATGAAAGCACGGAAAATCTAATATCATTATATATTTTATGTAAATATTATTTTATCATATTTGTATACTATTATTATCTCGAAACACGAAAATACGTCAATATATAATAATGAATAAGGAGCCCATTCACGTGTCAATCGGTTGACAATTATGTCATTTATCATCGAACTAGAAACTTTTATTATTGCTATTTTTAGTGCCCTATCCTTTTGATATAAATGTGTAAAAAACATTGAACAGTTCTATTTTTAGTCATCATTAGCACATTAGCAGTACGTAACTGCAGGAGCTTAATATACAATATACATGGGTGGTACGCAAAAAAAAGTTCGAGGACCTCTGGTATAAACTATTTATACCCTTAATGTGTGACGTCTATCGGGTGTTTGCGGTTATGAATTTCCTTTAATCGTTTTGATATTATAACATCGTATTATGGTAATATATATTAGTGTATTCTGATTTAGTCGTTACAATGCCATGAGCCCCAATACAATGTAAGTGTCAACTGCAGGGTACAACTGGCTCGTGATCGAGTAAAATAATAGTGACGATCGAGTGCCCGGTCTCGAACATACATCACGTCGTCCAATATTCGTACGACGCTCGCGGAAAATAAACGTCGCCGACGACACCGTAAACGCTCGTGTAAGCGAAAAATGAAGTCTTGCTACACCACACGGATGCAACTACCTCCCCTCCCCACCACGGAGGTTCATACATATTACATACACAGATAGTCATCCCGCGGGAGGGCGTGCGCAATAAACTTCGGTAATTTGACAACTTATTGGCGGCGCATTCGAAAAACACGTTTTATTTTCTTTCCGGTGTATACCTACACACTCACGCTCACATACAGGGCGAGTCGTCAAACACACTCACCCCTTCTTTTTTCTCCAGTCGTGCAGTTATTTGAAATTTAATTTTTAGAATTTTTAAATACACTTAGACTATATATATATATTCAAAATATCAAAATTGTTTATGATACTTTCCGCGGTAATAACACACAACTTTAAACTTCAAGCGTGCATGACAAACTTTGTCAGTGTATCGGTGTATGCAAGCAAACGCGATCAACTACATCGTTTTCAAAATGGAAAATTCCCCTTTTTTTACTGTAAAATAACCTATTGAGTGGATAATTTTTCAGAAACTTTTGATGTATAATCGATTAGTTTTGAATTATTTAACTTTGTGTACTGAAGATTAAAAATTCGTGATAATGAGTTTGAAAAATATGGAACGTATAATAGTAATATTAAATGTTAACATAATTTCAAATTTGTATTGACCTATCAATTTATTTTATAATTTATAAATACGGTAAAATTTTAACAAATACTAGATCCGATAATAGTTACTTCTATTTTTTAATTTTGTAATACCATTGTTTAGTTCAATTATTCTCTATATAAACATTTTGATAACTAAAAAACTACTTATTTAAATTATAAAAAAATCAAAATTTTTCATAAAACGGTGCACTGAATAATTTATAGCAATAAGGGTGAGTTTTTATTTTAAAACCAGAAGTTTGTATCTCTAAAGGACACTCTTTTAAAATTACGAAAACTCTCAAGAATTTGAACATATTATATGGTCTTTAAGTATTTATAAAAATTTTAAACACCACAATTATTTGAATAATTTTTTTATTAAATGATGAAATGAGTGTGAGCATGATAATATAATAATTAATATAATGAATAATTATATTAATTATATAACATATAATATGAATTCCACGTACACCACGTATACCGCGTGTTTAAACATATGTATAAATAAATAAATTCATCAGTAACTATTACTTTAACCTATGTAATATTTAACAACAATTAGTCATGGATTCAAAGGATTGTCAAGTGAGTAACGCTCTGCTGTACAGTGTGTATCGAGTGAACCTCTCATATAGAGAAGGTCACTATAATTGATGTGTTAAATTTGAATGAAATGATAGGTATCGTTATATACGAAAAACGATTCTGAACGGAGATGATTTGTCATCCTAGGATATATATTTTCCACTAGACGGTGAAAAATGTGGTTTATTTTTAATGACCTGAATACTTCAAAATTAAATCATGTACAGAAAATGTCAATTTAAACAACTGGTGTATGTTTCAAATTACTACACTAGTAATTTTTAATTTTAACAAAATTCTAAAATTATTTGATTGTAAATAATCGTATTATTATTTTACATGTACAGAATATTTGATTTCGTAAAAATTTTTTAATTTGCCAACGCACAACTTTTTTATAATTATTGTAAGCCAAAATTAAGAAAATCTTGAATTAAATTTTCAACTCTAAGCTACTTATACAAAATTATTTATACATTTTTAACAATAAAATAATTTGCAAATATTCATGATTTTGACGAATTTTTTCAATATTTGAACTTCAAAAGATGATTCCCAAATCTATCACAAAATTACAGAAATGGTACTGAACCCTTCGTGCACGAGTCCGACTCGCACTTGACCGGTTTTTGAATCACTTTTAGACAACTTTGAATTAAATTTTCCAGAATTTTGACAAAAAAGCCAAAAACATTTAATTGACATGTTTTATATAAAAAAAAAAAATAAGTACAAACGAATATTTCAGAACGTTTGAGGATAAATCGTTATCATTAGGTACACGATTTCGTAAAAATTTAAAATTCAGACGCTCATAACATTCTTTCCTATAATGATGGCAATGGTGCTTCGAGTTTTCTCTATAGTTATCTAAAGGAACTTGAATTTTTCAAACTTAGATATAAATACTAAAAATTTAATGAATTTTTAACTAGGTACCTACAAAATTACTTGCAAATTTTCGTGATTTTGACATACTTATGAAAACATTTAAACTTTAAACGCTTATAAAAAAAGAATCGTGATTAACAATTTTTGATTTTTTTTTTTAACTACAATAAGAACAACTTATGAGAAACCTTGTATTGAATTTTCAAGTTTTTTAATTGATATTTTCAAAAAAAAAAAAATTACTTAAAAAAATTCAGTTGTCAATAAATAGCTAAAAAAAAAGCCAAAATATTTTGAAAATTTAACCGAGTAGGTATAGATAATGATATTATAAATATTTGGCGAACATTTGATTCAAGTGTTTACATTGATTTTTTTTTTTGAATTACAACTATATAAATAACTGTTTGAAACTTCTTACTTTTGACTTCTATAAATTATAATGCACCAAGAATATGGAATTTGCAACCGGAAACCATCCCTGAAGTTTTAAATTGAAGAATTATTTTGAGAAGTTATGGTGAACACATACACAAAAACAAATAAAAACACACACATCATTATAAAATCAATATACATTCATCACTCCGTTTAGAATCTAAAATTTAGAACATTAGTGTACCTATTATATTATTAAAAAATTAAGAAGTTATGATTCTAAAAATGTAAAGGAAAATAATGTTGATTAACTATTATCAATAAAAAAAAAATGTATTATTGAATAATTTTGAAAATCGACCTTCTGTTGCTTTATACACTTGTACAGTTGTACCTACCTATATTTTGTATATTTTTTTTTTTTTACTAATTTGAAAAACTGTTCTATATTCCATTTCTGAATCAAATTTGTGTAAAATCAAATAAAAATACAATTTACGATTAGATTGCTTTTACTCTTCAGTTTTCATTTGTTGATAAATCATTCGATTTTTATAAAATTTAATACAATTCGGTATAATCTTTCGATTAGTAAAATATAGATGTGTATTACTGTACGAGTCATGCCGTAAGACTGAATAACCTTACATAAAATCATACCAAATAATATGGTTCATTATTTTTTTATGTTAAGTATATAATTTTTTATTCTTCTGCAGTTTCACAATTATCTTGACAATTATTGTTTAGAAACTTAATGAAGAGTTATATTATATAATGTCCTATCGGCTATTATTTAAATTTTTATGTGAGCACTGATCACGCATCTAAGAACAAGTCATTAGAGCAGATTGTTTTTTGAAGAGTACACACCACATCATATAAAAAATTCAGTGGTCGTACACATTATATTTTGATATATATTATATTTTATCATTAGGTAGTACCTACTCATGAATATAATTATATTTTAATTAAGTTATAGCTGGTTTACGTTATACGGTTTAAAAAAATTATTAAGTAGGTATCTAAGTATCTAATTAAATACAACTTATAAATTATTTAATATTATACATCATAATAAAAAAATTCATCCCATATTTTATTTTAATCACTGCCAAGATAATAAAATATCTACCTAGAAAAACTAAACTTTTACTTACAAAAAAAGTATTCATCGCAATGATTAAAGTTGGCTTAATATTTAAAATATAGCTTATAAAAATACTCTAATATCACTTTCATAATAATATCTAAACATCTACCGAACTGCACTCCATTATACAGACCAATCTCTCTCCTCCCAATTCCCTTAAAAATATTAGAAAAACGTGATTAAAACGCAGTAACTTAGGTACCTAGGCACCTAGCTAATATTATAAAACTAAAAGTTAACAAAAAATTATCTGAACCGATAACAAATCATTAAATAAAATATATAGTAAGAACAATATTGGTAAGCTTGATAAGACAAAATCAATGGACAGATTATAAAATCAGAAACAAAAGATAGTTAAAATTAAGATATCATAAAAAAAAATAATTTTCTAAGTAAATAGAAAGATCTATGATTGATTAATATATTATTTAATTGAAAAGAAATGAAATAATAGTAACAAATAGAGAAAAGCTACAAACCAATTTGAGGGTTGTAATAATAAAAAACATATACTTGACAATGTAAAATAGTTTATCTAACTCCAAAAATCCCATTTCATATCCTAATGAATGACATACTCCATTCTAATTTAAAAAATACTCACAGACACTGTTACTATCTAAATTCCACTTTAAGTGTTACAATATTCAATAACTCATTAACTCGCAATTTTAATAAGTTTAAAGATGACTCATCTTAAATGTTTCATCATTTCATCAATAATTATTCTAGACAACCCCAGTAAAAGATTAAAAACTTTAGCATCATGAACTAATAATTATCTGAATAAATAAATTAAAATAAAACAAAACTATTATTATAAAAATAAATATAATGGTCCCCAAAAGTGAAGAGGAAATTTACCCTTTGATCATACACAATTATCACCTCATTTTTAAATTAAATAGTATACCAATCATAGAAGTATTTATTTTTGGAAAATATATTATTCTACAGTCTACATTTATGCTTAGTTGAATTTAATTATTAATGATATTAATACAGTCATTATACACGAAATAGTAACTCTTTATTGTTTTGAAATAGTTTTCCAACATAGTAATGAAGGTTTGATAGGTGATTCAGAAAAAAATTAAAATAAAACAAACAAAAACTCACCAAGGAAAAAATTTAATTTTAATTAAATTGTTAATTTAAATATTACTCTTAAGTCAGTTCAACTTGTTTTTGATTTTTTTAACCGAAAAATAAAGCATAGAAAGTTACATGTTAAGTAAGGCCATGTAAACATAAATACCTTTTTTCTTTATAAAAACCAGAAGTTTATTGAATTTCTTGAAAATCAAAGATGTAGAATAGCATTGATCAATTTAAATTTATTTAGTCAATTTTGTATTGAGTTCATTATTTATAATGTGAAAATGAATAATTTTATATTTCTGGACTAATTTATTATAAAAAATGTCTAAATTAAATAATCATCATTGTATTATAAATTACTAATAAATTGAGAATAAAATATTAATTTAATAAATATAGTTCCTTATTGACGATAAGTTATTGTATTTATTTATCTTTATTTTGAATATTACACATAATTCGGAAAAATTTTAAATACTAACAAAAAAATGTAATAAAATATTCTTAAAAAATATAATATATTATAAAAATAAAAATTAATAATATTTCATTTTGTGAACACAACTGATCATTTTTAATCAGTCATCTGAATCATTTGTACTTCCAGAACTATCATCTATAACACTATTATAAAAAAAGTGTTCTTCTGCTTTCACACGTTCTTTATATTTTGCAAAATGTAATTCATAGTCCTCAATATCTTCTGAATCAGTACTGCTATCACCTAAAACAAATACAGTACAAAATTTTTTTATTTATTTAATAAACAAACTATTTAATTTATAGGTAATTAACATTTTATTATATATCATAAAATTCTATGAATATAATAAGTATACTAACTATGTATTTTCCATTGTTTTGATTTAGAAATTAGATCTTCACAACTATCTTCTTCACTAAAATTTAAAAAAAATAATAGTAATATTATTAATATTATCTTAGATAAGATCTAATATCTATATTCCACTAATTAAAAAAAAAAAAACTATACTCTGTCCAGCAAAAGAACACATTGATTCTAAATTTCTGCTCATCCTCCAGCATTACCCTATTAACGAAACCATAGCATAGGAGGGTGTCATTTGAGGATGAGCAAAAAATTCGATTTTGGTTGGCCCGTGGTCCATTCTCTTGCTGGATAGATTATATAGAAAAATAAAACTAGAAAAAATTAATTATAAAAACCAATAAATTGAATTACCAACACTATTTAAATACATAACATCATCTTGGTTCGGAGACAAGTTAGAAGTAAAGACCATTTGATAAAAACATATTTATATATTTATGAGCAAAAGAGCGTTTATTCATTTAATACAGATTAAATTTACAATATTGTATAAAATGAATATGTTAACTTTTATGATTATACTTTGTTCAATTCAAAAATGTCCAGTTTTCTACATACTTATTAAGATTGTATGTTGACTCAACCTACCTAATGCCAAAGTTGGCAATGATTATAAGCCAATCATTTCTGACAAACACAAGACGGATAGGTAGCTAGTTAAGCCAATGTTAGAACTAGAGAAAGTTACACAGTTTTTGTTTGCAGCTTAACCATTCTTAAATTTATATGAATAGAGTATAATCTAATAACTTAAAACAATTACTATTTTTTAAATTAATAAAAAAATGATTTAGTAGTACAACTTTATAGTGTGTTCTGAGTGTATTTACTTTACTTTACTTTACTTTATAAAAAATTATAATATACATAATGAACCAGTCTTATAACCCTTATATACTCTAACCTACTCAAAATTAAATACTTCTCTTATTATAACAAAATAATTGAACTCGTCAAAATCTAAACTTTTAAGACTTATAAATAAAATGTGACAATTCATTTTTGAAATTTTTCAATTGCTAAAAGAACAACTTATCAACTTTTTACCTTGTATTAAATTTTTAAGAATTTGACTCAATTTTATTTAATTTCAAACGTCTATAAATAGCTAAAAAACTGTATTATATTTAGATTTTTCATTAAACGAACTATGCACAGTGCATTAGTACACACAAACAATAAGAATTTATAAAATTAAATAATTCTGATTAAACAATGTGTAAATATAATTATTAATTTTAAGCAGTATTATTACACTGTGATAGTTTTTGTTTGGATCCAACTGTTCCATTGATAAAATTTGATAACGAGTATAACGTAAGCACTAATTGTCCGTATATTTTAATGCTATTTTTATAAAATATTTAAGCAAGTAATAAAATGTTTTATTATCTTAAAATAAAACTATTATGTATTTAATAATATATTATAATAAAATTACTCGTTATCCATTTCATCCTCATCAGGATAATCATTTCTCCAATTCCCTTCATCATTGGAATCATCATCTTCTTCACAATGCGAGGAATCAATATCAGAGTTCTCAATATTATTACAAATATTAAAAAATAGTTCGGAATCTAAACCATGTACGCTGAAAATAAGATACATATAAATTTTAATTCTCTTAAAAGAGGTCAAATGATTAAATAGTAATTAGTAATGGTACCTATCAATATCTTGTACATCAATTAATTTATCATCATTATTTAATGCAACATATAAGTCGTATACATAGTCAACTGAAATTCCTTCATCTATTAAGGGCTTGCTATTATCTTCGGCTTGCTTAACAAAATCAACAACTTTTATTTCTGAGTTCTCTCCATCTATTTCTTCAATGGGTACTGTGTCTTGTTTAACAGCTCTCAGAGTATTAACTAGCTAAAAAAAATAATTTTATGAAGATACTTGGTATTATTAATGATTAAATAATTAATAAGAATCATATCCACTATTTAACAATATAAATAATAAATTATTAAGTTAAATATATTTTTAAAAGTAGGTAGCTACAATTAGGAAATAAAAATTAAAGAACTGACAAATAATTCTTCCTCTAATCTTAGCACAGAATATTAATATTAAATGTAACAATAATTATTATTATTATCATTATTAGTTTAAAAGTAATTATAAGCTACTTTATTCAAGAAATAACTTTTAACTCGGGGGTTTTTTTTATAAGTTAAAACGAAAAGTACTATAAGATTTCAAGAACAAAGAATTTTTAATTAAACTTTATCATTGCTTACAAAATTTAAAATGTATACACCAATTTTTAAGTAAGATGGTTGAATGGCATAGTATAAATACAAGTTTACTTTTATTTATAATAGCTATTAATTATTTTTAATAATTTAAGCACCTACTTCATGATTGAGTAAAAAATAATAACTATAATTTATGACAAACCTTTAAACGTTTAGCTTTTGAATGTTCAACCACATCATTAATGTTTTTGTTTTTCTTCTTCTTTGTTAACATTTTTACAGATTGCTCTTCTTGGACCTCTTTTAATATTTGTGAAAAGTCTTCATACTAAAATTAATATGAATAAATAAAATTATTATTATGAGTTTTTCTGTGCAACTAACAAAATATAATAATATAACAAAATAACATGACATATATTACCTATGTTAGTACATGTTAATAACAATAAATTAAAACTACCTAGCAGTTCTCAAACTGGGGTACATAAGACTAAATGGAGGAAGTACAAAAAATTAATAAAGCCATATTTTTACATTTTACTAATGTTTGTAATAGATCTAATATTGTTTAATTATTTGGTAGGTATTTTCATAGATTATTATTAGGGATAGGATTATAATGACCTAAAAAATCTCAAAAAATGACTTAGAAAACTCAAAATATGCACTATGAAAATTCATTTATATTATAATTAGTTATACCTAGCTTTAAAAATTGTATATTTAATTTTTTTTTTTTTTATGGCATTATAACTATAGTATTTGTAAATGTTTAGTTCTGTTATACTTATTGAGGTTTAGCTATATGATAAAATTATTATAGACAATAACTTATGCTATATAATTTATTATTCGTATCGTCAGCAGTTTGCCAAAAGTCTCTTGTTAATCGCAACAATTATCATTCATTTTAAGAACAAAATTGTGAAAAATGCTTTAAAAACTAAGAAAATGCACTAATATCATCAAAAAATGCAAAATAAACTACTTTACAATAATCAATATCACCCAAAACACATTTTATACTTAAGGGCTAACGTTTCAAAATACAAAAAAAAAAATGCCTTAACATGACTAATCCCTTGTATGTCTAAAACTCAATCAATTATATTGAGTCAATTAATTTCCATCCCAGTTTGAATTTTTTTAATATTTTGTACAATCCTTCAATATCTATACTAGACCGTCAACAATATTGCGCAATATCAATTATTATGCAAAATTATTGATCGTGTAGAATTTTCCGAATTCTTAATGTGGCCCACAGAAAATATTAATTGGTGACCCTGGTCTAACGTGTAGGTATATATCCCAGTATAGATAGTAGAACGAAAAACCAAGTCTATGTGTATACTGTACACACATTTAAAAGCAATTTTACAATACATAGTACAAACTAAAATTAATATTATTCTCATACCTACCTAATGGCGAATTGAATAAAATTAAAGATAAAAAAATTAACTGTAAAATTAATACTACCTACCCACTACTAATGAAACAATAATGCAAAACAAACTCACTTCGTCTTTTAAAGTGCCAGCAAATTGAAATACACTATCTCGGCTGAAATCTGTACCGACAGTTTTCAACTTCTTGTGGGATACGACAATGGAGTTAAAAGGATCTTCGTTGTGACGCCTTTTTACACGAACAAACGCCATACCTAACTATTATTTATTATAAATTACAGTTAAAGTCAGTCAATCCGGCGTGTGGTTTCGCCGAACACGCGCACTTGAATACTGAAGTATAAACAAAAAAAACAACGTTTAATCTAAATCAAATCAACATTCGACGTCGAACGGATATCTCAATAATTTATGATTGGAATTTTTATAACAAGTCACAAGTTAACAGTTTACAACTAACAAACACCATGAAAGCTATTTAAAAAATAAAAATTAAATATATTATCACAACAAGTAATTGTTAATTTGTACACCACGGTCACCGTAATACTATCTTTTATCTGTATTCTATGTATCGTGGTACACACTGCACAACAAATACACAATACACATTGTATAATTTTTATCACAATCACTGAACACAATGAATTGTGATAAAATGGGGACCACGATTTAAGATGGGGACGGAAGCTGCTACAGAACAATATGACCGTGGCTTTCATGTAAAAAAATCCTTATGGTTTTGCCGCCAATTTTTGTTTTATCATCGGTCTCATAATCATGACTTATACATTTTGATAAAATTCAAGCAGAAGTCTGATTTAGAACTAGTTTTTACTAGATATTTTTAATTTTTATCATTCTTGAAGAAATTAAGACTTTATAATTCCAGTTTTTGCATGCAAAGTTATTCAAGACTTACGAAGTATAAATATTAAAAACATTTTCATTACTTATAAATAAAATAACACTTAACATTTTGATAATGAATCATAGTAGGTATTATAATAATATTATTGTGCTTAAATATCTTTTGAACTACTCTTGATATAATTTTAAAACAGAATAACTTTGGCAAAGGAATTATGTTTGGTAACTTTATAAAAATAAATACATAATGGAACCCTCTGTGAATTTCGAACAACTACAACTAAAATCTGAGTATTTACACACTAATTCAAAACATATACACTTTCATGAAGATGGTGAAAATACTTTGTTTGTTTCATGGGACGATTGTGTCATGGTTTTATACTCACTTAACAATTTATCCGAAGCTAGTCTTTGGAATCCCATTGAACCTATTGTAAGTTATATAAATAATAAATTTGCATTAAATTTTTAGAAATCTAAAATAGTTTTAAGTTAGTTAATAAGATACCCATGTTAAATACCTATGCGCCTTTATTAAAGTGATTTTAATTGATTTATATATTTTTATGTATATACTATTCAGTATTGATTACGTACATTCAAATTAAAATAATTACAATTTGTTTGATACAAATACATATTATAATAAGTGAAAATATAAACTAGGTAATGATAAATCTCTAATTACATAATAATTATGATCTATATTCATATAAATTGAATGCATGCATGCGCTGATCTTTAACAACAACAAAAAAATAAATAAATTATATAATATATTGACATGTGTATTTATATTTACTAGATTGTGCCAATAAGTAATCCAATAATATCAATATTGACCTTTAATTCAAAAATGTATTGTATTGATAAAGTTGGGTCTATTTATCATCTAAAACAAGTTCAACGGTAATTTATTCACTATAATTTCCTTGTCCTAAATTTATTTAAATTTAATATTTTAGAGATTCTCCAGACTTATTTGATTGTTCTCTATCAAAAGTTACTCAACAGCCATTATCCTGCAATTACGAATGGAAACCCTTCTACTCTCAAAAATGTCCATGTGAAGTTTTTGGAACAACTTGCTATACAGATGGAATTGCTCTAATAATAGCAGTAGGAGAATGGATAATGATACAAATGTTAAAAATAACTATTAATGATAAAAATGAACCAACTATATTCAATGCTTGTAATAAACAAATTAGATCTCAAAAACCGGTAATAAAATAAAAAATATATTCAAATATTACTTCTAATAATTGTATGTACAATTAGTTTCCATTTGTAGTTACTTCATTTGTATCTTGTACTTGGAGGGATTGGTTCAGTAGCAAACGAGTTATAGAACTTTTCGGATTAAATGTAATTGACTGTCTAGATATTTTTATAATAGCAACAGAAGAGTCAAAAGTATATTGTACAACATCTAATGTGATTAGTAAAAAAGTTTCATTATTTTTAAACAGTCCACAAAAAATTCTACACATTCAATTTTCGGATTTTGGTAATAATTCTGGGATTACGTTTATTACTATTTAGATTATTATAATTTTGTCAATTTTTCAGATTCAAAAAAATTACTGCTAGTTTCATCTAATGGAATTTTGATGGTTGTCCATTGTGTTGAAAGTGTTGATTCGGCATTTATTTACTTGGCAGTTACAAAAACAGTTGCTACATTTATTGTCGACCATACAGTGATTTTAAGTGATGGTGTAATTTATTCTTTATTTCATTAGATAAAAATTTTTCTAAAATAGTCAAACAAACTGTAACTCAGTTGAAAGGTACTATTTTAATTTTAGATTCTTGTATTAGAAATATCTTATTGCATTTAAACCTTAATATTTTAGGAGTTATTTCATTATGCCGATTTCAGTCAAATAATATTATTGCAATGACTCGATTAAATAAAGTGTATAAGTTATCTATTAAACTTGAAGTGATCACTAAAGAAGATGAATTCAAGTTTCAATTTAATGAAAAATCAATTTTAGAAAACATAAAAATTCTTTGTAAGAATATAGAGTCTTTAAAAGAACAACATGATGTTATGAATAAATACATAAATGCAGTGTCTATTGTTGCTCGTAAAGATTTGGTTGCTCAACATTGTTCATTAAATATTTTAATATATTCAGGTTATATTGTTTATTCAATTGTACATACAGATTTCAATAAAACATTAACAATTTTCAAATTTAGGTGCTAAAGCTGTCAAATTAGGAGCTTGTCAAGATGAATATATTTTTGCAATCAAACTTTCCACTGACTGTTCATGGTTATCATTTCCATCTTCAATTTGGCAGCTTTTAGTTCGAATTACTGATAATAACAATTTATCATCAAATTGTGGTCTACATTCTTTTGACGTTGATCTCTTTAACAATAATCATCCATTAATTGTAAAACATAAATTATTAGCTACAGTTGCTGAAAATTATACATCTGGTTTAGTACACTGTGAATTGGTGTGTCAAGTACAAAATGATTCAATCAATCGTTGTTTGATTATTCCATTGAATCCGATAAAATTAAATTCATTATATTTTGTCAAAGCTGAAAAACGAGAAAAGATACTGATGATCAATCCTTTGGAAGATCGTCATAAGTATGTTTTTAAATTTCCAGAAAATGTATCATTAGCAGATTGTTTAACTGTTATTACCAATAGAAATAAACATAGAACATCAAAATCATTTTATAAAAGTATAATTGGTAAGTGCTAAAATCAGTATTTCCCAGTCGGAGGTTTGTTTCAAATTAAATGTTTCCTCCGTGCTGTGTACTTAATTATTAGATTATCATTTATTATTCTAAGAACAAAATATATAATATAGTATTTATATTATTTGAGTGAACTGGTATATTAAATATAAATAAGATTCAAATGTTATATCGCTATTTTCAATATAAATATGTACTAAAATATAATAATGTACATAAAAATTAGTCTTCATAAATAAATTGTATTTTTTGTTTTATTTACATATCAATTTTACTAATTTTTGAATTCCAGTGTACAAAAAAAAAATTGATATAATAAATTTTTAAAACTTTAGCTTTTAGTAAGAACTACTTATAATGAACCTTGTACAGTTGTACGTATTACATTTGCAAGACTTTTCAACACATTCAAATTTAAATTTAAATATTTCATTATTTTTTTATTTTAAAATATTTTTATATTAAATTCAAAATTTCAACTTTGAACACTAAAAAAATTGTGCTTATATATTTTTAATATACCTATTCTTCTACAATTTTAACAATTTATTTGTGATCTTATTTGAATTTATAACTGTTTTTATTCTAGATAATACACCAAATACACTATACTTAAATTATTTTGGAAAAATAGTCTCAATAATTTTGGACAACAAAATTACTAACACAATCACCCTGGAATGTCTAGATCAAGATTCTTTAGTTGCAGTTCGTAATGGAGTTTTTAGTGAACTTTCAAACGATCAACCAGCAATTATAAACATTTCAGTTCTCGCAGACATACAAGTAAATAGATATAAGATATAAGTTTTTTATAATGATTAATGTAATATTTTATTTATTTGGTTTTTAGAAAGAACTTTGTTTACTAGAAGAGTTATCAGTTAAAGATCGTCAGAACAAAAATATTGTTAAGGAAATTAAAACTAAAATTCAAAATCAAATTAGTAATCATTTACCTGTGTAATCAGACATTTATTTAGTTTAATATAATAAATTATTATGTTTTACTTATCAATAAGCTTAAAAATATAATACATATTTTATTCTTAAATTATTACTCGGTAGTCCGTTAACGGCTCTGTAAATTTCTAATGAACGTTTATGCAATCCTAAGACCCGAGGGTATATTAAGATTAATATATTACTATATTAGCTTAATAAATTAATATATTAAGATTATTAATAAATTTAACGATTTCAATTTAACGAACATCTTCAATCGTAATCGGGACAAATAGTTATCGGAACAAGTGTTTTGTGGAACAATTTGTAATGATCCGGTTTTGACCACGAGGATGTTATCAAATGTTTAGAGTATTTTCAAAATAATATACATATTTTATCTGATAAGAAAATAAAAGTTACTAGTTAGTAGTTAGTAACTTACTAACATCATATTCAAACAATATTGTTACAAATTTAACTTGAATTTTTTTTTTAATATTTTAATATTATATAAATGAGTATTGACCGAAATTATAAAAGTATTGTTTAAATAAATATCATGACGACAACAAATCTAGAAAACATTATCTCACGAGGTCATTACTTAATAATTAACAAAAACGAGACTTATTTAATTCATCAAATATCGAACAAAGCCATATTGAAGTTAGGTCGCGATGTCATCGATCTGAAAGCTGCTATTGGACAACCATTCTCATCTACCTACAAACTTGAGCCAATTCCAGAGAAAAAAAGACACTACACATTGGTAATATGTAACGATAATCAGGCACGTAACCAATGGTCAACGAATGGTTGCGGTACCGATAACAAACTTATAACCGATGATAGTTCATCTCAATTGTTAAGCACTGACGAAATTATAGCATTGAAAGAAAGTGGAGAAAGTGGGCAAAATATTGTTGAACGATTATTAGAAAACAGCAAGACATTTCAGCTAAAAACTGAATATGCTCAAGAAAAATATTTGAAGAAAAAAGCCAGGAAATACTGTGATTATTTAACTATATTTAAACCATCAATACGGCTTATTACTGATGTGTTGTACAAGCAACAAACTCTTCCTAAAACAATAGCTTTAAGGTTTGATACATTAGCTCAGATATTATGTCGTGTGAATTTGGATCCTGGTGGCAAATATTTATTATATGAGAATGGAAGTCAAGGTTTATTACAAGCGGCACTTCTTAACCAACTGCATGATAATGGATCCCTTGTACACATATTCTCTTTGACATCTGAACAAAATGCATTAAGAGCAGTAAAGGCTATGAATTTTTCTGAAACTAAAATAAAACAAATGTTAACTGTAAGTTTAGATGAAATATTGAATACAAAAAATGAAGAAAATATTCCAGAAGAAAAAGATGAAGAAGATGTACCCAATTGTTCAGATGATAAAAAAAGAAAAAGTGACGAAGCATATACGCAAATAAAGAAAAAACATCGACCAATAACAAGTACAGATGGTTTAAATTTTATAAAATCAAATAAATTTGATGGCTTAATTGTAGTCTGCAGAGAAGAACCAACTGAATTTGTCAAAACACTTTTACCATATTTATCTTTGTCAAGACCTTTTGTCATATATTCAGCGTTTAGAGAAGTACTAGTTTCTATGTATGCTGAATTTAAGATGAGAAGAGATGTTGTGTTCCTTCGACTAACTGATAATTTTATGAGATATCATCAAGTCCTTCCAAATAGAACACATCCTGATGTCACAATGGATGATGGAGGTGGTTTTTTGTTTTCTGGATTATTTGTTGCCGGAACGAAATAAACAACTGTAAATAATGTCATACTTTAATGCCATTAATAAATGTTGTTACCTATTTTTCTAACAAATATTTATTATTATTTATTTATGTATCTATTATTTCCTAATTCCTACTTTTATAGATAAATTACCTGTTTAAAATGAAAAAAATTACACCATTTATTGTTGTTGAATTATTTGTATTTTCAGTTTTTCATATAAAATGAAAACATTGCGTGTAGACTTATAAATTACACGTTTTTTTTAGTTTCCTGTAAGTTTATTGATTTATGATGGTTTATGTTTAAAGCGTAAGTTTAATTTAACCATAGACCATGGTTGAAATATGTATATATAATATATATATAATATATATTAATATATAATATATAAATATGTATATTTCAACCATGCCATAGACATAATAAAATATAAATATTATGTCTATGACAAGGTGGATTGATATCTATCCACCTTGGTCTATGAATTTAACAATTTAACTATTTCATAGATATTATTGAGGGCATAAAAAAAAAATGGCACGAATATCTATAGGTAACATAGAAAAAAGATTAATAAGATAAATATAAGAATAATAATATACTAGGTAATAGTAATATTTAATATCATAAGTACTAAGCTCGACTATTATAAAGATATTATCTATAGCCAGGGCCGTCTTAAGCTTTGCAGGGGCCCATGGGCACCCGGAGCTTAAGGGACCCTTTTAATAGGCCTAAACAAGTTCAATAAAAACATCAAAAGTTTATTTAATATGGATTACTTTATTAATTAAAAACTATTTTACAGAATTTAGAAATATTTTTTTATAGATGGTCGTATTAAATATTAATACGTTACAGCTTACAATTTAAAGTTGTAATTTCTATTATTATTCGGGGCCCACATTTGGCTGGGGGCTCTGGGCACGTGCCTATAGGGTAAAGACGAAACTGTCTAAAGCCGTGGTACTAAGCAAGCCAGTGTCATGATGACACGATTATAAAGAAGTTTTTTATAACCGTGATTGATCATTGATGATGTACATTCTTATCTATCTCAGTGAGTATCATAGATAATAATTATTGGAACCGGCTTAGCAATCTATGTAGTTTACAATTTTATCATTTATATCTATTATCTGTGCGTACATCTTAATTTCTTTAATTTTTAAATTCTTTATTTTAATTATCTAGGAAAAAAAAATAAGGATTTTTTAAAAACGTTCAACCATTTTATATAACAACCTTTTAAGTTATTTTAACTTACTAAACTATAGTAAGGTTTTCTATTAAATTATAAAAATTTAAGTATTTGTTAAAACTTAAAAGTAAATCATGTCTAAGGCTGTAAGAAAAGCAGCTGGATTTGTAGTTTATAGAAAAAACTGTGATGAAATAATTGAGTACTTACTTATGCAAGCATCTTATGCAAATCATCATTGGACTCCACCAAAAGGTATTAATTCTACAACTAAACATGATTCATCTAATTGTTATATATGTTGACTTATATTAATATTAAAGGTCACTTAGAGGAAAACGAATCCAACATGGATGCAGCTGTTAGAGAAACTGATGAGGAAGCTGGTATTAAAATGAAAGACCTTAGTGTTGATCATAATTTTGAAAAAGTGTTGAAGGTATAATGTTTTGTGACTAATACTATAGTGTATTGTGTTCTTTGGATAGTTATGCACTTCATTACCAATGTTTTTTTAAATATAAATATAAATGTAATGTTGTATTGTAATCTATAATTCCAACTTTCTATATTAGTTAACTCATAATTTTTTTATTCCTTAAAAATGTTGACTCTTACATTATTTTTAGTTTATTTTATTTAAGTGTTATGAAGATACCCTGCAGTTTTCAGTTCAGTCATGTCCTCTGTAATTATACACTATATTACACATCTATTTTGGGCTGATAGCTGTCCATATATTAGTTGTATAATATAATTGTCAAATATATATTTTATCTATTTTATAATATTAAATTTTTAATCTAACTACAAAGATAAAATAACACAGTATACAAATTTGTACAACAATCCATCATAAAAGGTTAAGTTCAACTTGTTAAAAAAAAAACAAGTACTTACAATCATTATTCTAGTAATTTTGTGTATGATACTAATATACTATTAATACTTAATATTTGTATACCCAAAGTAAACTAACTAATCCATTTAATGATTTTAATATTGTTTTTATTTTGTTAACATAAAAATTAATTATTTAAATGTTTTAATTTTAATATTTTAAAGTGAAGTTGATTTTTTTTTTTCATAATTCCCCACGTTGGTAGGTAAATAAGGGATATTATAGTGTGAATTATTTACTGATGTTAATATTTGTACATTTTTTCTATATCTACTGCACACAATTCAGTTTTTTTATTTTGATATCTTATAATTTGTATTATTAGGGCTATACACATATTTGTGTATTAAATTTTAAAAATGTATTTTTATATTGATATATTTTTAAAAATTAAATTATTTTATTCATTATGTCTAATATAATAATTAAATAGCATGGTTTCAGTTTAGAACTTGAAAATATTATAAGTACATATTTTTTTAGTTGGAAAATTCGAAATTAGATTATACTATTGATGTTTAAATAAAAAATTTCTAAAGTTAATCTTAAATTGTAGTTTCAACTGCACTTAAATTTATGTTTAATTTTATATGTCATTATTATTAATTTGGTTGTATTTTTTTTTACTTAATATGACTTATTTTATTTTTACAGTATGAACCAAAAGACAAACCATTTACCAAACAAGTCACATATTATTTGGCTCGATTAATTAATCCTGAAACATCAGTAGTGTTGTCGAATGAACACCAGGATTACAAATGGTTGCCTCTTGTAGAAGCTAAACATTTGGCATCTTATCCTGAAATGCAAGAATTATTGGATGATTGTGAAAATTATTTAGTTAAAACCAATGTTAAGTAGATTATTATAAGTATTCTTGTTATTTATGAATTAAATCGCATTAAAATTAATTAATAAACAAATCCATGTTGTTATTTAAATAAATTATATTAATTAATTAAAAATAATATTTATAAATACCTATATTGTTTTTAAATTATTTATTATGATAATAATATTACAATAAATTTCTACATGGATATAATTTATACAATAATACAAATTATTTAATATGTAATATTGTATACTCATAATACTTTTTATTATTTATACTGTAGGTTTATATTATTTATAGCAATTCGTTCACATATTCAACTACCCTTTGGAATACACCACATGAGTATTTACCCCAAGTAGGAAGGTATATTATATCATGTCGGTATATTGGCATAACTAGGTCTAAATTATTATGAGATTTGTGGGCTAACAATAAATGTGCCTAGTTGAAAAATTTAGTATTTGCAGGATGTTTCACTAAGAACTCTTACTCTCCTTTAATCTTACAATGCATTTATTAAAATTCTAATATTCTGTTGATTTTTTAAATTTTTAAGAAAGATTATATTATCAAGTACCATTTAAGTAACGTGTAAAAAGAATAGATGAAATCTATATTTGAAGCTTAATGACTTATTAGGAACTATTTATTGGAATTTTAATTTATATACATCAATAATTAAACAAATAATAATAATCATTTTCATTAAGAGAGGAAGGGTATGAGTTTGTATTGCTATTCCTAACAAAATACTCGTTAAATTGAATAATAATCCAAGTGTTTGAAGAAATAAATTCAGTTGAAACAAAAATTGGTGATAACTGATAAGTAGAGTATGGATTTTAAAGCAATAAAAAGCTAAAGAAAAGCAATACAGCTGTCTAAATCTTCAAAAATAGGTTTTTTAAAAAATGTTTATCACAAAAAAATTATTAAAACTATTTATTAGTTCATTAAATTATTTTTAAAAAGAAAGGTATTATAATAAATGTATTTACAAGCTTGCTTCTAAATCTAAATGATTTCATTTCTACTGTATATGAATGTATTAAATTAATCAATTTAATATTTTTATAATAAAAAAACGACAACTGCAATAATAGAAACATACATTGATTATTAATTATTCAGTAATATTAGAAATCAATTAATTCTTTTGATGTTAAATTCAATATTTTAATATAGTGTAAAACTTAAATACTTATAAATGTAGATAAACAGAAAAATACAAATTGTAAATTATAAATTAAAAAAAATTAATACTTCAAATATGTTTATTTAGAACACATTTTGAAAAATCGCCCAAAAAAGTATAAATATACAAAAAACGCAAAATAAAATGTCATGCATGGACTACTACTGTACTTTATACTACTGTATAAATAGTATAAATTGAATTTGTAACTGACAACTTTGTTTTAGAGCAATAGAAAATAAAGGTAAATGTCTTCAAAACCCGTACTCTACTGATAAGTATATATTTGATGAATGCTCTGTGATAAATAGTCTGTTAAAAATATTAGACAGTACATAATAAAGTTAATAGTTATTACTTGTTATTTCAGTGTAACCTATTACTTGCTTTTTATTATACCAATCATAATATAATAATATATTTAAAATTCAATTGAAAATTTCTTTTGAACATTCCATCATAGGCTAGATTTGAAGAAAAAATTATTGGTGAGGCTCAAATAAATCTTGAGAACATAGTTCTTAGTTGTGCACTTCAGCACTTGAGCCTATATATTATAAAACAATATTAATTATAAAGAAAGGGCTTAATATTTTAATTGTGTCATATTTTCCTATAATTTAGATAACCAAATAAGTACCTTAGAATCATAAATTAAATTCTGATATCAGTTATGAAAATTCAATATATAAAACAATATGCACGAACATTAAAATAATCTTAATAGACAATTTCATAATTTATTTAAAATAATATATTTTATTTACTAGGACATTCATTTTTTGATCATCTTATTTTTTAAAAACTGTTAAACGATCTTCCTTAGCCATAAAAGTAGTTATTTGACTACAAAATAAAACTTTCATAGATACAAAATAATACATTGGAAAAATATTTAGTAGTTAACTACCAAAAAGTATGTATTACATTGTTATAGTAAATTCTAATTGATCATTATGCAGTTTTTGGTATAAAAATTATTTATTAAAATACGAATGTTTAGCAGCTTTTTTCGTGTTGAAAAGTCTATTAACGATTACATTATTCATAAGTAAAACATGAGCATGCGTCGACATGACTAGTAAGACATGGTGATTGGGGTACATTTAGTGAATACATTGGATTTATTTTTATTTTACTGCTACATTGTCATATTGATCATCAAAAAGATAAGCACCACTATACATTTTCCATTAACCACCCAAGTACATTATTATGGGTATGTACCTGTAACAAAATTAATTTTTTTTACCAGCCTGTAAAGTTATCTTATAAAATTATTTGTGCACCATCTTATATGAATTTCAATAACCATCATTGGGTAGTATGTGTATGAAAAAAATAATATTTAAATTATAAGATCAAATGCAGCAGTTCATACAAGTTAGTAACTTTATTGTAGGTAATTTAAAAAAAACAGTCACTGTAGATAAATTATTTCAATAAAAATAGAATGTTACATCCCATAAAAAATATTTTTATACCATAAAATCGAACAATGCAATATTCAAGAACATAAAATTATACTTGTACATGATCAAAGAATCAAACGTAAAATTAAATAGCCTTCTACAATAGTACTATACACTTTTTTTTTTTAACTAAATTTAAATAGATAATGTCTTCCTTTTCATAGCATTGAATTTTAAGTATATTTCAATGGTAATCAAGAATAAGTACATACATATTCATATTATACATACTCAAATATTTTTAGAGTATTTATTTTAATAGAAAACAAAAATTTGTCAAAAATAAGATTTCAAATTTTTTTTGTAAAGGAGAAGAATTATAAGCATTAAAAATAAAATAAACACATTTTATGAAACTTGGTTATTATTTAATTGATTTTTGTCAATTATATTAATTAGGAAGAAAAAACTGAAATAGTTTGAACACAACTTAAAAATACTTTTTCAAAACAAACAGAAATTTCATTTTTTTTAAATCAGAATCAATATAATCAGATATATATATAATATATACCAACAGAAAATAAATTGATAACCTCTGTAATACTCAAAAGAATCAGGCTCTTTACTTGCCACTTTCAAGAGCATGGATTTCTGCCAATACTTCGCTCTTTTTAGATATCTTCACACGTTGATCATTATCAATTTTACCACCTTGAGCAACCTTAAGTTCAAGTTCATCAATGGTCTTCAACTTTTTCTTAAGGTTCCTAATTCTTTTAGCTGCTTCAACTGAAATCTCAATTACAGGAGCAGCTGGCTTAGCTTTAGATTGCGTTTTAGTTTGGACTTGTGTCTTAGATTGAGATTGAGTTTTTGGTTGGGATTGGGTCTTCGGTTGAGCTTTAGTTTTGACATCAGGTTTAGTAACCTTTTCAGTCTTTTTAATAGCTGCTGTACCATTTTGCTGTACTGGAGGGACTGTTTTTTTTTCAACCTTCTTGGCTTGGCTACCATTTGTCAATACTGGGGCTGGTTTTTTATCATTAACTTTGTTTGGTTTGTTCTCTTGTTTTGTTTCTTTTTTGGATGTTTCTTTCTTGTTATCCTTTTTAGCATCCTTTTTCCCATCTTTTTTGGTTGGTTTAGGAGGCGAAGGAAACATAATTCTATGAAAAAAAAAATAATATTTACAATTAAAATAACTATAAATAGGTATAATTTTTAATAATATTTATATACTTACTTAATAAGTGCTTCGAGATTAGCAATTTCCTTGTTAACTGCATTTTTGGTCGAAATCTTTTTACGTTGGTCGTTATCGATAGAATGTCCTTCTGCTACTTTTACTTCCAACTCTTCAATGTTTTTCAACTTTTTCTTAAGATTTCTTACCCGCTTAACAGGATCAGTTCCTGTTTCTACCTCAGGTTTCTTTTCTACTGGCTTATCCTTTTCTTTCTCTTTTTGTACCACAGGCATTTTAATTTTTTCCTGCTTAGGTTGTTTTTCGGTGAGAACTTTTTTGGGTTGTTGCTGTTGTTTAGGTACGGCAACCATTGCAACAGGTGCACCTGGAGGTAATTTGGGTTTATTGGCAGCAAATTTTTTACCTTTGGATTCGTAAAGTGCTACTTCGTCCTGAGGAATATAATTCTCCTTGAGTCGCCTTTCCTTACGCCAAGTGCCGTCTGCGCGCTGTGTAGCTGGAACGAAGTAACCCTTATCGTCTTTTAAAATAGCAGAAGTTTGGTCCAAGTACTGATGGGCCATTTGCTACTTACCAACACTATAAATTATCAGATTACAATTACTTAAAACAGTAAAGTAAAATACCGTAACAGAACGCCACGCTTTTCACTTCTGATCAAATGCTTCACTTCAACCAAAAACTTGTAGCGTGTGCTTCTCGGTCCTCGTAAAAAAAAAAAAACCTTATCATAAAACCGTCGTTGCTACAAAGGATACAACAACAATGTTACCAACCCTTCTTAAATTGTTTTCCATGAGGTTTCAAATGTATGCTTATTTGAATTTCAAAATTTTTACTAGGTATTTTAAAATTTATAAATTTTAATTGTGTAGCAACAACTTTACACATTTTTAGAATTTTAATTGTTCTAATTTTTTATTTATTATTAATTATCAGTTTATCAACCACACGATTTTCTACCTATCACAGATATCTGTGGGTCGCTGTAAATTGCGTCCCGTTTCAAATTTTTTATGTAAATTACGGCTCGGGTATATTATATACATACGTAAATTGTGGCCCCGGTATATTTTAATATATTTGTCTACAGTCTACTTAAATATTTGTCATTGTTATGTAAATTACATCAAGGGTTACGAAATCAATATCTTCCTTCCCATTTTTCAGACTTAGGACTGGCAATATAATTGTATTCATACTGCCATATTGGTATGGTTAAAAATATTGATTTTGCTGTTTTGTTTAAAATTAAAAATATATAATATTAAAAATAAGTAAAAATGTGTATAGTGAAAAAATATAAGTAAAACAAATAGTTTTATAAAAATTTGAAGTAATATACTGGTAAAAACTTATCAAGACAATTCCCGTTCATAGTCTAATTGAATAATTTTTTTTGCTTGCAATTCATACATTTTGTCATGTATAAATGTTTCTTTAGCAGTCATTTTTTTATTTTTTTGCTTCTTGTTCCCTGACTTCTTAATATAATATACGTATAAAATTGCACGTTTTTTAAAATTTCAATAAAATTATATATAACCAGCCGACCAGAAATCGGAATATTCCGGGCCGCAATTTATGTATGTATAAAGTATACTCGGACCGCAATTTACACAGTATATAACTATATGACCTTTTTTGCGGGACGCAATTTACTAACTTCGATATCTGTGGTACCTATACTTATTTACCAGGCACCAGCATGAATTAAGATGTATCTTAATCCTTAGGCTCCAGTAAGCTTAGTACAATTTACTCTATGTTTCTATGTATTATACTATTACCTATAACAGCGTTTCCCAAAGTGTGTTCCGCGGAACCTCAGGGTTCCGTGAGACAATTTCAAAGGTTCCGCCAGGTGTATGTGATTATTGAGAAATTATAACTAATTTTAAGTTGTAAGTAAAAAGTAAATAACCAATTAATATATTATTTACAATTAATGTAGCAATTTTTTTTTTGTATAATTTAAACATTGAACATGTAATAAAGAGTATATTTATTTAATTTCATGTTTCTAAATATGTTGAATTCATATTATTAGACAAGTATTAGGTACCTATAACTATTAGGTATTTAGGTGAATCTACCAATGTATTCTATACACCTGCACAGTATTATCAATTGTAATATATGCCGAGTCTACTTATTTTATCAATGTTATTATTCAATATCTGCCGTTGTAGTACTGTAGTTAGTTCAACTTTAGTGTTGGTCAACGCTTTGTTTATATCGTCAACACAAATTGTTTTTTTCATCAAATTGTCAATAGATTGCAAATGTTGTACAATTATTTCTTCATAGTCTCTAGCCATGATATCCAATGATTCATTTCCTTCAATAATATTTTGTAAGCTACGTTTCTTAATTATATCTTGGAGTTTTTTGTCTTTTTTCGCTAAATTAGTTTCAGTTATCTCATTCCCTTGTTCTGTAAATTAATTACCCATAATATATTGATATTGCAATATTGTAATTTATATACCTATCTAATACTTAAAAGACATTATTAGTGGATTGAGTATAGAGAGAGACATTAAGAATATTGGGGCTTTAAGCTCCGATTTTAATTATATTATAGGTATTTTAAAGTTTATACCTTCCTGTATAAAAAAAAATAAATAGGTGGGTATGCACCAATGTTATAAATTTGGATATTGATAATAATGTAACATGATTGGGCATTTTTACTTTTTGGTCTTCAAAAATTGAAATGTTTATACACCTATCATCCATAAATAATATTTTAAAATAGTTATTAAAGAATAACTAAAATCATTATTCTTTGTGAAAATGTATAATTTCATCGAAATTTAAAATTAAAATGTTTATAAACAATTTGGGTACCTACATACATTTTTTAGATTTTTTATTTATGGTATAAATTACTTATGAGGAATTTTGAAGTAAATTTTCAAACTTTTTGATGAAACGAAAAATTGTTTATCGGTACTTTGAAAAAATATTCGAAATGTCAACTGTTTGTATACTTTAGTTCAAAAAGAGTCAAAATATTTTGGCAATTTTACCATCATTATTTGTACTTATAAAAGATTTTTATATAAACATTTAAGTATCTACGGTTATTTGTTTTTGAGTTACACAAAAAATTAAAAAATAATAGATAAACGTAGAGATATTTATAATATTTATTATTTATATTGTATTATAGGTATATTTTTATTATTTATTATGCTTTGGTGTACACACTACTCTACTCCCTATATTTAGATAGGAAGAAAGTCATGATTTTATGAATATAAGTTTAATATCTATTAATTTTACAGTTTACCTTTGGCCAAAAAGTATTCTTTCTGAAGACATTCAATCAATTTGTATTGTTCTGTTAAACAGTGATCGTTACCAATGTTTTGTTCTTCCAAGCACTCTGAATTTTTAGCAATACCTTTCAAAGAATATTTATTAGAATAAAACATTGCTTCATGTATTTGTTTCTTAGAAAGTCCACAAATTAAATTGTCTTCAAAATCGTTTTTTAGCGTTTGACCATTAAACATATGACAAATTGTTATCAACATAACAAAAAGCTTTTCGAAAAAAATCACATCATACATTGTGTTAAAATTTTTGTATAAATTATATGAAATATTTTTAGTTTACCTAATTAACAAAAATAATATTAGGAAGTTATTCCATGACATATGTAATGTAGGTACCATAGACATATAACATATACCTATTATTATATGCAAGCCCGGATTAAGATAATTTTGGGCCCGGGGCCAAACAATTTTAGGGGCCCATAACCATAATCAAAATTTTGGCCACCCACAAATAAAAATAATACAGACAAAAAAAAATTATGTTTATAAATTTAATTTTTTTTAAATACAAAAATAAAAAGTATATTATTATAAATAATTTTTCCTTGATTTTTGGGCAGCAAACTCTTTGATTATATCATCGGTATTAATTACATCTACTCTATGTAGCTTATAGGAAACGTTAATGTATTATAAAAATAATGATATAAGTTTATATTTTATCGTTGCAAATCTTTGTATTTTTTCTTATATAATATAATTATTATTCGCCAGGGGCCCACTATTGTTTAATATCTGTTGTGGGCCCGGGGCCATGGCCCCCCCCCCTTAATCCGGGCTTGATTATATGTCTATATTATAATATATAGTATATTATTATTTGTGGTCTATGCACAGAATAGAATAGATGTTTGTTTTATGTTTAAAATAGTTTCATCTATTCTGTGTTCCAGTCGCGATTAAATATCTTAAATCGTGGTTCCAGTCCATAGAGTTACTCTATGCTACGATCCCATATAGATAAATACAAAATGTTTCATAATATAATGGTTTAAGATAAGTTATATATCCATATTATAGTCATCATGGTTCTATCCAAGATATATCTTGGTTCATGGAGTATATATATACATTATATCATGCATTATATAATATATATAGTCTTAAACAGTGCATATAATTTAAAACTTTATATCGTATAATGATAGAGTATGAGGTCTATGTGCATTATATTTATAAGCATTTATTGTTTTGTACATGAATATTAGAGTCACAGATATCTATATTGCAGGATTTAAGATAATTAACTATTTTATAATTCTATATAGTTCTGTATAAAAATCTGAGATTAGAGTACTACCTACTCTATTCACAGAATAGATTTAGAATAGATTTCATCTATTCTGTGCTTTAATGTTCATGGTTTTGTATATTATGTTTATCTATGGACATGGTATTAGCCGGTAAAAAAAAAAAATCAAAAATCCCGGCAAAAAATTCTCAACAAAAAAGTAATGGAAATAATATCGAGCACATTAAAAATAAAACATGTTGTAAAACCATAATTAATTATTGTTTAAACTTTAAATGCACCGTTGATGTATCCATGCCCCGATGTAGGTAAACATCGTCATCCATGCATTTTTACAAGCAAATAGGCAAAAATAATTATGAATTATATCATAAACTGTTTTAGTATTGTGGAGTATTAAACCAAAAGATTTAGGTACTTAGATATAGGTAACTCAAAGCTCTACTAATGGAATAATTTCAAAATTTGAACTGGAAACGAACATTTTAAAGCTTCTCTCCCCCTTATCTAAGTAGGTAAATATTTTAGAGATCTTAAGGGTTTTCGCTCATTTTTTGAAATTATTTTATACGTATTTTTAATATTAATATATTTATACGATGTACATGTACATACTGAACTGTCACAGAACTCATGATTTTATCATCCAACTAAGTTATTTGCGTTAAATACATATATAAGCATTTCAAAGTCCTTAACAAATATTTTGAATTTTAAATAAGTTATCATAAGTACTCCGTAGGGATATTAAATTCATAACTTAGTTATATTAGTAAGGGGGTGCGAAAGGCATATATGATGTTCGTATACCTATTACCTAACCACTACTACACCAGTCGCTAAAACCATGGAACACAATAGCTATTTTATAAAACATAATTAAATATTTCTTTAAATTAACGATTTGAAATCATTAAAATATAAACATACATAAGCATATAATAATAAAATATTAAATTTTCAAATAGAGACCAAATTGATTGAAATTGGTACCCTAAAGGTCATAAAAAAGATTGAACAAACTTATCTTAGATAGGTACACTACACTACACTACATACACTACATTTCACTACACTTTGTTCAGTAAGGGCGCTAAAAATAAATCTTGATACTGGGCACTGGGCGGGGTACACAGGGAAATGGAATATGGTGATATTATTTAACATCACTTAAACATGTTCATAAAATTAAAATTGAATTCAACCGTTTTAATTTGAAATCATGAAAATTAATTCAAATCAATACCTACCTATATTATTAAAAATATATATATATATTGCCATAACAGGCCCTTAGCATCTAAGCTTAGTGCAACTGCGTCTTCTTGTATATGCTATTACTTAATACGTCTATAATAAGTAGGTATGTACGAAACTAATTGATTTCAAGTTTTTTTTTTATTAGACAAATTTATTAAAATCTTAAAATTTAATAAAATTAAATATTAGCTACTAAATAGTAAAACATAATAGATCAGGTCTATGAATAAATGCATCAGTATTTATTTTTAATTTCTTTTAATGTTATATCATATTAGTTAGAATAATTGCTAAGATGAAAATCGTAAAATTATTTAAACGTCTCATCAAACTGGTAAACTAATTGAGGATTTCCCTTGAAGAAATAGTGATACTATAATATGGGGAGGTCATTTGTAACTACTTTTTGAAATAAATTATGCAAGTCCAAGGATCCACAAATATTTTTGAATTTTAACAAAACAATTAAAACTGTTATTTTAATCTAAAAAACTACTCATGATTTATATTAAATTTTCAAGCCTAAGCTATTAAAATTGAAAAAACCGTTCATATATAACCAATTGTATTGGAGATTGTTAAACTTCTTTACACAAAATAAAAATATTATCATAATAAATAAATTGAAACAAAAAAAATATATAAATAGAAAATTACAAATATTTATGAATAACACAAAGCAGCATTATGAAAATTATACATTGTCTAATACATAATAATATGAATCCAGGTCTCTGCAGTTTTTTTGTTTTTGAATAATAATTTTCATTTCTATAACATCATTGATTATATTATAATCAATGATAATAGATACCTAATTTTGACATTTTTTTATGTCTTTGCTTTGACACACAGAATAAAAATCCGTTACGGATAAACGTTACAGTTTCCAAAGACACAAAAGACATAAAATGTGGTACTTCATTGCAGACTTGTATATAATATGATTTATAAATTTATCACATAATTTTAATACATTAACCTTAGATATAAACACAAAAAATTTAAATTAATTTTTTTTATAATTTTTTCAGAATTTTGAAAGATATTGGAAATTTTTATTTTGAAAATTTTTTATCAAAAATAACCATTAAGTTGAACATTTAAACTTTTTTTTAATCAAAAAAGTGATGATAAACAGCAGACACATAGGAAACTAATTAAAATAACTAACGGTTCAAAATGTATTTATTTATTACTAAGGATTTGGCTTATAGTAAATTAAAATTGTGAATACAGTAATTACTTCAATTAAAATAATACTCGATAAAAATGAATCAAATTTCTAAAACAAAAGCTTTCATGGTGCAGAAAATATAAAATGCAAAATTATGTACTTCAAAATTAAATTAAATTAATTGGTAGTTTTAACACCAGAACACTGATAATTGTAAAAGTGTAGAATACTATGAGTCTATAAATAATATGTATTAAAAGGCCACAATAAATGCAGATTTACTGCTGATTATAGTTTCAAATTAATTAAATTTTTAGACATTAAGAGTAAATATAATATTTGTTTGACTTATAATTTGAACTGTAAATATTAATCTTAGTCAGTACTCAACAGAGGCAAGTACTGAAAAGAATAAAATACTATACATTATAGAACATTTACATATTACCAATAAGTCCAAATACATATTATTAATTAACCGGTACAGCAATAAAAGTATTTAATTATTATTTTAACATAAAATTTCACACATTTGTTAATAACATTAAACAGGTATACTATAAACTATATTTTATTTCATTTAAATTTTTTTAAATGATTTGATAGGTATATTAATCAGACTTGTATAGTTTTGTTTCATTTGAAATTACATTTTTTTTTTTATTATTATTTTATTAAACATTTTTTTTTTTTTTAAATTCTTGGACAACAAAATCGTAATGAAATATACTTTGTATAATTAAAAAGTGGAACATTTTCTTGACAATATTCACCCAACTAGAGTAATACATCATACAAGTTATAATCATAATAATGATGAGAACAAATTATTATTTTTATAGCGATGAACACAATCTATTAATGGTTGGACATCTGAAACATAAAATATACATTTTATCAAAAAAAAACTATAAATAAACATATTATTAACAATAATAATCATGATAAGAATAATAACTATCAAAAGGATTGAATAACAAGAATTAACAACAAAGCATACAGATATTAATATATATGTAAACTTGAAGTTATTTAAATAATATTTTTAAAGCTACAGCCTATTTTTTTTTTTATAATAGATTTATGATTATATTATAAAAAAATATAAGTTTGTATTATTTTCAATAAATTTAAAAGTATTTTTTGTATGAATAACAAAAATTATAGATTTTAATGATGTTTGAATTAAAAAGATTATAATTTTAGTTGAAATTATTTGCGTAAAATTTACTAAAATAAATATGTTACCTTCTTTAACTTTGTTGTCTAACATCTTTACAATAAGATTAAACCGATTAACTTTGGTCATGGCTGTTAAGTATTCTACAATAAGATCTAATTCACAATTGCGATCAAATTTCTGGTTCAGGGTTTCCAAAAACTTGGACATGATTTCCTCATCCAAATTCGATCCTATAACTATATAAAATACAAAGTCATGAGATATTAATTAATTATCATAATCAAGTGTCAGTAAACAGTTAGTACAAATAAATATCAGAAATTTAACATAATAATATTTAGGTTTAATAATAATTTAAGTTATTTTAAGTTTAGTTTTAACAAACATTATTTTTATATTTTCATAATTATTTCTCTAGATTGGTGGTCAGATTTATGGTCTTTATGGCAATCATAGAGATTTTAGTGCTATATAGTAGACAAATAATGTATGCTTATGTACTGTATAAATAGTACTTTTTTTTAATAATACGTGATAAACATATCAACATTATAAGATACTAGATAAGTGATAACAGTAGGTTATAATTCTAAAGTTAGCTAATACTTTCTAAAAATATGTTCCACGGATATGAAATCAGCACTAAAAAAAGTAATATAGATACTAGATATAATAAGAAATATATTACAAATCAATAGATTGATGAAACAATAAATTAATAGATTTTTTAATTTGAAAAAACATAATATAAATTTTAAATATACATAATTTTGTTAGAAACAAGAATACACTCACTTATGGAATTCTGGTTAAGAAAATACCATACCTATATAATTTGTCTTTGTTTTACAATAATTGTTCAGCATAGCAAATTTTATGTTCACAAGTCACAGAAGTCTATTTTCCTTAAGTTATTTTTAAAATTAGATTGATTTGACCCATTATAAAATTTAAAACTAAAATTTTGGAGACTTTTATTAATATTTTAATTTTAAAATAGGTTATATTAATTATAAAATGTACAAAATATTTATAGTTCTATAGTGCTTAAAACCAGGGCTTGGAAGTTCATGACTTAAAAAAATCCCTAAATAAGTATATATTTATACACTAAAAATTAAAAAAAAAATCATAGGTAATAATTAAATCTTTTTTGTTGATATTTATGAAAAAAAAACATGTCACAATGACGACCAAAATAGATGACTTGAGAAAAAAGCATTATAAAAGTATTAAGAAGATACTATGTCTATTTCATACAATAATATGTTTTCCACTAATTGCTTATGTAAGTGCGATACACTGATTAACTGAATAAAATAATGGCAACTGCATTATGTTTAATAATTATACGTGCAAAAATTACCATATATTTTATCAGTGCAAATATATAAAATATTCTATTTTTCATCAAATTTAGGACAAAAATACGCAAAATATACCAAATAAAATAGAAAAATGCCTAACTTTACCAAATAGGAAATAAACCTCTAAGTATGGAAAAATGTGCAAAATAAAACTTCACATACTTAATCATAGTACCTCAAAATCGATTTCCATCTAATATTAAATACAACTTAGCAAGATACAAAGATACAAATTCATGAACTCACAAGTCCTGCTTATAACTTACTTCATAACTAAAATATTAATACAACCTATGAGATTCTGTAGATAATAACCATACTTTTACATTTTACAATAGGTCTAATTTTAATTGTGAGTATACATTTTACTATGTTGACAACATATGTAGCCATGCAAGCTTGACATCCTCTAGATAATTTAAATTTTCATGATATAAATAGCTATAATACATTTTATTACTTATCTACAATACATTCTAAGTAGTAAATGCACTGAGCATTTTAGTTTAATGTTGTAAAATGATTTCAGTCTTTTATATCTTAACACATAACATAATTGTTACTACAAACACCAATCCACTATGAATTGCACACTAATTATCTTTATTTAGGTTAGCATGTCATGTAACAACATGTGAAAATAACCATTATCAAAGTACTTACCCCTAGGTAAATCATTTGGTTTAATACTCCGCAAAAGTTTATGATATAATTCATAGTTATTTTTTTGACTGGCTATTTTCCAGATTTGTAAAAATTGTTGAACATTAGACACGGGTTTCATATTTATTTTGTCGTCACAATTTTTACAAGGAGATTTATCAATTCCATTGATTACATGACCATTCATATTCTGAAATTTACAATATAATTATTAAAATAGTGTGAATACAATTATAAACAATAGTCAAAGGACTAAATTCTAACCGTTGAATTATAATGGCCATTCATTTTAGTTGAATTAATTTCTTTATTGGAAATTTTCTGAAATATACAATAATATAAATATAATTATCACAATAAAGTGAATCAAATTATGACATTATGTCTAAAAATCAAATAAGAACCGTTGAATTATGATGACCATTTATTTTAGCTGAATTGATTTCAGTAACATTTAATCTTTTCGGTTTTTGAGTTTCTAGAGTTAAAGACGTAGACAATAATTTAGGCACGATATCAGGTGTCAAAAATTGCCAACGTTTCTTTGGGACTTCATTTTTAAACATTTTGTGACGACCCCATTTTTTATGACGCTGGAGCCACTCGTGCCAAGGACACAAATCACAAACACAATATTCTATACAACCAATAGAATTAGCTTCATACACATGCTCAATTTTGTCTTTAATCAACTCTGAAAGTTCCATATAAGACACATAGAATATATCTTCTATATCCCAGACAGATCCATCATAATGCCTAGTTATTTCACGAACCCTAGAAAGAAAAAGAGCAAATTGTAGAATAATAAATATAATTAAAAATATTATATTTATATAATATTTTTTGTTATATAAATTTAAATATTACTTGATTAATTTTTTTCGATCAATGTTTTTTATCGTATTTCTTAATTCTTTTACAGAATTGAGGGCATTTACATTGTTACAATCATACTTTAATGTGGATTCAAATGATCGTAATGCCTACATAAAAAAAATATAATACTAAATAATTATAACTGATAAATAATTAAATAAGAAATGTCACAATACTTACTAAGCAGTACATGGATATAGCTTTATAACACGACCCTCTTCGAAAATGTGCTTTTATATTTTTTGAGTCACTTTCAATTACTTCTCTTAAATCGTCCAATGCTTTTTCATGTTTTTTCAATTTAATAACTAAAATTGTTAAAAAAAAAAATATTAAAAATAAAATTCCATAATAAATTAAACACAAAATAAAAAAATAAAAAAAAAAGCAATTTAAAAATACCTACATTAAAATTATTGTAATGAACTATGTTAGAAGAATCATTCGGTACACATCTATAGTTTTAACAATTTATGTAATACTCAACTACTAATTTAAGCAACTATTTATTTATAAATATGACAAATATAATTTAATCACCAGCTTATAAGTTATGTACAGTTGAAGCCTTTACATGTATTCTACATAAAAGTATTTATATATTTTTTTAATAATTGAAAATCAGAAATTTATATTGATAAAATGATAAATTAATTACTAAATGGCAGGTTAAATTATTGTTTAGAAAAAAAAAATATTCTTAAATTTTAATAGCTGATTTAGAGCTAATATTCTATTTAAGTATAGGGCATTTTTATAACGTCACTATAACCAACATACAAAGTATGAATTTAAGTGATACTTATACTTACACACAACAAATCAAGTTTTCATTTTCGTAAACATTCATCAGCTTAAATTGTTTGAAACATTATTTTATAAGAAGGGTTAACACTTTCATAGGTACGATTGTAATTTTATTTATTTTTATAATACCTAAATCATTGATTAAATATACAATAATAATAATAATATCTTTATTTAACCAACGATCTAAATATTCATTATTGTATGTTTTTATTTTATTTAAGTTAAGTAAATAAAATTTTACTGAATACAGTAGGTAAATAATATTCTTACATATTTTAAATTTAAATTATTGAGGTATATTATTTATTATTTTAATAAAAGGACAGTTGATTCATTAACCTTATAAACTACCAGTTGCAATTGTTATAATGCAAAAAGGTAATTTTAGTGCAATTGGTAAACTCCAATTTATTTATAACATAGAAAAAAAAAATTACATAAACAGACATGGTATATAATTTTGTAATACATTTTTAACAGATTTATGTATAATTGTATCTATAGGCTTAAATATGATGAAACAAATGTAATTGTCTCATATTATTTTTATTCCAAATGATTAAATTAATATAAGACACTCATTATTTTAAAAACTGTACAACAGATTGAGTTCCCTGAGTTTTTATTTTTAGTACCATTTATTTTTTCAAAGCAAAATATTACAAAGAGAATTTTAAAGTATAAAAATTAAATTTTGGAAGAGTATTTATTAATTCTAAGAAGGTATTTAAAGTATAGACAAGCAGAGCAGTGGACCAACCTATTGCAAGATACTTCTTCGCTACTTTATTATGCTCATTTATATACCTAAGTTATAAGAATTCAAAAATTTTAAATCCATAAACTAATAAACTAACATTTTTATATACCAAAGTATACATTAAAAAAATATATTGCTTAATAATAAGGAATTACAAAAAATTTTAACAATGAAATGTAAAAAAATGTTGTTACTTTATAACAACTTAAAACATATTTTTTCAAATAATAAGAGTTCTTGAATAAAAACATAATTAAAAATTAAAACGTTTAGTTGCAATGAAAAATAATATGGACATATTATTGTATTCAACATAAAATGAAAGAAAATATAAATTTTTAGAAAATCTAAAATGTATTATGCTTACATGACATAGCACGATTGTTTCTTGCTTCAGGTGTTGAATGAATGCTAATACTAGTATTGTAATGACAAATTGCCTCCTCGTAATCATTTGATTTAAAACATTCATTTCCCAGTTCTTTTTCTCGCATAGCCAAGTCTTGAGGTTTAAAAGTACCACCTAAAACAATTTAGATGTTTATTTTTACAAAATATTTTGAATTTTTAAGAAAGCTGAATGATTGCCAGATATTTATTTTAAAATATTTATCTAGTATGTTTAAATTTAAATAAAAGTAAAAATCACTAGTTTCTCAGAATTTGATTTCAGATAAAGTGTTCAAATAATCATTAATATAGATGAATATATATTTAATAGTTTATGTCTTAATATAATATGTTTTTTTGTTTTGTAATGAAATCTAAAGAATTTAATTCCTTTAGCAAAGTTAAATGGAGTAAAAGTGAATGATTAATCCTGAATAATATGCGTTTTACTTTAACAATATAAGTTAAGCAAAAATATTTACAATAATCTTATATAATAAAACGTAAACAATAGTTCGTTCACTAGTGTGTTAATAAAGTAATTATCACAAAAATATCACTTAGTTTTATATGATAAAAAAAAAATGTATTTAATTTGTAAGCATTTTAAAAATACTTTTAATATAACTATTTAACTAACTTTTTAGAAGTTTAATATAAATTTTGACAAGAGGATATACCCCCACTTTAAAAAAATATATGTTTTATGTTGTCAGTGATAGGAATAATAAAAATTTTATGGTAGATCACTTGCATTTAGACATTGTATCTACATAATTCTTCATAGATTTAACTCTATCGTTGAAACTTTTTGAATCATTCAATCCAACTGACAAAGTATTTGAATTCATATTTTTTTTCTTATGCGCTTGTAATTTATCAATCTTTTCTTTATTATCCAACTTCATTATTTCTACATCAGGATCATATTTATCCCATTTAGAATATGAGGCTTCCAATGGTTCATGTTTTACACTAGTTGTTTTAGGCGTTGAAAATTCCTGTTCAGGCTAAAAGTAAACATATTTTAATAATTTATGTAAGTGGAATATAAGGTAAAGAATCAATTGTTTTCAATGAATCCTAACTTATAATAATACCTTTTCACTATTAAACATTGATGTTAAATCAATAGACTTTCGAACTGGTGGTTCACTGTGACCATTCATGAAGCTTTTTGAGTTTTTCTTTACAGATGATAATTCTTTTTCTTGTTGATTTGACTTTTTTATCCAATTCTAAACAAAGAAATGTGTAAACATCATATAAGTTAATTATTCAATAAATTAATTAATTCATTCTGAAAGTGATATATTATATTGAATCATATATATATTATATACAGGTGAAAAATTTTAAATTAAATTTATAATTGGTATATTGTTACTGTAACTTTTTAAATGCTCGATTTAAAACTAATATGAATCAATACACTCACATATCTTCTTTAAAAATCTCTAAAATGTTTTATAAATGATATTTTTATTATTTTTCGCTAATAAAAAATAAAATATGATATTTTACAAGTAGTCCAGTCATTTAAGCTTCCAAAAAGGTGTTTTTAGGAATTAAATCGGAAAGTTTTGAAACTTTATAGAAAATTTGGTTGTGGGTTCCTGATCAACAAAAAAAAGTCGCAATTGCTCCGAGGTCCGGAAGTGTCCGTCATCTTAGATTTTATGTGCAATTTTTCTGTGTTTTTAAATTATTTTTAAAAATATTCACTTTATCACAAAAATACCTCTTCATAAAAATATTGCTGACAAAATTTACAACAAATATGTATATTTATATATTTTTGTAGCTTAAATAGGTGAAATGTAAATCCATCCACTCTTTGTGATATTTAATGTTGCACGTGTTAATAGTTTATATTATAGGTGCTGCACTGTGCGGTGTAGCTAGTATAGCTACGGGTCAAACTTAATTGTAAACTAAGAAACATAACAACGCCAATACAAATGAAATTATTAAACAAACAAACATGGCAGTGATATAATTTTCATTAGTAATAGCGGAAAATATAAGACAATTTATTTTAAATTGGTCGGTAATCGGATACTTAATAAAAATTGGTATTCATATAGATGTCTAGTAAATAAAATAATTCATTTGAAAATAATGTCAACGTCGCAAGATTTAAGAAATTTTGGAAAAATAAATGTCAAAATATTTGAACCAGCTAACGAAGATGGTCTTAAAAATAATATTCTTAACAGGAATTTAAATAATATTAGTGTAGAAGATCAAATTGTGTTACATTTAAATAATTTATTATAGATATTAGGAGAATTTATCAATAAACCTACTATCCTAGGGTAAACTGCATTTATAATGAACATAACCAAAAAATAAACTATTACCGCAATCAAGAATAATACTATAAATACTGTATTCAACATTAAACCAAAATACCAATATCGTAACTTTTGATCAGCAACTGTATATTATACAGTAAAGCTACTATGTATATTATAGTAGTGGTTCTCAACCTGTGGTACATGGAAAGCTCTTAGGTGGTGCGCGAAGAAAATCTTTCTTTATTAAAAACATAAACGTATACATTATTAATAACCAAAAAGTAAAAAAAATGGTCAGATGGTATGTAAAAATTTTCAAACTGTGTAGGCGGTACGCGAATACAAAAAGGTTGAAAACAACAGTATTATAGTATTTTACTTATAAAGCTCGTGATATAGTAACAAAAAGTCCCAATTTATCAAATATCATCGTTGGATTAGGAATTTTTCATTTACTTATGTCATACATGGGGTTGTGTAGGATATATAATGAAAGGAAGCGGTTTAAAAAAAGATTTAAGTACAATTTATACCCTGATAACTGCAGATAAAATGTTCAGTGGTCATGCATACATGATACATGCATATTGCATACTCTAGAACTGTGAGAGAACATACTTTGATTTGGACCTATGAAATATCATTCATTCAATTGCGACGAATTAAATTTTAGATGATACTCAAGATAAAAACAACATTTTATATGGTCAAAGCCATAGGAGCAGAATGGTAGGGGCAAGGGGACTATATTCCCCCAAAATTATGTCAACCCCCATTCCTAGAATTCTGTGTCTGGACTCATGTCAGATTTTCCACAAGGAAAAAAGGTTATAGCCCCTCCATATAAATTCATCACGCTATGCCTATGGTCAAAGCTTCCTTTATACAAATGCAAACGTAAAATATATATTGTAATATTTGCAAATAAATTAAATGCATTATTATTATTTATTACTTAAAAAAAAAATTGTTAAGAAATGTAAATAATTTATGTTAAAAAATATTTGTTAATTATGTAGGTACTAAATAAACATTTTAATCATTATTTAAGATACATAATACGTTGTAGAACTAAACATTTTGAAAAGTTGGCCACATATTATTAAATACAAGTACTTTAAATAAAATATAGACTAGGTATAGTGTACCTTTGTCTATAAACATAAAGCGTAATACCTATTTATCAATAGTATACAATATAAATTATGAAATGTTACTATGTTAATACATGTAAAAAGTATAAAAATTTCGTTTTCTAGCTTATACGAGTGAGACGCGCAACTTGTATGTAAACTATTAAAGTGCGCCACATCAAATATTACAACGTGAGGATGGATTTCACCGTTTACCTATTTAAGATACAGAAATATGTAAATATACATATTTATTGTAAATTTTGTCAACAATATTTTTGTGATAAAATTAATCTATAAAAACTGAAAAAATTCACATAAAATCCAAGATGGCGGACACTTCCGGATCTCAGAGAGATGGCGAATTTTTTTTGGTTAATAAAGAACCCACAACCAACCATTCTGCAAAGTTTCAAAACTATCCGATTTAATTCCAGTAAAAATCGTTAAATGATTGGACTAAAGATGGAAACACTAATAAATGGCCAAAAGTAACATATTCCATTTTATTCATGCATTGTCCAATTATAACAATAGTACTGTACAAAACAGCATTCATTATTAATTATAATTGTTAAAATTAATTAATTACTATTTATTCTATTGATTAAATATATAGAAAACATTTTATCTGTTCTACATTTCTAATACATAGGATTTTTGGGTATTTAACTAAAGAGACAAGTTGAATTAATATAGTACTAATATATGTAATACATGGTAAAAATGTACTGTAACTTGATGAAATACTGTTTATATTTTTGCTCAACAATTTATATCTTTTTAAAGTTTTATACTTACAGCCACATCATTTAGTTCATCACCATAATTTTCATTTACAGATAGTTCAGAAGACTTTTGGGCAAAACAGAGTTTTCTATTCAATATTGAAGCATCTGGTTTAATTTGGCGTAAACGATTTTCGGTTTCCCTTAACAGTGCTGGATAAAGTCCTTCTTCTCCAGATCTGAAATTATACATATCTATTTTGTTATTTTGATTTTTAAAAATATTTCTAATTATATTTTTGTTTTAATGTTCACTGACTGTACCTAGAATGAGGGTTTTAGGGATAAGATGACCTTTCAAAAAAAAATAATTTTTACATTACATTAAGTATTATCATAATATATTTGTTTTGTCACAAATACTATTTTTCGAGCTAGGTATTTTTTTTATAATATCTGTTAATTTATGCTTTATAGATCTAGTTTTAAATAATTAATTTCAAATATTTGATAATAAGTCAATTCTAACTACAATTTAAGTTAACACAAAATATGAAATACTAAATGTAAATTTAGGTTTGTTAGGTAAATGCGGAAAATGTTATTAAAGTGGGAAATAATATGCATATATACAATATATTTTAAGTTTAACTATTTTTGTCATTAATAATTTAGAAAATTTGAAACAAAGTAGGAATTTACCTAAATAATAAAATAACAATTCAAGTGTTTATACTAATTATGAATAAATAAGAAAATTATATTATAGGTATGGCTAAAGATACCTACATTATTACATTATCTACTTATACACAGACACACAATAATATTATAAATTATAACTAAAATCATACCAACGAGACAAAGAATTTTTATTAAATAGGTTCCTAATATGAAAATTAGTAATGATTTTATAAGAACATGTTATTCAATAACAAAAATGTAAGCATAATTATGGTTCGTTACAACTGTAATTGTTTCAAATGTGTTCACAATTATTAGTTTCAACGAAAAAGAAAATTCGTGGATTTAAATGTATTTGGTAGATCATTTCTCATATTGTAAGACACACACACTACAGCAATACACCACATAGTTGCATAAATATATTATCAACTTCTGAACATACAACGATTAACCTAACAAAAACGTTTAACTCACTCCAATATTTTAATGATGCGTTTCAATATTTTAGGGTCATTGCAAGTCTTCACATAGTCGAAGTCGATATCGGCCAAAGGGATACCGTACTTTTCGAACAGCGACCGGTTCTGGTTGACGGCCATTTGATCCGTCATGTTCATGTTAGACAGTCGGGAACTCACATTGTGCACAGTCGGGCGGTCATTGGTCAACGGTAAGAGACAAGACGTATCTACAAACGAATAATAAAAAAATCGATGAATTACGATGGGATATGTATTTGAGTTCCAATGAGTAGAAACGTTTTATTTTTACGATATCACTAGATTCTAATGTTATATAAAAATATAAATGTTATTTTGGTTTCGGACACAAATTTGAAGAAAAACGTGAAACGAGAGAAAGACATTGCTAAACATATGATTATCAACAACGAAAAAAGACGTGCAAATGATAAGAGAAAAATGAACATGTAACGCCATCTTGATGACTTGAGTTCAAAAAACTGAATTTGAAATAGTTAAAAGATATCACAACAAAAATATTTCGTGTAAAAATGAAAATTAACTATAGGTATTGATAAGTATGTAGAAATGTTTATTAAAACTTTTTAAATTTCTAGTAGAATACTAAAACGCGTTTTTATTGTTTTGTTCATCCTATTCCGTGTCATATAATAAAGTAAATAAATTATTAAAACAAAATAAGCCTACCTACTCTAATTTTATTCAATTTATTTAGCATTTATTCATTCATATTATTTATAGTAGTATTGGATACAATAATAATTAATAGTACCTATATATAATAGTAATATTGTATTACATTATATTTATACAATAAGTGATTGCTATTTGTATACTTAAACAAAATACATCAACATCGTACAGATTGAATCGGTTTCATATGATTTGAGATTTATCACTAGGACTATAATATTCTGTAGAGATAATGGGTAGATAAAATAGTTAATATGAAAAAAAATAGTTTAAACAGTCTATATGGCGTAACAATTCACGTTTTGTGTACAGACAACTGCAGAGTTAAAATGATCCTCGATGATAATTTGACCAATTATACGACCTATCCCGAAAATTTATTGTCAACACGCATAAAATATAATACCTAGGTACTATAGGTATTTTTGATACCAACAGACAGGATAGTTCACCTATATCTGCACGACGTTGCTTGGTTTACCGATTAAGTAGAGGCATAGATATAGATAATAAATTATAATCTATAATAATCTATGATAATCTATATCTATGGGTAAAGGTTCCTACCTCATTAGTAATTTCACATCAAGCAAATGATATTGAACTCTTTATTCCACGATTTATTTATCGATTCAATTAATTTATACTTTTTTTTATGGAAAAACTGAAATTAAACGGTTATAACTGCAGTAAACGTATGCATATTGTATAAACTATAATCAGCAGGTACCCTCTTTAGTGCACTCTTAACAACTTATGTAGTTAGGACGTTAGTTACCTATTGCTTAGATACATAAATATTGATGTTCGTCACTAAGTAACACGCGTTCCTGTGGACTGTGGCAGTCAAATATATACCAAATACCTACATCATACTTTACCTATATATATATTAAAGTTCCAAGTATTTTGACTTAGCCAAAACAATGTTATCGATATTTATGTATATAAAATTATATAATTTTAATAGGTACTTAAAAAATTATTGGAAACTTCTTATCTTTGACCTCTAAATGCAACAAAGTTTCAATTTGCCATCAGAAATCAACCCTGAAGTTTTAAATTGAAGCATTATATCGACAAGTTATGGTGTGTGCACAACATACAGAACAAAAAATAAAACACATGATTGTAGAATCAATATGGATTTTGGAGTGATGGGAGGGGGGGTCGATTTCAAAATCCAATTTTCAAAAGTTAATTTTGGAAATTATAAAAAACGGAAATTTCTAAATTTTGAAAAACTAAACTTGAAAAACCTGATAATTTGGATTTTATGAGTACTATCAGAATATAGTACTTTGAGCTATCAAGATAATATGTGGGCCGTTCCCAGTGGTACTGCATACCGCGGGTCAACTCGCGATGGAACAGGAGCAAGCCCCAAAATCTTCACCAAGTTTACAAAAATTAGTTTAACATTTGAACCTCTCGATGAGACGTGTATCAGATGTTAAGCTGATAAGAACAGATTTTATTAAAATATAAATATTTATGATTTCTTAATACTGGGTCCAAAATAACAATATAATATAAAGTAAATTATCAAAAAAGATAAAGAAAAAAAAAGAGAGGGACACATAATCGAGGACAGGTAAATTACAATTTGAGTTTTTTATCATTTATAAAAAAAAAACATCAAAAACAAGTTTATGGTTTTTTAAATAAAATACGATGTTTCAGTTTTCGTGTACAAAAAAAAAAAAAAAAAATTGGCCGTATAGCCCATAAGCGCAAAATATCATCCAAACGCAACCTAAAAGCGCAAAAATAAATAACCCATAAGCGCAAAAAAAAAATTACCTTTTTAATAACCCATAAGCTCAAATTAGTTTTATAAAAAAAGTGTATTTAATTAAAATCGTTGTTATAAATATTATTAATATTTAATCAAGCAACAGTGATATTAAAATTAGTTCAAAAAATCAGTAAAAAAATACAATTTTGAGTATTATTCTTGAAACTAGCACGGAGATTGTCCACGACTGCAGCTTTCAGACAATCCCTGTACCCTTTTGACGTTTTTGGTCACGCGGTTATCGCTCGCTGTTGTCGCACCTTCTATGGTACGCTGCCGGGCCGACGGCGTTGCTACCAGTCTCTACCTAGGTATATGGTTTTTTCTTAATTTCCGAAGCGTACGTAACCTCCCGTTGCCAACCCGGTTTTGTATTTGTCCGTCTTCGGCGTCTGTGTGTTCGTGCTCGACGCTTGTGTGCCACCATCTTAAACCTTGTGGTCATATTAATTTGTAACATAATAGCTTTTACGCCGTGTGTGCGGTGTTCTTCTGCGTCGAGCTTGCAGCTCTCAATTTTGTGTGTCCGTTGTGTTCCAACTACGTGGTCCGCCAGTTGTGTTGGTGTACGTCTACCGACATAATATGATATTTTGTGCATTCGCGTTTGCCGTCCGTGTGCGTCGCTTAAGTTTACGTCTCGTAAGTATATTATAATATACTTTCGCGTTGCCATCCGTAAGCTCGCGTAAACTTACGTTGGTGTACGCCGTTAGCTGTGTGGTGTGCGTCTGCCGCCATAACTTGACAGCTATTCTCAAGTTTGGACTCAGCCCGAGGTGGTGACAGTGAATTCGAGGCGGTATCGTTATTTTATATTCTAATTTATATTTTATACCTATTTTATTATACTTATTACGAATTTTGTTCTATTATTACCACCTGGGCGCCCATTTGCCCATTTAGTTATATGTTATTATTATTATTAACTTGTTTCTTATTATTATATTGTTTGGTCTCAACTTATATATACTATTTTATATCTTATTCTTTATTTATATAATCGTATATATACGTACTGGGGTAACATGCCTGTCCTCGATACATCGCAAGTCAGTGCAAACGACCTCATTATTTGCAGGATTTGCACTGGCGCATAAAACAATTATTTTAAATTATTTAAACAAGTATCAAAAAATCATTAATAAAAATCAGTAAAAAATAAAAAATATAATTTTGAGTATTATTTGTTGCTACAATCTGTCGTGGAACGGGTAAGGCCACGCGTACAAAGCGTCGAGTGTCGCACGTTAGGTCAGTAAAATATTGTATCAAGTACCTAATACAATTTTTTTTGCGCTTTTATCTCAATACTAAGGTACAAAAGCGCAAATTCATTTTTCGCTTTTGAGTTATCGAAAAAATAAGGTTGATTTGCACTTTCGGGTTTCACCGAAAAAATCGATAATCGTCTATAATCTATATTCTATATACTTGAACTCTGGTTAGCATCTAATTAATGTCATTTTTACTTATTGTATTTAACTGTGAGTAATGTCATTGGATATTTAAATGATATTTTCTTTCATTATGCGGATACTTCAAGTCAAGAATCATTTTATTTATCAAATTTACTCATTGTATTATTTAATATAGATTGTAAATAAAAATAAATTTGTTATTAAAAAAAAAGGATTATATGAAATATCCTAAGGACAAATATTAAAATGGACAGACCCTCGGACAGACCCCAATTTTAATAAATATCATTATGTGTTTAATAACTATGTAGGTATAGAGTATAGACGGTATAGTAGGTATTTATGTGAAAGTATTTTTCCCTTCGTCATTTTATTTATTCATTCAAAATTAATTAAAACAAAACTTTGTAAATGAAATTTGCCTTATTCTTTCAGCTGATATGATAAACTTACGTGACTAAAAGCGCACGCATAATTAATAATGTATGGAAAAGTATACATTGTTTGTGTATTACGCACGCCAAGCATATTTTAAATATATAAATTAAAAACTGTCTACTCCCCTCACGGTCTCGGTAAACAATAAAACAATATTAAAATATTTTAACTTTTCATTATATTCATCTAAGCAATCCAAATAAAATTGTTATCGTACTTTAAAATCGATAATATATCTAATATATATATTCACAATATAAGAAAAATACAATTTATAAATTGTATAGTGCACTATTTTCTTAAACGGATGAAATTGTTTAATGTGAGAATATAGTTTTTAGAATTCATACAACTTGATAAGGGTGGCACGGTTTATTATTATTATTTTAGTTTTGATGATCATCAAGTACCCAAATATTTTAAATTTTCTGTTAAAATCAGACACTTACTTATGGTAATATGTTTAAGTAGGTATACTTATTTCTCTGTGTGAAATCTTTTACTAGGAAAATTTTGTTAAAACTGTTGGAATATTTTTCTTCAATAAAAATTATAAATGATAAGCCAGGTACCTATTACCTATATAGTTGTATCAATGTTAAAAGTTGAGAAAACTACCTAAAATATTTAACTAATAAAATGCAATATTATCACGTAGGTACTAAGAAATCAGACCAATCATTCGTAATTTTCACTGTCTTAGCATATCCGATTAGGTACATCAATTATCGATACATTCAGATAAACTTGACGTCCAGAAAGTATTTGAGTTGTACAAAAAAAAAAAAAAATGCAAATTACCTACCTATTTTTTTTATAGTTGATGTTGTTTCCTTTATATTAAAGTAAAGTGAATTTTGAAAAGATTCAGTTTCTTTTTTAAGATTTATAACTGGAATATCTATTTCTGTTTTTTCTTGAGGATGCTCGTGACTTAATATTGGTAAATTAGATTTTTTTTCATCGTTCTGAGTTTCGAGTTCAAATTCATTACCAATGAGGTCGGTAACGCAATTAGCCTTTAAACAATATTATGATCGAATTATATTTAAATATAGTAGGTATATTTATTAGTATCGCAAACAGATTTGATCAGATTTGATCTTTTTTAGGAGAGGGATCCCCTTTGTAGCTCTATCTCATTTATCTGTTAGTTGTTACGTAAAGCGACAAATATTTAATATTATATATTTTTTTTAATAAAAATAAAAATAAAAAATTATTATTATTTTTACATAACTATTAAATTAAACGATGATAAGTATTGTCATGCTTTACATTTTATACATGCTGAATGTTATAACGTTAAAAACTGTAACAATAAATATACTGATCTACTATGGACATATGCAGGGGCGGACGCAGGAAAAAAATTGGGGGGGGGGGGGGGGGGTGTTTGAAAAAATTAGAATTTTTTGAAGGTTCATAAGTGAAAATAACTGCGTTTGAAATTAATCATCCATTCATTTCGGAGGAGGCTTCAGTTATATTTTTACATAAATTATTATTATTAGATAATATGATAAATTTAATTATAATTGGGTCTTGGGTGTACCTGTGATATGTTAATTATGGCTGTTTCTTGTTCTTGTGTAGTTAAAATTTTCTCGATTTCAGTTGCTATTATTTTTTCTATTTGCCGTTGAGAGTGTTTGTGACATTTTTTATGAACTATTGCTTCGCAATTGTTGCATCTATACACTAATTTGAAAAATTTTTTTTTCTTGCAATGGATGCATCTTTTATAGCTATACGGAAGAAAAAAAGATTTTAGGAAATGATGGTTTGAATCCATCTTTTAATTATTGTATGGATTAAATACAATTAATAATAATTCGATAGTCGATATGACGATATAGAATGCGTTATTGTAATACAATGCAATCTAACACAAATTGTTTATGTTATAAATATTAATTGAATTCTTAAATAACACGAGTTGTTAATAGTAACTTTTATTTTATTTTTTTATTTTAGCTTGCTAATATTTTATTTGTTAAAACATTTATTCACATCAACCATCCTTAATTTATTATATTTATAGGTAAAAATGTTGAACAATATTCTATTTATCAATTTAGTTATTTTCTAATTGTTCAAACGCTAAAAGTGCATAAATGTAATATAATAGAGTATTATATATAATAATTATAAGTAGGTACCTATGTAAAATACAGATGAGTCATCCGGGATGACCATAAATATTTTAGAATAAATTAGTTTAAATATTTTAAATATTTGATTTCGTATCATAATTTTAAAGTCAGTCAATACTCAACTTAATCAATTTTTTAAGTTAAATATTTAAAAATAAATTAACCTTTTAATTAATTTATTTTTAAACCATTTAATCCTCATGTAGCTGTATGCTTATAGGTGTATTAAACTTGATTGTAATCATGATTCGTGTGTATTGATGCCATTTGTTTCAAAGTATAAAATATTCCTCATGAAACATAAATTATTGTTTTGTAACAATTATGTTACATGAGATCTATATTATGTAGAGTAGGTATATGTTATGTAATAATATAAACCATACTCTACATTACGTATATAATTATTAATTAGTACAAATAATAGATTTAATGTTATTAATTGTTTTTTTTTGAGAGGATGGGGGCGGCATAAATATGTTGACCGGGGACATACAAATGCGACCTTGTAAAGTGCTAACCATGTTTAGTTATACAAATACATGATAAGGTGTGATATGATTGATCACGTGACCGTCAGTGGTCACACAATGTAATTTAATATTAGATGTACCTTTTACCTATACAACAAATATGGTTCAAGTAGACGTAGATAAAAGTACTTCGATGGTTTTGGTCCTGATGTTTTTATTTCTCATAGTTATTTTATTTTTATTTGGTAAATAATACTACTATTTAACTTAATGTTTCATCAGCGAGAGTTTAACAAAATATATCAGATGTTTGAAGTGTTCTATAGCCAAATTCATAAATAATATTATTATGTATAATTCATAAAAAGTATTATATAGTTCTACAAGTCAAAATAAATATAAAACTTTACACGTTAAATGCTAATACACCAAAATTAAACTAAATCATAAAAATAATATAGTTTTTTTTAACCAATTTTGGATTTATTTGTTTTTAATATCATTTTCAATTTATAATTCAATCTTTACTAAATTTAATGCCTACGTGTACTGAAAAGTGTTATTTTTTTTGAATTATTGTTTTGTGAATCATTAATCATTATGGAAAGAAATTGCCTTGACGAAACGCCTTAATACTATGATGCAGATGTAGCAATTATTGTTTCAAAATTATTAAACTATAATTATTAACATTTTTCTTATGATTATAATAATAATAATAATACTCATATAATACTTATTCATGAATAATTTTTGTTAAAAATACTTTCATAAAAACATTTTATTTGTCTTAACGATTATATAAAAACTATACTAAGTTTTGGAAGTTAGCCTATGGACTATGGCATGGTATGTTATTACTTTATAAGTAAGTAATATTTTCTATGGCGATTTTAGATTTTGAGTGGTCGAGCTGAGTGATAAACTTATTGATTTTACAATGATGTGTGTGTTTTTTTTTTGTATACCTGTATACATGACAAGTAGTTGAAAAAAATAAAAATGCTTTGATTTTCAACTCGAAGAATGATTTTTGATAACAAATTTGATTTTGTTTGCATTTTTGAATAGTCATGCAAATTCAAACATTATTATTATTATTTTTTAAATAATCTGGAAACTCATACAAAAAATTAAAGAAAAACTAG